>NW_028317939.1:1345000-1668125 GCF_062004578.1 Staurois parvus | reverse complement strand
GAATTGCAGACGTTCAGCAGCAGGCGGCTTCTAGGGTGGTAGGTGGCTTGCCGACGTTCAGCAGCAGGTGGCTTCCAGGGAGGTAGGTGGCTTGCGGACACTCACAGCACCGGCAGGTAGGTCATGGCTCACAGCAGGCAACAGGAACACAAAAAGGGGGGGCAAACCTCCGCAGCACACAGCATAGTGGATAATCCGGGCCCCAGAGAATTAGGGGGATGGCAACAGCCGGCCCAGCGCTGCATTGCCAGGGCAATGAGGCACACCCCCTTGACTCGGGCTGAGCTTCTCGTGAGCGCAGCCTTTGTCACTGGGGGGCGCAGAGCACGGGAAGCCCCTGTTCCCACGCTGCGTCCACCAGGGGCGCGCAGAGACATCTCGGCGATCTGCCGCTGGGGTCTCCTGGCGGGGGTCACAGCTCCTCCGCCTAGATTGCTGGATGAGCTGTGATCCTTGCCGCAGGGGTCCCTTCCCCCCATCCTGCACAGCCTGGCTTCAGAGGCTGTGTGCAGGATGAGGACGCGGCAAGGGGGGAGGAGGGGGAAGGGTGAAGGCACACCGTGACACACCCCGTACATCCCGTACACCCCGTATATCCCATACACCCTATACATCGTGTACACCCTGTACATCCCCATACACCCCGTACATCCCGTACACCCCGTATATCCCATACACCCTATACATCGTGTACACCCTGTACATCCCCATGCATAGTGTACAACCCGGACATCTCCATACACCCCATACATCCCATACACCCTGTACGGGCAAGCAAATAATACTGACAGATCTGCATGAGACCTGCACCACCATGGTGTACTGCTTTCCAAGCCCCTGCAGACAACAATTATAAATGCACATTTTTTTACCTGCAAAAAATGTGCATTTATTATTTTTTACTAAAAGTTGAACTTATCCTTTAGAATTGCTGGCAAATTACATTTCATTTTCAGCTTCTTAAAAAAAAAAAAAAAAGCACAAAACCCATACAAAGGCATGCTATGTATTTTGGAGACCATTGGAAATGTCTTAAAAAAAGAAGTCAGTATCAAAACGTCATCAACCTGCAAGTTAAACTTTTTTTTTTGCTTTGTAGCGCACCCTACACAGTGTTTGAGTCTGGTGTGGATTTTAAGGGGGACCTCACACCTAAAAAAATGATTGGGTTTTCCCCTAAAAATCCATTTCAGACCCTTAATCAAAGCATGCAGCCTGGATGGCCAGGAAAGGTGGTGGGAGCCCTCCTGAACCATACAAAAGAGAGTGGGCCAGAACCATACCACCCCCTGGCAAAGTATCTTGTCACCATGTTGATGAGGACAGGGCCAACGGTTCCTAGGAAGGTGGCAGGAGCCAGCACCCACTGCTTCCTTAGTGACCATTAACAGAGAGAAGCGGCCATATAGAAGCCATAGAAATACCACGTCTGTGTATGATGCTTGGCTCCAGCTGAACAGGGGGCTGACCAGTCTGAACCTAGATTTGCTCATCCATAGTGAAAGCAAATAGTGAGCATGAGGAACAAGAAGCCATACTTATAAAGAATAAATGTGACTTTGCCAATCTTTCACTGCTGGTGAATCAATCACTGTCATTTAAAGCAAATTTAGCAGCGAGAATCACCTGCAGTGAATATTTGTTGAATGTCATATTCATTGCTTTATACGTATACCCCTAAGTTTTCACCAGGCTGACTTACTGCTGTGTTGTGAATAGGCTTGACTGTGACCATGTCAGACAACAAAAAAGACAAATTCCCGGCTCTAAGTTACCAGCCAGCCTGCAAACAAACCGAATTAACCTGTCTAGCAGTATGTGTTAGAAACAGGGGTTTAGTTATCACACATTTGCAAATACATGTATAAGCTACAGAGCCTCGTCACGGCACCCCAGTATTCTGTAGTTCCTAACTCTAAAATTTTAAGAGCCCCCATAGTAGAGGCACATGTATTCAATTTATAGACCAAGGCCACTGAGGGAGCCCACCCCACCTTAAAGGTACAGGAGCGCACTGGACACCCAGCATGTAGCACAATGGCAGCCAAGGTGTCCAGTGCACCCCCTCGACAGTTCAACAGTACAAACAGTAAGCTACAGAGCCTCGTCATGGCACCCCAATCCACCTGCCCTTGGTCTATCCATTAAATACATGTGCCTCTACTATGGGGGCTCGTAAAATTGGAGAGTTAGGAACTACAGAATACTGGGGCTCTATGATGTGACTCTGTAGCTTACGCATGTATTTGCAAACGTATGCTAACTAAACCCGTTTCTAATGCATACTGCTAGACAGGTTAATTTGGTTTGTTTGCAGGCTGGCTGGCAAGTTAGAGCCGGGAATTGTTCTGTTTTGTTGTTTGACATGCGTCACCCTTCCATGTGCTCCTTGCTGTGAAGGCCAGTTATAGACTGGGGCAGCGGCCATTTGTTGTACTGTTGACTGTGACCATCCCTGAATAGTAGGAGACTATACAAATAAGCTATTAAATGACAGCACACCTCATTCCCTCCTGGCAGAAAGAGAGACATCAAGATTTTCATTCTGCTGGAGCCATCAATAGGCACATGACATGACTACCTATCAGAAATCCCAGCACGGCCTGAAGACAAAGTATTATGCAAGCCATAGTTATTACATTTATTTTTTGGTGAAACACAGACTGGACTCAAGTAATCAGAAAATGTATAAAACATCATTAGAAACATTTGTACATTTTCATAAAATATTACAGTGAAAATGAAGACAAAACATTATTTTTTCTCTTTGTTGAGACATACAGACAGAGCAAAGATGATTAAAAGAGACTTACTAGAAACAATAAGAGAAGCATATCAATAAATTAGACAAACTGCAGTTATATAAAGTTGTCGGAAATTGACTAGTAAAGTGAGCAGAAATCAGTCCTCCGATAATCACGTCTCCCTTCTGGTAATATTCATACTCAAACAATGGCTTTTGCATGTTAAGTCTACAACGAGGTGCTGAGCTTCGGGTCAATACTTCTCCATAGTATGTGATGTGAAGGATGAGGATGAGCAGGTAACAGACACAGAAGAGCGGAGACCACCTCATGGCACACAGCAGATCCTCTCAGTCACCGGCAGATCTGCCCAGGAGGAGACACAATCACCAGAACTTTATACACATCGACTGAGACCGATTTACACTACAGAACAAAGAAGGGAAGAATAGAAACATCGACTGAGACCGATTTACACTACAGAACAAAGAAGGGAAGAATAGAAACATCGACTGAGACCGATTTACACTACAGAACAAAGAAGAGAAGAATAGAAACATCGACTGAGACCGATTTACACTACAGAACAAAGAAGGGAAGAATAGAAACATCGACTGAGACCGATTTACACTACAGAACAAAGAAGGGAAGAATAGAAACATCGACTGAGACCGATTTACACTACAGAACAAAGAACGATAACAGTAACATCAATCTGAAAATATGAAATCTATATCCAGCAGTGTAGCTGATCTAACAAAGTTGGTTTATTCTTATATTTCTTACTCAGTACACCTTCAGTAGTTCAGAATTACAAATATTCAATTATACGATATATTTCCCTAGAAATATATATATTTTTTCTAGTACAATATTTTACATCCCAGGGTGGGGATGTCCAATAGGGGCGAATGAGTCATATATGATTTGATTTGTTGGGTGTTTGGACACAAGACCCACTCTTCTAGGGAAAACCCACAACACAAATTGGTCAGTAGAATGAGCTATGGTGTTTAATGAGTTGGAGGGACATGCTGATTAGGATCTGTATTGGTACAGAATTATTGAACCCCTTAGCACTCCGTTGTACAGGATTGGTAGATCCTTTCCGCAGTCTTTCTAGCTGTTTCAAAATGTTCTCACCAATTTACCTTTACTCTCTATTTCATTAGCAATGCTTATCGGAACACAATATTCAGAAAACTCCCCAACAGGGGCAAAGCACTAAAACATTTCACGATTGTCTACACCAGCCTTTCTCAACCTTTTCAACATAGAAGAACTCTTGAAGTAACTTTCCGGTCTCAGGGAACCCCGGCTAAAAATGACTATATCTACAACTCATGATACATTAGTGTGATGGTCAGTGGGAAGAATGCTCCTCACACCTGAGGACATTGGGAAGAATGTCCCCCCCTTACAGATAGCTAAAGATCAGTGGTGTCAGTGGGAACTTATCTGATAGGCAGCAATTGCTCATTGCTCAACCTTTGAGGGAACCCTGTGGTTCCATGGAACCCTGGTTGAGAAACCCTGGTCTATACTGTATGAAAAAATGGGTTTTCATTGCTGTCCATGTCCCTGTAGGAGTGATTACCTTTCTCTTTATTTCCCAATCATCATTCTCACAAAGGCAGGAAATAAAGGGAAAATTTCCCAACTAGGACTTGGAAAGAATTAAAACCTAACAGAAGGGGACACCTACGGTACATGTGATGGAGCATGGCAGACATGTGACTCCGTATCTCTGCTACATTCCAGCCATAAAACCTGGCAGAGACACTTCATAGGGACCCGTGGTGTTACAGACAGAGCTTCCAGCAGATGATTGTATGGTGAAAGTGGTTCTAAAGGGAGAAGGTTTCTTACTTTAAGGCATTCTATGCATTAAGGTAAAACACTTTCTGTATGCAGCCCTCAGCCCCCTCCTTATACTTACCATTGGCTCCCACTGCTGTCAGTCACAGGCCATGAGATGTCCATTGACACACTGAGCTAGCTTGGGAGCAGGCCCACACAAGTGCCCCCATAGCAAGCGACAGCAGACAGGGCCGTTACAAGGGGTAGGAAGAAGGGGTGGCTGCCCTGGGCACAGACGCTGCCCTGCTGGAACAAGGGTCTTGACGAAACAACGTACCTCTGTGTGGTGGTTAAACAAGTGCCTGCATAGGGTACATCATTTTATTAAGGGGATGAGGAGAGAGGAGAGAGAAATTAGACATGGCTCAGGCAGAATTGTTTCACTGGTAACAAATCTCACACTATCTACAGTAAATGGTTTATTGAAAGGCCACAGGTCTACAGTGGGGATCGAAAGTTTGGGCACCCCAGCTAAAAATTTGTATTAATGTGCATAAAGAAGCCAAGGAAAGATGGAAAAATCTCCAAAAGGCATCAAATTACAGATTAGACATTCTTATAATATGTCAACAAAAGTTAGATTTTATTTCCATCATTTACACTTTCAAAATAACAGAAAACTAAAAAATGGCGTCTGCAAAAGTTTGGGCACCCTGCAGAATTTATAGCATGCACTGCCCCCTTTGCCAAGCTGAGACCTGCCAGTGTCATGGATTGTTCTCAATCATTGTCTGGGAAGACCAGATGATGTCAATCTCAAAGGTTTTAAATGCCCAGACTCATCTGACCTTGCCCCAACAATCAGCACCATGGGTTCTTCTAAGCAGTTGTCTAGAAAACTGAAACTGAAAATAGTTGACGCTCACAAAGCTGGAGAAGGCTATAAGAAGATAGCAAAGCGTTTTCAGATGTCAATATCCTCTGTTCGGAATGTAATTAAGAAATGGCAGTCATCAGGAACAGTGGAAGTTAAAGCAACATCTGGAAGACCAAGAAAAATATCAGACAGAACAGCTCGCAGGATTGTGAGAAAAACAATTCAAAACCCACGTTTGACTGCACAATCCCTCCAGAAAGATCTGGCAGACACTGGAGTTGTGGTACACTATTCCACTATAAAGAGATACTTGTACAAATATGGTCTTCATGGAAGAGTCATCAGAAGAAAACCTCTTCTATGTCCTCACCACAAAAATCATTGTTTCTGTGGACCGATGAGGTTAAAATTGAACTTTTTGGCCGGGAATGAGCAAAGGTACGTTTGGAGAAGAAGGGGCACAGAATTTAATGAAAAGAACCTCTCTCCAACTGTTAAGCATGGGGTTGGATCAATCATGCTTTGGGGTTGTGTTGCAGCCAGTGGCACAGGGAACATCTCACGAGTAGAAGGAAAAATGGATTCAATAAAATTTCAGCAAATTTTGGATGGTAACTTGATGCCATCTGTGAAAAAGCTGAAGTTAAAGAGAGGATGGCTTCTACAAATGGATAATGATCCTAAACACACCTCGAAATCCATGGGGGATTACATCAAGAGGTGTAAACTGAAGGTTTTGCCATGGCCTTCACAATCTCCTGACCTGAACATAATTGAAAATCTATGGATAGACCTTAAAAGAGCCGTGCGTGACAGACAGCCCAGAAATCTCAAAGAACTGGAAGACTTTTGTAAGGAAGAATGGGCAAAGATACCTCAAAAAAGAATTGAAAGACTCTTGGCTGGCTACAAAAAGCGTTTACAAGCTGTGATACTTGCCAAAGGGGGCAGTACAAGATATTAACTCTGCAGGGGGCCCAAACTTTTGCAGACGCCATTTTTTGGTTTTCTGTTATTTTGAAAGTGTAAATGATGGAAATAAAATCTAACTTTTGTTGACATATTATAAGAATGTCTAATCTGTAATTTGATGCCTTTTGGAGATTTTTCCATCTTTCCTTGGCTCCTTTATGCACATTAATACAAATTTTTAGCTGGGGTGCCCAAACTTTCCATCCCCACTGTATGTGCTATGACAGCTTTTGAAAACTAGTGTGTTACCTGGGCTCTGGGGGAACCATTTTTGCATCTTATACCCAGAAAGTTTATTCTCCCAATAGGCTATCACAAGCTTTTAGCATCAGAGCAGGAGTTTAATACCGTTGTGGAACAAGAGGACGGGTCCAAGTGGAGAGCTAGAATGTCTTAAAACAGTCCCCGGTGGAAGCAAAACATTTTCTCTAAATGGTAACTGGTACCAACTAAACTGGGGAAATATTTCCTGACTCCTCCCTCAATTGCAAATGACAGTGTGACTAAAAGGGGATGTGTTAAATGTATGGGGATGTACAGAAAGTAATGTTATTGGCGCTGCAGGACTCCCTTTCATCCATGAGATGGCAGCAGCAGGTGTGCTTTATATCTTGTGATTGCCTTTGGGCTGCGGCATTCTGGGAGATGTAGTTTGGAGGGGGATTAGAGTCATTGACTACAGTATCCAGTGATGCCTGAGATCAGGAGACGTTTTAAGAATAGAAAAGTCCATGAAAGAGTAAGGCAGTTGTGGAGAACACCAACCAGTGACTGAAAAAAGACTGTGGTGTGTCTCGCTGGGAGTGGTAAGAGCCACTGATCTGCAGTATGCTGACCGCTGATGTACCCTGACCCAGCAAGCTCGAGTAAGCTAGGCTTTGTTGCCCCATCAGCTGTTCCGGTACCCTTTCTGGATCTCCAGTCTGTGAACCAGGCTGCTGCTATTCAGACCCACTTAAGGAATCACAACGGTGAACTGCCAGAGTGTTGTCATCTTTCCTGCCACAAGTAAGAGTCATCAAATAAAGGAGGGCCCCTCCAACACTTCAGCCAACCGATACAGGAGGATTCCAGACAGAGAGAGTGGTGAGTGGGTCACAGACCTACAGTTAGGCTGAGCCTTTGATGGTGTCCATGTGTAAGAAGTTGACATGTCCTTCTCCCAATGTCTTCAAGGGCCCCAACCTAGCCGGTAGAAGGTTCACTTTAAGGACTATAGTTAGACAACTTTATCCTGAAGGCAGACTTGTGTTTAACTTTAAATTCTTCTCCTCAGGACTAACCCTAGTCCCCTTGTCTGAGAGCTCTCAAGTGGCATAGCCTGATCTCTGTTATTACTTTTGTGGTCACTTGGGGCAAATCATCTCATATAGAGAGTTACTGTAAGGGATTTCCGGCAAGAAGGATCACAATCGGGAACGTGCATGCATGAAAGAGGTCCTGCAGAAGAATTGCCGGTTGTGCGCAGGCACGCAGGAATGAGCGATCGCGCACATGCACGCAAACGTGCACACACACGGCAAAGATTGGCGCCAGACAGGCTATTTAAGGTGTGCCTCTGTCCAGATTCAGTGCTAACTGGTCTTCAGCTCCCCCTGTGTCCTGCTTGTTCCTGTGCGTTTCCTTTGGTGCTGACCCAGCTTGTTCCTGACCAAACTCTGAGTACTCTCCTGCCCCCCGGTTCCTGACTTCAGCTCTGATCCTGACTTTGGCTTTTCCTCCTGATTCTGTACCGCGCTGCCCGACTGTTATGACCCTGGCTATCCTACGACTCCGCTCCAGTCCTGTGTCCTGGCTACATACCTGGCTGTGCTGTGCATCTGGCAACCCACTGTACCTGCCTGGTCTATCACCACAGTACCCAAATCAGAGGATATCCTGCCTATCAAGGTCATCATCTGCAAGAGCCGCAAGCAAACCTCTGGCACTCTTGTCCCCCTGGTCCCTAGACGCCCTCTATTCCAACTTCAGCGGGGTCAGGGCTAGTGATACAAGTGAGGCCGACCTCATCAATTCAGCCTCCCATCAGGTACGTGACAGCTACAGTTTATGCCGTTGGGGATCACAGTATATGCTGGAATTTAAAATCTCTGCAAGGGACCCTGTGAATCTAATTGTGTGCTCATTATTATGTTTATGCTGGTTGACTTTAACTTTTCAATACATTCTATTATTCTTTCATAGAGTTGTAAGTCTAATTCTTGTGTGCTTGTTAAGGTTCACAGAAAGATAAACTGGTGGTGTCAGTGGGACTGAGGCCTCACATAGGGCTAAACAAGAGCAGAGCACCAAAATCAACCATTGGCTCCTGAGGGTGAGGCACTACATGTGGGGGCTGGTCCAGGATTCCTCTGCTGTATGTGCCAGTAAGTCATTTAATGAGAAGGAAGAAGATAACGATGGAGCCCACAGCAGGCGATAAGCGTTACCAAGAACAAAATGCCTAACTGGAACTGTGTGGTGATTGGTATAGTGTACCTGGGGGCACATGGTCTGAAGAACAGGTGTGACAGACACCAGTAGTGTTGGTCCCTGGCCAACAAGTATTCATCCTTAAATGTAAAGACAAATCCATACACTCGTCACACCTGTGTCCTGACAGAATGGAAGAAAGGGATTCCTGCTGTGCTGCAAGAGGGAAGTCTCCAACTGGCTGATTCAATTGAAGTCCAGTTAATCCAATTAGGCAGACCAAGACCAAATCCAGAAAGCTCTGGGCAAGCCACATCTGACCCAAAAGTAGCCACCTCCGCTCCTGCCATGACCATTAAAGGTCTCTCAGCTTCTCTTGTGGCTGAGTTTGGGAAGCTATTAGAAGGTCTTCAATTCAAGCCATCGAGGAGTGGGAAGTGGCTGACAATGTCAAGAGTCAGAGAGTAATCAAGAGCCTACGGGCTCCAGATTCAGACACAATCTAGAATCTAAAGAACAATAAGATGCACTGCACCTGAATGCCTGGAGGCTCTTCGAGAAATCTATGTGAGTCAAAAAGTTGATCTCTCTCCAAGCATACTTGACAACAAGAGAATGAGAAGCTGTCAGACTATGTCAGGTGACTAGGCAAAATTCTTCACCAAGTTATAGTGAAAGGTGGTATGGAAGTGGAAGCTGCCATTAAGGCCTTTTATAGCACGTTCAGAAAGGGGCCCAGTCTTTAGTAATAAATAAATATAAAGTCCACACAAAAACATTTTTTTTTCAAAAATATATGAATTGTGCTCAATCGCAAAAGAAACCATGCTCCAAAATTCTTCAAAAAATGTGCTCCCATCATCCGTGATTAATGCTCTATCCGCACTCACCGGGTGGGGTGAACTCTTTGCTGATATGGTAAAAGAGTCAAACAAGCTGAAAGTGACTGGGCGTGTCCTCCCAGAGAACTCTGTACTCAATACCCTCCAGAAACGACTCCCACGATTGGATGACAATGGAAAACAAAACAAATAGTGCAATACTGTAAAACATCATTAACCACTTGCCCTCCCGAGGATTTACCCCCCTTAATGACCACGCCTCTTTTTGCTACTCAGCGCTGCACTAATTCAACTGATAATTGCGCAGTCATGCAATGCTGCACCTAAACAAAATTTACGTCCTTTTTTTCACACAAATAGAGCTTTCTTTTGGTGGTATTTGATCACCTGTGCACTTTTATTTTGGCGCTATAAACGGAAAAAGTTTTGAAGCAAAAAAAGTTTTTTGAAAAAAACAATATTTTTGCATTTCGGTCTTAAAAAATTTCCAAAAAAAAATAAAATTCCATCATACATTTATGCCAAAATGTATTCTGCTCCATGTTTTTGATTAAAAAAATCCCAATAAGTGTATATTTATTGCTTTTTGTGAAAGTTATAGCGTCTACAAACTATGGGAGAGATAATGGAATTTACACAGCTTTTACTTTCTGACTGCTCATCACATTTCTTGAGGTGCTAAAATACCAGGACAGTACAAACACCCCCAAATACCAGGATAGTACAAACACCCCTAAATACCAGGACAGTACAAACACCCCCAAATACCAGGACAGTACAAACACCTCCAAATACCAGGACAGTACAAACACCCCCAAATACCAGGATAGTACAAACACCCCCAAATACCAGGACAGTACAAACACCCCCAAATATCAGGACAGTACAAACACCCCCAAATACCAGGACAGTACAAACACCCCCAAATACCAGGACAGTACAAACACCCCCAAATACCAGGATAGTACAAACACCCCTAAATACCAGGACAGTACAAACACCCCCAAATACCAGGACAGTACAAACACCCCCAAATACCAGGACAGTACAAACACCCCCAAATACCAGGATAGTACAAACACCTCCAAATAACAGGACAGTACAAACACCCCCATATACCAGGACAGTACAAACACCCCCAAATACCAGGACAGTACAAACACCCCCAAATACCAGGACAGTACAAACACCTCCAAATACCAGGACAGTACAAACACCTCCAAATACCAGGATAGTACAAACACCTCCAAATACCAGGATAGTACAAACACCCCCAAATATCAATAGAGTACAAACACCTCCAAATACCAGGATAGTACAAACACCCCCCCCCCAAATACCAGGACAGTACAAACCCCCCCCCCCCCAAATACCAGGACAGTACAAATACCTCCAAATACAAGGACAGTACAAACACCCCCAAATATCAGGATAGTACAAACACCTCCAAATACCAGGACAGTACAAACACCCCCAAATACCAGGACAGTACAAACACCTCCAAATACCAGGATAGTACAAACACCCCCAAATACCAGGACAGTACAAACACCCCCAAATACCAGGACAGTACAAACACCTCCAAATACCAGGACAGTACAAACACCTCCAAACAGCAGAACAGTACAAACACCCCCAAATGACCCCTTTTCGGAAAGTAGGCACCCTAAGCTATCTGCTGAGAGGCATATTGAGTGCATGGAAGATTTATTTTTTTCCACAAGTTTCTGGAAAATCACAAAAACATTTTTTTTTTTTTTACACAAAATGATTTATTTTTCGCACAAGCCATGGGTATACAGTGAGGAACAGAAGTATTTGAAAACCCTTTGATTTTGAAAGTTCTCCCACTTAGAAATCATGGAGGGTCTGAAATTCACATTGTAGGTGCATTCCCACTCTGAGAGACAGAATTTAAAAAAAATTCAGGAGATCACATTGTATGATTTGTAAAGAATTTATTTGTCTTGCACTGCTGAACAGAAGAATTTGAACACCTGAGAAACAGCAAGAATTCTGGCTCTCAAAGACCTGTTACTGTGCCTTTAAAAAGTCCACCTCTACTCCACTCAATCATCTAACTTAGTAGCACCTGTCTGAGCTCTTTAAAGACACCTGTCCACCCCACAGTCAGTCAGATGCCAACTACTACCATGGGCAAGACCAAAGAGCTGTCAAAGAGACACCAGAGACAAAATTGTGGACCTCCACAAGGCTGGGAAGGGCTACGGGGCAATTGCCAAGCAGCTTGGTGAAAATAGATCAACTGTTGGAGCAATTGTTAGAAAATGGAAGAGGCTAAAGACGACTGTCAGTCTCCCTCGGACTGGGGCTCCATGCAAGATGTCACCTCGTGGGGTATCACTGATGATAAGAAAGGTGAGGAATCAGCCCAGAACTACAAGGGAGGAGCTGGTCAATGACATGAAGAGAGCTGGGACCACAGTTTCAAAGGTCACTGTCGGTAGAATACTACCCAGTCATGGTTTCCAATCATGCATTGCACGGAAGGTTCCCCTGCTCAAGTCATCACATGTCCAGGCCCGTCTGAAGTTTGCCAATGACCATCTGGATGATCCAGAGGAGGCATGGGAGAAAGTCATGTGGTCAGATGAGACCAAAATAGAACTTTGTGGTCTAAACTTCACTCGTCGTGTTTGGAGGAAAAAGAAGGATGAGTTGCATCCCAAGAACACCATCCCTACTGTAAAGCATGGGGGTGGTAACATCATGCTTTGGGGGTGCTTTTCTGCGAAGGGGACAGGACAACTGCACTGTATTAAGGAAAGGATGAATGAGGCCATTTATTGTGAGATTTTGAGCAACAACCTCCTTCCCTCAGTCAAAGCATTGAAGATGGGTGGTGGCTGGGTCTTCCAACATGACGACCCGAAGCACACAGCCAGGAGAACCAAGGAGTGGCTCCGTAAGAAGCATATCAAGGTTCTGGAGTGCCTAGCCAGTCTCCAGACCTAAATCCAATAGAACAACTTTGGAGGGAGCTGAAACTCAGCAACAGCCCCGAAACCTGACAGATCTAGAGGAGATCTGTGTGGAGGAGTCGGCCAAAATCCCTGTTGCAGTGCAAACCTGGTCAAGAACTACAGGAAACATCTGACCTCTGTAATTGCAAACAAAGGCTTCTGTACCAAATATTAACACAGAGTTTCTAAGGTGTTCAAATGCTTATGTTCAGCAGAGCGAGACAAATACATTCTTTACAAATCATACAATGGGATTTCCTGAATTCTGTCCTCAGAGTGGGAATGCCCTACAATGTGAATGTCAGACCCTCCATGATTTCTAAGTGAGAGAACTTGCAAAATCGCAGGGGGTTCAAATACTTCTGTTCCTCACTGTATTTGGAATTACACCCCAAAATACATTCTGCTACTTCTCCTGAGTATAGTGGTCCAACATGTGAGAGACTTTTTGGGAGCCTAGTCACATACAGGAGCCTGAAATCCAATGACCACTTTGAAAGCCTGAAGGTGCGCAACTTCCTGATTTCACTTCCTCACTACCTATCATAGTTTTGGAGGCCCTGAAATGCCAGGATAGCCCCAACCCCCCCCCCCCCCCAAATGACGCCTTTCTGGAAAGAAGACACCCCAAGGAATTTAAAAAGAGGCATGGTGAGTATTTTGCAGATCTCATTTTTTCTCACAAGGTTTTGAAGTATAAAAAAATAGAAAAAATATTTTTTTGTTTTTTTTTCTTCATTTTCCAAAAACTTGCGGCAACAAATGAGATCTGCAAAATACTCACCATGCTTCTTATCAAACTCCTTGGGGTGTCTACTTTCCAAAAAAAGGGGTCGTTCCAAAGAGTTTGTTCACCCATACTGAATTGAAGAATAAATCTGTTTTTAATCCATATATTAATAATAATAACCAAGTGGAAGTTTTTAAGAAGATGATTAATAAAGATTTAGAGAATTTAGAAATTCCCCAGAAGAAGCCTAATCGAGAAATGCAAATAGGGATTAATAGGTTAGCGAAAAGGCAAGATATAGTAGTGAGACTGGCCGATAAGGGAGGGGGCATTGTCGTTCTTTCAAAGGAATATTATAGTAAGGAATTACAAACACAACTAGACAATCTACAATTTCTGGGGAAATTGTGTAAAGTGTTCTTGCCGCAACCTTTACCAAATGATTGATGAAATGTAAGCAGTGCACATTGCAAGCCTGATAGTGAGAAATGCATTTCAGCTTGTATTTTGAAGCTCACAGTCCAGCCTGGTGAGTCATCTGCCTCTTGAGTGACCTTTGGTTGCTGCACCTGGAGAGGGCGGAGTAGGCTCACTGTGCTGAGACAGCTGGGTTGCTATGACAACTCACTCTGAGAGGAATGTCAGCATGTGTGTTCTAAACAGGCTTTTTAAACTTGCCAAGTTCAATTGCGTGCTAAAATTAGTATTAATTAAATATTAAAGAAAAGAAACATAGTGTCTTATCCGGGATATCAATTATTTTTTTTTATTTTTTTTTTTTATTTTAATTTTAATTTTTATTTTATTTTTATTTTTATTTAATTTTAATTTTATGTTAATTTTAATTTTATGTTAATTTTAATTTTATTTTTATTTTATTTTAATTTAATTTTATTTTTAATTTTATTTTTATTTAATTTTTTATTTTAATTTTAATTTTTTTATTTTAATTTTTATTTTTATTTTAATTTTAGTTTTATTTTTTTTTTATTTTAATTTAATTTTTATTTTATTTTTATCCAGACTGAATAATAATACCATCTCATTTATACAGAAGGAACTGTCATTCCCACTGCAAATATTTTTTATTTATTTTAATTTTTATTTTATTTTTCATTTTATTTTTATTTTAATTTTAATTTTTAATTTTATTTTAATTTAATTTTATTTTTTTATTTTAATTTTAATTTTATTTTATTTTTATCCAGACTGAATAATAACACCATCTCATTTATACAGAAGGAACTGTCATTCCCACTGCAAATATTTTTTATTTTTTATTTATATTTTTCATTCATAGTTTTTGTTTTTTCACATTGATAAATTAATTTATTTTATATATTTACACAAATCATATATTTAAGTATAATTAATTGATGTAATTATTTGATTATCGGTGGTACACTTATGAATTCATTATATCACATAAGGTAGAATATATTGGAGCGCGGTACACTACTGGCATTCGTGAACATTTGTAGTGACAGCAGGGTTAGCTGAACGTTTTGATATAAGATATGTGTAGGTGGGCTTGATAATGACATAGTTATGGCAGTTTACAAATCATGTTCTGATTTTTCCTTCCACACTGCAGCTTTCTCACTCTAATGTGACTCAGCTGCCCCCTGAGTGACCTTTGCTTGCACCTGTTACCTCACTCAGTCACAGGTGTGTGAGGAGCTGTGCTCTAAACAGGCTATTTAAACTTGCCAAATTCACTGGCGATTGCCATCTTCAAACGCTTGTAGTTTTAAAAGTATAAATGCTACCGTGAAAAGGTTTATATTGGGACAATCACAAGAAACAGACCTAAATTTTGATGTATAGTATGTCTCTGCAATATTAAAAATGAAGGCACAGTCGCAGTTTAAAAACGTCCCTTAAAAATTCTTGTGTCTAAAGTGGAGTTTCAATGAAAGTCAATGGGAGCGGTGAGGTCCAAACAAATGGTCATATTGTGAAAACTATCAGGAGTATGTCCTAGCCGTGAACATTTTTAGTGACAGCAGGGTTAGCTGAACGTTTTGATATAAGATATGTGTAGGTGGGCTTGACAATGGCAGAGTGATGGCAGTTTACAAATCATGTTCTGATTTTTCTGATTTTTCCTTTGCACACTCTAGCTGTGCTCTGCTGCTCAATGCATTCCTATGGGAAAATTTCGCCGCAAAAACCGCGATATTTCTTGAACGATTCGGCGAAACGTTCCACAAAGTAATAGCAATCCGATCGGGAACAATCCGCACGTTTTGATATATTACTTGTCTTTGTAGTGTAAAAACTGTGGGAGGAGTTAGCGTGGCAAATTCGCTATAATAATAAGAATAAGAATAAGAATAAGAATATACTTGTGAGATAACAATAAGTGTTCCTTGCTATGCAAGAACACTTAACTAGACAATCTACAATTTCTGGGGAAATTGTGTAAAGTGTTCTTGCCGCAACCTTTACCAAATGATTGATGAAATGTAAGCAGCAGTGCACATTGCAAGCCTGATAGTTCTAAACAGGCTTTTTAAACTTGCCAAGTTCAATTGCGTGCTAAAATTAGTATTAATTAAATATTAAAGAAAAGAAACATAGTGTCTTATCCGGGATATCAATTATTTATTTTTATTTTTATTTTAATTTTTTTTTTATTTTAATTTTAATTTTTATTTTATTTTATTTTTAATTTTATTTTTATTTTTATTTTATTTTTATTTTTATTTTATTTTTATTTTAATTTTATGTTAATTTCAATTTTATTTTTATTTTATTTTAATTTTATTTTATTTTTAATTTTATTTTTATTTTTATTTTAATTTTATTTTTATTTTTATTTTAATTTTATTTTTATTTTTATTTTTATTTTAATTTTTTTTTTATTTTAATTTTAATTTTTATTTTATTTTTATTTTTATTTTATTTTTACTTTTATTTTAATTTAATTTTAATTTTATGTTAATTTTAATTTTATTTTTATTTTATTTTATTTTAATTTTATTTTTAATTTTATTTTTATTTAATTTTTTATTTTAATTTTAATTTTTTTATTTTAATTTTTATTTTTATTTTTAATTTTATTTTTATTTTAGTTTTATTTTTTTTTTATTTTAATTTAATTTTTATTTTAGTTTTATTTTTATCCAGACTGAATAATAATACCATCTCATTTATACAGAAGGAACTGTCATTCCCACTGCAAATATTTTTTATTTATTTTAATTTTAATTTTAATTAAATTTTTATTTTATTTTTCATTTTATTTTAATTTTAATTTTTAATTTTATTTTTATTTTAATTTTATTTTATTTTTTTATTTTAATTTTATTTTATTTTTATCCAGACTGAATAATAACACCATCTCATTTATACAGAAGGAACTGCCATTCCCACTGCAAATATTTTTTATTTTTTATTTATATTTTTCATTCATAGTTTTTGTTTTTTCACATTGATAAATTAATTTATCTTATATATTTACACAAATCATATATTTAAGTATAATTAATTGATGTGATTATTTGATTATCGGTGGTACACTTATGAATTCATTCTATCACATAAGGTAGAATATATTGGAGCGCGGTACACTACTGGCATTCGTGAACATTTTTAGTGACAGCAGGGTTAGCTGAACGTTTGGATATAAGATATGTGTAGGTGGGCTTGAAAATGAAAGAGTGATGGCAGTTTACAAATCATGTTCTGATTTTTCCTTCCACACTGCAGCTTTCTCACTCTAATGTGACTCAGCTGCCCCCTGAGTGACCTTTGGTTGCACCTGTTACCTCAGTCAGTCACAGGTGTGTGATAAGCTCTGCTCTAAACAGGCTGTTTAAACTTGCCAAGTTCACTGGCGATTGCCATTTTCAAACGCTTGTAGTTTTAAAAGTATAAATGCTACCGTAAAAAGGTTTATATTGTGACAATCACAAGAAACAGACCTAAATTTTGATATATAGTATGTCTCTGAAAGATAAAAAATGAAGGCACAGTCGCAGTTTAAAAACGTCCCTTAAAATTTCTTGTGTCTAAAGTGGAGTTTCAATGAAAGTCAATGGGAGGGATGAGGTCCAAACAAATGGTCATATTCTGAAAACTATCAGGAGTATGTCCTAGCCGTGAACATTTTTAGTGACAGCAGGGTTAGCTGAACGTTTTGATATAAGATATGTGTAGGTGGGCTTGAAAATGAAAGAGTGATGGCAGTTTACAAATCATGTTCTGATTTTTCCTTTCACACTGCAGCTTTCTCACTCTAATGTGACTCAGCTGCCCCCTGAGTGACCTTTGCTTGCACCTGTTACCTCAGTCAGTCACAGGTGTGTGAGGAGCTGTGCTCAAAACAGGCTATTTAAACTTGCCAAGTTCACTGGCGATTGCCATCTTCAAACGCTTGTAGTTTTAAAAGTATAAATGCTACCGTGAAAAGGTTTATATTGTGACAATCACAAGAAAAAGACCTACAGTTTGATGTATAGTATGTCTCTGAAAGATAACAAATGAAGGCACAGTCGCAGTTTAAAAACGTCCCTTAAAATGTCTGGTGTCTAGAGTGGAGTTTCAATGAAAGTCAATGGGAGGGGTGATGTGCAAACAAATGGTCATATTCTGAAAACTATCAGGAATATGTCCTAGCCGTGAACATTTTTAGTGACAGCAGGGTTAGCTGAACGTTTTGATATAAGATATGTGTAGGTGGGCTTGAAAATGAAAGAGTGATGGCAGTTTACAAATCATGTTCTGATTTTTCTGATTTTTCCTTTGCACACTCTAGCTGTGCTCTGCTGCTCAATGCATTCCTATGGGAAAATTTCGCCGCAAAAACCGCGATATTTCTTGAACGATTCGGCGAAACGTTCCACAAAGTAATAGCAATCCGATCGGGAACAATCCGCACGTTTTGATATATTACTTGTATTTGTAGTGTAAAAACTGTGGGAGGAGTTAGCGTGGCAAATATGGCTATAATAAGAATAAGAATAAGAACTAGACAATCTACAATTTCTGGGGAAATTGTGTAAAGTGTTCTTGCCGCAACCTTTACCAAATGATTGATGAAATGTAAGCAGGGCACATTGCAAGCCTGATAGTGAGAAATGCATTTCAGCTTGTATTTTGAAGCTCACAGTCCAGCCTCGTGAGTCATCTGCCTCTTGAGTGACCTTTGGTTGCTGCACCTGGAGAGGGCGGAGTAGGCTCACTGTGCTGAGACAGCTGGGTTGCTATGACAACTCACTCTGAGAGGAATGTTAGCATGCCTGTTCTAAACAGGCTTTTTAAACTTGCCAAGTTCAATTGCGTGCTAAAATTAGTATTAATTAAATATTAAAGAAAAGAAACATAGTGTCTTATCCGGGATATCAATTATTTATTTTTATTTTTATTTTAATTTTTTTTTTTATTTTAATTTTAATTTTTATTTTATTTTATTTTTAATTTTATTTTTATTTTTATTTTATGTTAATTTTAATTTTATTTTTATTTTAATTTTATGTTAATTTTAATTTTATGTTAATTTTAATTTTATTTTATTTTATTTTTAATTTTATTTTTATTTTTATTTTAATTTTAATTTTATTTTTATTTTTATTTTATGTTATTTTAATTTTATTTTAATTTTATGTTAATTTTATTTTTATTTAATTTTTTTTTTTAATTTTAATTTTATTTTTATTTTAATTTTTATTTTTATTTTTAATTTTATTTATTTTTTATTTTAATTTAATTTTTATTTTATTTTTATTTTTATCCAGACTGAATAATAATACCATCTCATTTATACAGAAGGAACTGTCATTCCCACTGCAAATATGTTTTATTTATTTTAATTTTAATTTAATTTTAATTTTATTTTTCATTTTATTTTTATTTTAATTTTAATTTTTAATTTTATTTTTATTTTAATTTTATTTTATTTTTTTATTTTAATTTTAATTTAATTTTATTTTTATCCAGACTGAATAATAACACCATCTCATTTATACAGAAGGAACTGTCATTCCCACTGCAAATATTTTTTATTTTTTATTTATATTTTTCATTCATAGTTTTTGTTTTTTCACATTGATAAATTAATTTATTTTATATATTTACACAAATCATATATTTAAGTATAATTAATTGATGTAATTATTTGATTATCGGTGGTACACTTATGAATTCATTATATCACATAAGGTAGAATATATTGGAGCGCGGTACACTACTGGCATTCGTGAACATTTTTAGTGACAGCAGGGTTAGCTGAACGTTTTGATATAAGATATGTGTAGGTGGGCTTGAAAATGAAAGAGTGATGGCAGTTTACAAATCATGTTCTGATTTTTCCTTCCACACTGCAGCTTTCTCACTTCTCACTCTAATGTGACTCAGCTGCCCCCTGAGTGACCTTTGGTGCACCTGTGACTCAGTCAGTCACAGGTGTGTGACAAGCTCTGCTCTAAACACACTGCTCAAACTTGCCAAATTCACTGGCAATTGCTATCTTCAAACGCCTGTAGTTTTAAAAGTATAAATGCTACCGTGAAAAGGTTTATATTGTGACAATCACAAGAAACAGACCTAAATTTTGATATATAGTATATCTCTGCAATATTAAAAATGAAGGCACAGTCGCAGTTTAAAAACGTCCCTTAAAATGTCAGGTATCTAGAGTGGAGTTTCAATGAAAGTCAATGGGAGGGGTGATTTGCAAACAAATGGTCATATTCTGAAAACTATCAGGAGTATGTCCTAGCCGTGAACATTTTTAGTGACAGCAGGGTTAGCTGAACGTTTTGATATAAGATATGTGTAGGTGGGCTTGAAAATGACATAGTTATGGCAGTTTACAAATCATGTTCTGATTTTTCCTTTCACACTGTAGCTTTCTCACTCTAATGTGACTCAGCTGCCCCCTGAGTGACCTTTGCTTGCACCTGTTACCTCAGTCAGTCACAGGTGTGTGACAGCTCTGCTCTAAACAGGCTTTTTAAACTTGCCAAGTTCACTGGCGATTGCCATCTTCAAACGCTTGTAGTTTTAAAAGTATAAAAGCTACCGTGAAAAGGTTGATAGTGTGACAATCACAAGAAACAGACCTAAATTTTGATGTATAGTATGTCTCTGAAAGATAAAAAATGAAGGCACAGTCGCAGTTTAAAAACGTCCCTTAAAATTTCTTGTGTCTAAAGTGGAGTTTCAATGAAAGTCAATGGGAGGGGTGAGGTCCAAACAAATGGTCATATTTTGAAAACTATCAGGAGTATGTCCTAGCCGTGAACATTTTTAGTGACAGCACGGTTAGCTGAACGTTTTGATATAAGATATGTGTAGGTGGGCTTGAAAATGGCAGAGTGATGGCAGTTTACAAATCATGTTCTGATTTTTCCTTTGCACACTCTAGCTGTGCTCTACTGCCACTCTAGATGCACCATTCATTCCTATGGGAAAATTTCGCCACAAAAACCGCGATATTTCTTGAACGATTCGGCGAAACGTTCCACAAAGTAATAGCAATCCGATCGGGAACAATCCGCACGTTTTGATATATTACTTGTCTTTGTAGTGTAAAAACTGTGGGAGGAGTTAGCGTGGCAAATTCGCTATAATAATAAGAATAAGAATAAGAACTAGACAATCTACAATTTCTGGGGAAATTGTGTAAAGTGTTCTTGCCGCAACCTTTACCAAATGATTGATGAAATGTAAGCAGGGCACATTGCAAGCCTGATAGTGAGAAATGCATTTCAGCTTGTATTTTGAAGCTCACAGTCCAGCCTCGTGAGTCATCTGCCTCTTGAGTGACCTTTGGTTGCTGCACCTGGAGAGGGCGGAGTAGGCTCACTGTGCTGAGACAGCTGGGTTGCTATGACAACTCACTCTGAGAGGAATGTCAGCATGACTGTTCTAAACAGGCTTTTTAAACTTGCCAAGTTCAATTGCGTGCTAAAATTAGTATTAATTAAATATTAAAGAAAAGAAACATAGTGTCTTATCCGGGATATCAATTATTTATTTTTATTTTTATTTTTTTTTATTTTAATTTTAATTTTTATTTTATTTTATTTTTAATTTTATTTTTATTTTAATTTATTTTAATTTTATTTTTATTTTAATTTTATTTTTATTTTAATTTTAATTTAATTTAAATTTTATGTTAATTTTAATTTTATTTTTATTTTAATTTTATTTTTATTTTAATTTTATGTTAATTTTAATTTTATGTTAATTTTAATTTTATGTTAATTTTAATTTTATTTTTATTTTATTTTAATTTTATTTTATTTTTAATTTAATTTTTATTTTATGTTATTTTTATTTTATGTTATTTTAATTTTATGTTAATTTTATTTTTATTTAATTTTTTTTTTAATTTTAATTTTATTTTATTTTTTAATTTTTATTTTTATTTTATTTTAATTTTATTTTAATTTAATTTTTATTTTATTTTTATTTTTATCCAGACTGAATAATAATACCATCTCATTTATACAGAAGGAACTGTCATTCCCACTGCAAATATTTTTTATTTATTTTAATTTTAATTTTAATTTAATTTTTATTTTATTTTTCATTTTATTTTTGTTTTAATTTTAATTTTTAATTTTATTTTTATTTTAATTTTATTTTATTTTTTTATTTTAATTTTAATTTTATTTTATTTTTATCCAGACTGAATAATAACACCATCTCATTTATACAGAAGGAACTGTCATTCCCACTGCAAATATTTTTTATTTTTATTTATATTTTTCATTCATAGTTTTTGTTTTTTCACATTGATAAATTAATTTATTTTATATATTTACACAAATCATATATTTAAGTATAATTAATTGATGTAATTATTTGATTATCGGTGGTACACTTATGAATTCATTATATCACATAAGGTAGAATATATTGGAGCGCGGTACACTACTGGTATTCGTGAACATTTTTAGTGACAGCAGGGTTAGCTGAACGTTTTGATATAAGATATGTGTAGGTGGGCTTGAAAATGGCAGAGTGATGGCAGTTTACAAATCATGTTCTGATTTTTCTGATTTTTCCTTTGCACACTCTAGCTGTGCTGTGCTGCTCAATGCATTCCTATGGGAAAATTTCGCCGCAAAAACCGCGATATTTCTTGAACGATTCGGCGAAACGTTCTACAAAGTAATAGCAATCCGATCGGGATCAATGCGCACGTTTTGATATATTACTTGTCTTTGTAGTGTAAAAACTGTGGGAGGAGTTAGCGTGGCAAATATGGCTATAATAAGAAAAAGAATTAGATTTCAAATATGGCAGAGAAGAGCGGTTAAAAACAAACTGCTTCAAATTGCTTACTTCACTGGCGTCTTCACAATTTCTGTGGAAATTGTGTGGTGTTCTGGCCTCCACACAACTGGAGTGGGCAGCTTAGCTTTTGTCTCTCTGCTTCCTGCTCACACAGCTGGGTTCCTATGGCAACTCCCTCCACACCAAGGGCAGAGTCATGGTTATAAACAAACTGCTCCAAGTTGCTGACATCACTGGCGATTGCCATCTTCAAACGGTTGTAGTTTTAAAAGTATAAATGGTACCGTGAAAAGGCTTATATTGTGACAATCACAAGAAACAGACCTAAATTTTGATGTATAGTATGTCTCTGCAATATTAAAAATGAAGGCACAGTCGCAGTTTAAAAACGTCCCTTAAAATTTCTTGTGTCTAAAGTGGAGTTTCAATGAAAGTCAATGGGAGGAGTGAGGTGCAAACAAATGGTCATATTCTGAAAACTATCAGGAGTATGTCCTAGCCGTGAACATTTTTAGTGACAGCAGGGTTAGCTGAACGTTTTGATATAAGATATGTGTAGGTGGGCTTGAAAATGACATAGTTATGGCAGTTTACAAATCATGTTCTGATTTTTCCTTCCACATTGCAGCTTTCTCACTCTAATGTGACTCAGCTGCCCTCTGAGTGACCTTTGCTTGCACCTGTTACCTCAGTCAGTCACAGGTGTGTGAGGAGCTCTGCTCTAAACAGGCTATTTAAACTTGCCAAATTCACTGGCGATTGCCATCTTCAAACGCTTGTAGTTTTAAAAGTATAAATGCTACCGTGAAAAGGTTTATATTGTGACAATCACAAGAAAAAGACCTACAGTTTGATGTATAGTATGTCTCTGAAAGATAACAAATGAAGGCACAGTCGCAGTTTAAAAACGTCCCTTAAAATGTCTGGTGTCTAGAGTGGAGTTTCAATGAAAGTCAATGGGAGGTGTGAGGTCCAAACAAATGGTCATATTGTGAAAACTATCAGGAATATGGCTTAGCCGTGAACATTTTTAGTGACAGCAGGGTTAGCTGAACGTTTTGATATAAGATATGTGTAGGTGGGCTTGAAAATGAAAGAGTGATGGCAGTTTACAAATCATGTTCTGATTTTTCTGATTTTTCCTTTGCACACTCTAGCTGTGCTGTGCTGCTCAATGCATTCCTATGGGAAAATTTCGCCGCAAAAACCGCGATATTTCTTGAACGATTCGGCGAAACGTTCTACAAAGTAATAGCAATCCGATCGGGATCAATGCGCACATTTTGATATATTACTTGTCTTTGTAGTGTAAAAACTGTGGGAGGAGTTAGCGTGGCAAATATGGCTATAATAAGAATAAGAATAAGAATATATATGTGAGATAACAATAAGTGTTCCTTGCTATGCAAGAACACTTAATAAGAATATACTTGTGAGATAACAATAAGTGTTCCTTGCTATGCAAGAACACTTAATAAGAATATATATGTGAGATAACAATAAGTGTTCCTTGCTATGCAAGAACACTTAACTAGACAATCTACAATTTCTGGGGAAATTGTGTAAAGTGTTCTTGCCGCAACCTTTACCAAATGATTGATGAAATGTAAGCAGTGCACATTGCAAGCCTGATAGTGAGAAATGCATTTCAGCTTGTATTTTGAAGCTCACAGTCCAGCCTGGTGAGTCATCTGCCTCTTGAGTGACCTTTGGTTGCTGCACCTGGAGAGGGCGGAGTAGGCTCACTGTGCTGAGACAGCTGGGTTGCTATGACAACTCACTCTGAGAGGAATGTCAGCATGTGTGTTCTAAACAGGCTTTTTAAACTTGCCAAGTTCAATTGTGTGCTAAAATTAGTATTAATTAAATATTAAAGAAAAGAAACATAGTGTCTTATCCGGGATATCAATTATTTATTTTTATTTTAATTTTTTTTTTATTTTAATTTTATTTTAATTTTAATTTTTATTATTTTATTTTATTTTATTTTTAATTTTATTTTTATTTTTATTTTATTTTAATTTTAATTTTATGTTTATTTTAATTTTAATTTTATTTTAATTTTATGTTTATTTTAATTTTAATTTTATTTTAATTTTAATTTTATTTTAATTTTATTTTTATTTTAATTTTATGTTAATTTTAATTTTATTTTTATTTTAATTTTAATTTTATTTTATTTTTAATTTTATTTTAATTTTAATTTTTATTTTTAATTTTATTTTTATTTTTATTTTTATTTTAATTTTATTTTTATTTTAATTTTATGTTAATTTTAATTTTATGTTAATTTTTATTTTAATTTTATTTTTATTTTAATTTTTATTTTTATTTTATTTTTAATTTTATTTTAATTTTAATTTTATTTTTTTTTATTTTAATTAAATTTTTATTTTATTTTTATTTTTATCCAGACTGAATAATAATACCATCTCATTTATACAGAAGGAACTGTCATTCCCACTGCAAATATTTTTTATTTATTTTAATTTTTATTTAATATTAATTTTATTTTTAATTTTTATTTTGTTTTAATTTTAATTTTTAATTTTATTTTTATTTTAATTTTATTTTATTTTTATTTTTATCCAGACTGAATAATAACACCATCTCATTTATACAGAAGGAACTGTCATTCCCACTGCAAATATTTTTTATTTTTTATTTATATTTTTCATTCATAGTTTTTGTTTTTTCACATTGATAAATTAATTTATTTTATATATTTACACAAATCATATATTTAAGTATAATTAATTGATGTAATTATTTGATTATCGGTGGTACACCTATGAATTCATTATATCACATAAGGTAGAATATATTGGAGCGCGGTACACTACTGGTATTCGTGAACATTTTTAGTGACAGCAGGGTTAGCTGAACGTTTTGATATAAGATATGTGTAGGTGGGCTTGAAAATGGCAGAGTGATGGCAGTTTACAAATCATGTTCTGATTTTTCTGATTTTTCCTTTGCACACTCTAGCTGTGCTGTGCTGCTCAATGCATTCCTATGGGAAAATTTCGCCGCAAAAACCGCGATATTTCTTGAACGATTCGGCGAAACGTTCTACAAAGTAAAAGCAATCCGATCGGGATCAATGCGCACGTTTTGATATATTACTTGTCTTTGTAGTGTAAAAACTGTGGGAGGAGTTAGCGTGGCAAATATGGCTATAATAAGAATAAGAATTAGATTTCAAATATGGCAGAGAAGAGCGGTTAAAAACAAACTGCTTCAAATTGCTTACTTCACTGGCGTCTTCACAATTTCTGTGGAAATTGTGTGGTGTTCTGGCCTCCACACAACTGGAGTGGGCAGGTTAGCTTTTGTCTCTCTGCTTCCTGCTCACACAGCTGGGTTCCTATGGCAACTCCCTCCACACCAAGGGCAGAGTCATGGTTATAAACAAACTGCTCCAAGTTGCTGACATCACTGGCGATTGCCATCTTCAAACGGTTGTAGTTTTAAAAGTATAAATGCTACCGTGAAAAGGCTTATATTGTGACAATCACAAGAAACAGACCTAAATTTTGATATATAGTATGTCTCTGCAATATTAAAAATGAAGGCACAGTCGCAGTTTAAAAACGTCCCTTAAAATTTCTTGTGTCTAAAGTGGAGTTTCAATGAAAGTCAATGGGAGGAGTGAGGTGCAAACAAATGGTCATATTCTGAAAACTATCAGGAGTATGTCCTAGCCGTGAACATTTTTAGTGACAGCAGGGTTAGCTGAACGTTTTGATATAAGATATGTGTAGGTGGGCTTGATAATGACATAGTTATGGCAGTTTACAAATCATGTTCTGATTTTTCCTTTCACATTGTAGCTTTCTCACTCTAATGTGACTCAGCTGCCCCCTGAGTGACCTTTGCTTGCACCTGTTACCTCAGTCAGTCACAGGTGTGTGAGAAGCTCTGCTGAAAACAGGCTGTTTAAACTTGCCAAGTTCACTGGCGATTGCCATTTTCAAACGCTTGTAGTTTTAAAAGTAAAAATGCTACCGTGAAAAGGTTTATATTGTGACAATCACAAGAAACAGACCTAAATTTTGATGTATAGTATGTCTCTGAAAGATAAAAAATGAAGGCACAGTCGCAGTTTAAAAACGTCCCTTAAAATTTCTTGTGTCTAAAGTGGAGTTTCAATGAAAGTCAATGGGAGGGGTGAGGTCCAAACAAATGGTCATATTGTGAAAACTATCAGGAGTATGTCCTAGCTGTGAACATTTTTAGTGACAGCAGGGTTAGCTGAACGTTTTGATATAAGATATGTGTAGGTGGGCTTGAAAATGGCAGAGTGATGGCAGTTTACAAATCATGTTCTGATTTTTCTGATTTTTCCTTTACACACTCTAGCTGTGCTCTGCTTCTCAATGCATTCCTATGGGAAAATTTCGCCGCAAAAACCGCGATATTTCTTGAACGATTCGGCGAAACGTTCCACAAAGTAATAGCAATCCGATCGGGAACAATCCGCACGTTTTGATATATTACTTGTATTTGTAGTGTAAAAACTGTGGGAGGAGTTAGCGTGGCAAATATGGCTATAATAAGAATAAGAATAAAAACTAGACAATCTACAATTTCTGGGGAAATTGTGTAAAGTGTTCTTGCCGCAACCTTTACCAAATGATTGATGAAATGTAAGCAGTGCACATTGCAAGCCTGATAGTGAGAAATGCATTTCAGCTTGTATTTTGAAGCTCACAGTCCAGCCTGGTGAGTCATCTGCCTCTTGAGTGACCTTTGGTTGCTGCACCTGGAGAGGGCGGAGTAGGCTCACTGTGCTGAGACAGCTGGGTTGCTATGACAACTCACTCTGAGAGGAATGTCAGCATGTGTGTTCTAAACAGGCTTTTTAAACTTGCCAAGTTCAATTGCGTGCTAAAATTAGTATTAATTAAATATTAAAGAAAAGAAACATAGTGTCTTATCCGGGATATCAATTATTTATTTTTATTTTTATTTTAATTTTTATTTTATTTTAATTTTATTTTAATTGTAATTTTTATTATTTTATTTTATTTTATTTTTATTTTTATTTTTATTTTAATTTTATGTTTATTTTTATTTTATTTTAATTTTATTTTTATTTTAATTTTATTTTTATTTTAATTTTATTTTATTTTTAATTTTATTTTTAATTGTATTTTTATTTTTATTTTAATTTTAATTTTATTTTTATTTTAATTTTATGTTAATTTTATTTTTATTTTAATTTTAATTTTATTTTTATTTTTATTTTAATTTTATGTTAATTTTATTTTTATTTTAATTTTTATTTTTATTTTATTTTTAATTTTATTTTAATTTTAATTTTATTTTTTTTTAATTTTAATTAAATTTTTATTTTATTTTTATTTTTATCCAGACTGAATAATAATACCATCTCATTTATACAGAAGGAACTGTCATTCCCACTGCAAATATTTTTTATTTATTTTAATTTTTATTTAATTTTTAATTTTATTTTTATTTTAATTTTATTTTTATCCAGACTGAATAATAACACCATCTCATTTATACAGAAGGAACTGTCATTCCCACTGCAAATATTTTTTATTTTTTATTTATATTTTTCATTCATAGTTTTTGTTTTTTCACATTGATAAATTAATTTATTTTATATATTTACACAAATCATATATTTAAGTATAATTAATTGATGTAATTATTTGATTATCGGTGGTACACTTATGAATTCATTATATCACATAAGGTAGAATATATTGGAGCGCGGTACACTACTGGCATTCGTGAACATTTTTAGTGACAGCAGGGTTAGCTGAACGTTTTGATATAAGATATGTGTAGGTGGGCTTGAAAATGGCAGAGTGATGGCAGTTTACAAATCATGTTCTGATTTTTCTGATTTTTCCTTTGCACACTCTAGCTGTGCTGTGCTGCTCAATGCATTCCTATGGGAAAATTTCGCCGCAAAAACCGCGATATTTCTTGAACGATTTGGCGAAACGTTCTACAAAGTAATAGCAATCCGATCGGGATCAATGCGCACGTTTTGATATATTACTTGTCTTTGTAGTGTAAAAACTGTGGGAGGAGTTAGCGTGGCAAATATGGCTATAATAAGAATAAGAATAAGATTTCAAATATGGCAGAGAAGAGCGGTTAAAAACAAACTGCTTCAAATTGCTCACTTCACTGGCGTCTTCACAATTTCTGTGGAAATTGTGTGGTGTTCTGGCCTCCACACAACTGGAGTGGGCAGGTTAGCTTTTGTCTCTCTGCTTCCTGCTCACACAGCTGGGTTCCTATGGCAACTCCCTCCACACCAAGGGCAGAGTCATGGTTATAAACAAACTGCTCCAAGTTGCTGACATCACTGGCGATTGCCATCTTCAAACGGTTGTAGTTTTAAAAGTATAAATGGTACCGTGAAAAGGCTTATATTGTGACAATCACAAGAAACAGACCTAAATTTTGATATATAGCATGTCTCTGCAATATTAAAAATGAAGGCACAGTCGCAGTTTAAAAACGTCCCTTAAAATTTCTTGTGTCTAAAGTGGAGTTTCAATGAAAGTCAATGGGAGGAGTGAGGTGCAAACAAATGGTCATATTCTGAAAACTATCAGGAGTATGTCCTAGCCGTGAACATTTTTAGTGACAGCAGGGTTAGCTGAACGTTTTGATATAAGATATGTGTAGGTGGGCTTGATAATGGCAGAGTGATGGCAGTTTACAAATCATGTTCTGATTTTTCCTTCCACATTGCAGCTTTCTCACTCTAATGTGACTCAGCTGCCCCCTGAGTGACCTTTGCTTGCACCTGTTACCTCAGTCAGTCACAGGTGTGTGAGGAGCTGTGCTCTAAACAGGCTATTTAAACTTGCCAAATTCACTGGCGATTGCCATCTTCAAACGCTTGTAGTTTTAAAAGTATAAATGCTACCGTGAAAAGGTTTATATTGTGACAATCACAAGAAAAAGACCTACAGTTTGATGTATAGTGTGTCTCTGAAAGATAACAAATGAAGGCACAGTCGCAGTTTAAAAACGTCCCTTAAAATGTCTGGTGTCTAGAGTGGAGTTTCAATGAAAGTCAATGGGAGGTGTGAGGTCCAAACAAATGGTCATATTGTGAAAACTATCAGGAGTATGTCCTAGCCGTGAACATTTTTAGTGACAGCAGGGTTAGCTGAACGTTTTGATATAAGATATGTGTAGGTGGGCTTGAAAATGAAAGAGTGATGGCAGTTTACAAATCATGTTCTGATTTTTCTGATTTTTCCTTTGCACACTCTAGCTGTGCTGTGCTGCTCAATGCATTCCTATGGGAAAATTTCGCCGCAAAAACCGCGATATTTCTTGAACGATTCGGCGAAACGTTCTACAAAGTAATAGCAATCCGATCGGGATCAATGCGCACGTTTTGATATATTACTTGTCTTTGTAGTGTAAAAACTGTGGGAGGAGTTAGCGTGGCAAATATGGCTATAATAAGAAAAAGAATTAGATTTCAAATATGGCAGAGAAGAGCGGTTAAAAACAAACTGCTTCAAATTGCTTACTTCACTGGCGTCTTCACAATTTCTGTGGAAATTGTGTGGTGTTCTGGCCTCCACACAACTGGAGTGGGCAGGTTAGCTTTTGTCTCTCTGCTTCCTGCTCACACAGCTGGGTTCCTATGGCAACTCCCTCCACACCAAGGGCAGAGTCATGGTTATAAACAAACTGCTCCAAGTTGCTGACATCAGTGGCGATTGCCATCTTCAAACGGTTGTAGTTTTAAAAGTATAAATGCTACCGTGAAAAGGCTTATATTGTGACAATCACAAGAAACAGACCTAAATTTTGATATATAGTATGTCTCTGCAATATTAAAAATGAAGGCACAGTCGCAGTTTAAAAACGTCCCTTAAAATTTCTTGTGTCTAAAGTGGAGTTTCAATGAAAGTCAATGGGAGGAGTGAGGTGCAAACAAATGGTCATATTCTGAAAACTATCAGGAGTATGTCCTAGCCGTGAACATTTTTAGTGACAGCAGGGTTAGCTGAACGTTTTGATATAAGATATGTGTAGGTGGGCTTGAAAATGACATAGTTATGGCAGTTTACAAATCATGTTCTGATTTTTCCTTCCACATTGCAGCTTTCTCACTCTAATGTGACTCAGCTGCCCCCTGAGTGACCTTTGCTTGCACCTGTTACCTCAGTCAGTCACAGGTGTGTGAGGAGCTGTGCTCTAAACAGGCTATTTAAACTTGCCAAATTCACTGGCGATTGCCATCTTCAAACGCTTGTAGTTTTAAAAGTATAAATGCTACCGTGAAAAGGTTTATATTGTGACAATCACAAGAAAAAGACCTACAGTTTGATGTATAGTATGTCTCTGAAAGATAACAAATGAAGGCACAGTCGCAGTTTAAAAACGTCCCTTAAAATGTCTGGTGTCTAGAGTGGAGTTTCAATGAAAGTCAATGGGAGGGGTGATGTGCAAACAAATGGTCATATTCTGAAAACTATCAGGAGTATGTCCTAGCCGTGAACATTTTTAGTGACAGCAGGGTTAGCTGAACGTTTTGATATAAGATATGTGTAGGTGGGCTTGAAAATGGCAGAGTGATGGCAGTTTACAAATCATGTTCTGATTTTTCCTTTGCACACTCTAGCTGTGCTCTGCTGCCACTCTAGATGCACCATTCATTCCTATGGGAAAATTTCGCCGCAAAAACCGCGATATTTCTTGAACGATTCGGCGAAACGTTCCACAAAGTAATAGCAATCCGATCGGGAACAATCCGCACGTTTTGATATATTACTTGTCTTTGTAGTGTAAAAACTGTGGGAGGAGTTAGCGTGGCAAATTTGGCTATAATAATAAGAATAAGAATAAAAATAAGAATAAGAATATATTTGTGAGATAACAATAAGTGTTCCTTGCTATGCAAGAACACTTAACTAGACAATCTACAATTTCTGGGGAAATTGTGTAAAGTGTTCTTGCCGCAACCTTTACCAAATGATTGATGAAATGTAAGCAGTGCACATTGCAAGCCTGATAGTGAGAAATGCATTTCAGCTTGTATTTTGAAGCTCACAGTCCAGCCTCGTGAGTCATCTGCCTCTTGAGTGACCTTTGGTTGCTGCACCTGGAGAGGGCGGAGTAGGCTCACTGTGCTGAGACAGCTGGGTTGCTATGACAACTCACTCTGAGAGGAATGTCAGCATGCCTGTTCTAAACAGGCTTTTTAAACTTGCCAAGTTCAATTGCGTGCTAAAATTAGTATTAATTAAATATTAAAGAAAAGAAACATAGTGTCTTATCCGGGATATCAATTATTTATTTTTATTTTTATTTTAATTTTTTTTTTATTTTAATTTTAATTTTTATTTTATTTTATTTTTAATTTTATTTTTATTTTAATTTAATTTTAATTTTATGTTAATTTTAATTTTATTTTTATTTTTATTTTTTTTTTATTTTAATTTTATTTTTATTTTATTTTTATTTTTATTTTTATTTTATTTTAATTTTAATTTTATGTTAATTTTAATTTTATTTTTATTTTATTTTATTTTTAATTTAATTTTTATTTTTATTTTAATTATAATTTTATTTTTATTTTATGTTATTTTAATTTTATTTTTATTTTAATTTTATGTTAATTTTATTTTTATTTTAATTTTAATTTTTATTTTTAATTTTTTTTTAATTTTTATTTTTTTTTATTTTAATTTAATTTTTATTTTATTTTTATTTTTATCCAGACTGAATAATAATACCATCTCATTTATACAGAAGGAACTGTCATTCCCACTGCAAATATTTATTTATTTTAATTTTAATTTAATTTTTATTTTATTTTTCATTTTATTTTTATTTTAATTTTATTTTATTTTTTTATTTTAATTTTATTTTATTTTTATCCAGACTGAATAATAACACCATCTCATTTATACAGAAGGAACTGTCATTCCCACTGCAAATATTTTTTATTTTTTATTTATATTTTTCATTCATAGTTTTTGTTTTTTCACATTGATAAATTAATTTATTTTATATATTTACACAAATCATATATTTAAGTATAATTAATTGATGTAATTATTTGATTATCGGTGGTACACTTATGAATTCATTATATCACATAAGGTAGAATATATTGGAGCGCGGTACACTACTGGCATTCGTGAACATTTTTAGTGACAGCAGGGTTAGCTGAACGTTTTGATATAAGATATGTGTAGGTGGGCTTGAAAATGAAAGAGTGATGGCAGTTTACAAATCATGTTCTGATTTTTTCTTCCACACTGCAGCTTTCTCACTTCTCACTCTAATGTGACTCAGCTGCCCCCTGAGTGACCTTTGGTGCACCTGTGACTCAGTCAGTCACAGGTGTGTGACAAGCTCTGCTCTAAACACAGTGCTCAAACTTGCCAAATTCACTGGTGATTGCCATCTTCAAACACTTGTAGTTTTAAAAGTATAAATGCTACTGTGAAAAGGTTTATACTGTGACAATCACAAGAAACAGACCTAAATTTTGATGTATAGTATGTCTCTGCAATATTAAAAATGAAGGCACAGTCGCAGTTTAAAAACGTCCCTTAACATTTCAGGTGGCTGTGAGTGAAGTTTCAATGAAAGTCAATGGGAGGGGTGAGGTTCAAACACATGGTCATATTCTGAAAACTATCAGGAGTATGTCCTAGCCGTGAACATTTTTAGTGACAGCAGGGTTAGCTGAACGTTTTGATATAAGATATGTGTAGGTGGGCTTGAAAATGACATAGTTATGGCAGTTTACAAATCATGTTCTGATTTTTCCTTTCACACTGCAGCTTTCTCACTCTAATGTGACTCAGCTGCCCCCTGAGTGACCTTTGCTTGCACCTGTTACCTCAGTCAGTCACAGGTGTTTGAGAAGCCTCGCTCTAAACAGGCTATTTAAACTTGCCAAGTTCACTGGCGATTGCCATTTTCAAACGCTTGTAGTTTTAAAAGTATAAATGCTACCGTGAAAAGGTTTATACTGTGACAATCACAAGAAACAGACCTAAATTGTGATGTATAGTATGTCTCTGAAAGATAAAAAATGAAGGCACAGTCGCAGTTTAAAAACGTTCCTTAAAATTTCTTGTGTCTAAAGTGGAGTTTCAATGAAAGTCAATGGGAGGGATGAGGTCCAAACAAATGGTCATATTCTGAAAACTATCAGGAATATGGCTTAGCCGTGAACATTTTTAGTGACAGCAGGGTTAGCTGAACGTTTTGATATAAGATATGTGTAGGTGGGCTTGAAAATGAAAGAGTGATGGCAGTTTACAAATCATGTTCTGATTTTTCTGATTTTTCCTTTACACACTCTAGCTCTGCTCTGCTGCTCAATGCATTCCTATGGGAAAATTTCGCCGCAAAAACCGCGATATTTCTTGAACGATTTGGCGAAACGTTCCACAAAGTAATAGCAATCCGATCGGGAACAATCCGCACGTTTTGATATATTACTTGTCTTTGTAGTGTAAAAACTGTGGGAGGAGTTAGCGTGGCAAATATGGCTATAATAAGAATAAGAATAAGAATATATATGTGAGATAACAATAAGTGTTCCTTGCTATGCAAGAACACTTAATAAGAACTAGACAATCTACAATTTCTGGGGAAATTGTGTAAAGTGTTCTTGCCGCAACCTTTACCAAATGATTGATGAAATGTAAGCAGTGCACATTGCAAGCCTGATAGTGAGAAATGCATTTCAGCTTGTATTTTGAAGCTCACAGTCCAGCCTGGTGAGTCATCTGCCTCTTGAGTGACCTTTGGTTGCTGCACCTGGAGAGGGCGGAGTAGGCTCACTGTGCTGAGACAGCTGGGTTGCTATGACAACTCACTCTGAGAGGAATGTCAGCATGTGTGTTCTAAACAGGCTTTTTAAACTTGCCAAGTTCAATTGCGTGCTAAAATTAGTATTAATTAAATATTAAAGAAAAGAAACATAGTGTCTTATCCGGGATATCAATTATTTATTTTTTTTTTTATTTTAATTTTTTTTTTATTTTAATTTTATTTTAATTTTAATTTTTATTATTTTATTTTATTTTTAATTTTATTTTTATTTTATTTTAATTTTATATTTATTTTTATTTTAATTTTAATTTTATGTTAATTTTAATTTTATTTTTATTTTTATTTTAATTTTATTTTATTTTAAATTTTATTTTTATTTTTATTTTTATTTTTATTTTAATTTTAATTTTATGTTAATTTAATTTTATTTTAATTTTTATTTTAATTTTATTTTGATTTTAATTTTTATTTTTATTTTATTTTTAATTTTATTTTAATTTTAATTTTATTTTTTTTTTATTTTAATTAAATTTTTATTTTTTTTTTTTTTTTTATCCAGACTGAATAATAATACCATCTCATTTATACAGAAGGAACTGTCATTCCCACTGCAAATATTTTTTATTTATTTTAATTTTTATTTAATTTTAATTTTATTTTAATTTTATTTTTATTTTAATTTTATGTTAATTTTAATTTTATTTTTATTTTAATTTTAATTTTATTTTTATTTTAATTTTATTTTATTTTTATTTTTATCCAGACTGAATAATAACACCATCTCGTTTATACAGAAGGAACTGTCATTCCCACTGCAAATATTTTTTATTTTTTATTTATATTTTTCATTCATAGTTTTTGTTTTTTCACATTGATAAATTAATTTATTTTATATATTTACACAAATCATATATTTAAGTATAATTAATTGATGTAATTATTTGATTATCGGTGGTACACTTATGAATTCATTATATCACATAAGGTAGAATATATTGGAGCGCGGTACACTACTGGTATTCGTGAACATTTTTAGTGACAGCAGGGTTAGCTGAACGTTTTGATATAAGATATGTGTAGGTGGGCTTGAAAATGGCAGAGTGATGGCAGTTTACAAATCATGTTCTGATTTTTCTGATTTTTCCTTTGCACACTCTAGCTGTGCTGTGCTGCTCAATGCATTCCTATGGGAAAATTTCGCCGCAAAAACCGCGATATTTCTTGAACGATTCGGCGAAACGTTCTACAAAGTAATAGCAATCCGATCGGGATCAATGCGCACGTTTTGATATATTACTTGTCTTTGTAGTGTAAAAACTGTGGGAGGAGTTAGCGTGGCAAATATGGCTATAATAAGAAAAAGAATTAGATTTCAAATATGGCAGAGAAGAGCGGTTAAAAACAAACTGCTTCAAATTGCTCACTTCACTGGCGTCTTCACAATTTCTGTGGAAATTGTGTGGTGTTCTGGCCTCCACACAACTGGAGTGGGCAGGTTAGCTTTTGTCTCTCTGCTTCCTGCTCACACAGCTGGGTTCCTATGGCAACTCCCTCCACACCAAGGGCAGAGTCATGGTTATAAACAAACTGCTCCAAGTTGCTGACATCCCTGGCGATTGCCATCTTCAAACGGTTGTAGTTTTAAAAGTATAAATGGTACCGTGAAAAGGCTTATATTGTGACAATCACAAGAAACAGACCTAAATTTTGATATATAGTATGTCTCTGCAATATTAAAAATGAAGGCACAGTCGCAGTTTAAAAACGTCCCTTAAAATTTCTTGTGTCTAAAGTGGAGTTTCAATGAAAGTCAATGGGAGGAGTGAGGTGCAAACAAATGGTCATATTCTGAAAACTATCAGGAGTATGTCCTAGCCGTGAACATTTTTAGTGACAGCAGGGTTAGCTGAACGTTTTGATATAAGATATGTGTAGGTGGGCTTGATAATGACATAGTTATGGCAGTTTACAAATCATGTTCTGATTTTTCCTTTCACATTGTAGCTTTCTCACTCTAATGTGACTCAGCTGCCCCCTGAGTGACCTTTGCTTGCACCTGTTACCTCAGTCAGTCACAGGTGTGTGAGGAGCTGTGCTCTAAACAGGCTATTTAAACTTGCCAAATTCACTGGCGATTGCCATCTTCAAACGCTTGTAGTTTTAAAAGTATAAATGCTACCGTGAAAAGGTTTATATTGTGACAATCACAAGAAAAAGACCTACAGTTTGATGTATAGTGTGTCTCTGAAAGATAACAAATGAAGGCACAGTCGCAGTTTAAAAACGTCCCTTAAAATGTCTGGTGTCTAGAGTGGAGTTTCAATGAAAGTCAATGGGAGGTGTGAGGTCCAAACAAATGGTCATATTGTGAAAACTATCAGGAGTATGTCCTAGCCGTGAACATTTTTAGTGACAGCAGGGTTAGCTGAACGTTTTGATATAAGATATGTGTAGGTGGGCTTGAAAATGAAAGAGTGATGGCAGTTTACAAATCATGTTCTGATTTTTCTGATTTTTCCTTTGCACACTCTAGCTGTGCTGTGCTGCTCAATGCATTCCTATGGGAAAATTTCGCCGCAAAAACCGCGATATTTCTTGAACGATTCGGCGAAACGTTCTACAAAGTAATAGCAATCCGATCGGGATCAATGCGCACATTTTGATATATTACTTGTCTTTGTAGTGTAAAAACTGTGGGAGGAGTTAGCGTGGCAAATATGGCTATAATAAGAATAAGAATAAGAATATATATGTGAGATAACAATAAGTGTTCCTTGCTATGCAAGAACACTTAATAAGAATATATATGTGAGATAACAATAAGTGTTCCTTGCTATGCAAGAACACTTAATAAGAATATATTTGTGAGATAACAATAAGTGTTCCTTGCTATGCAAGAACACTTAATAAGAATATATATGTGAGATAACAATAAGTGTTCCTTGCTATGCAAGAACACTTAATTAGACGATACAAGTACCTATGAGAAATTAAAGAAAGATCCTACGAGGAAATATAAGAAAGAACTTGAACAGGTGATTAAAATAGGAGAGAGTAAAAAGATATTAAACAGTAAGAAGAAGAAATATTTGGTACCGGAAATGTGCCGTATACCTGTTATTTACACTATCCCTAAGATGCATAAAGATTCTGTGAACCCTCCTGGAAGGCCGATTGTGAATGGGATCCAATCATTAGGCCAATATGTAGACATTTTCCTACAACCATTAGTGCAGAATACAGAGAGACACTAAACATCTTATGAAGATGTTAGAAGAAATTGAAGGGAGTGATAATCATAATATTTTTCTGGCTAGTGCAGATGTATCGTCTTTGTATACGATTATCAATCATGATGATGCACTAGAAGCGACTAATTGGGGTCTGAGGGAGCTGAGTGATCTCAAATGGTCTCAAAGAAAGTTTATATTAAAATGCCTTGATTTTAGTTTGGCACACAATTACTTCTGGCATAATAATACTTTTTATAGGCAAATTAAGGGTGTGGCCATGGGAGCTCGTTTTGCTCCCAGTGTTGCCAATCTTTTTAAGGCTCACTGGGAGCAAGAAACAGTGTATAAAGATAAACCAGTTGAACTGATAATGTACAAAAGATTCATTGATGATGTGTTCATCATATGGAAAGGGGATGAAAGCAAACTAATCGAGTTCCAGAATAAATTGAATGTGAATAATAAAAATATTAAGCTTATATGGAATCATAGTCCACAATCTATTTAATTTCTAGATTTGTATATTGAGGTCAATAAAACTAGGATTGTTACTAAAACACATTTTAAAGATGTGGACAGGAACGGGTATATCCCGATAGATAGCTGTCTGTAAGGGACCCCCCGGCGGTACTTCTAGCAATCCACCGGTCAGGTGCTTCCAGAGTGCGGAGTCTAAGTCCCGGAGCCCTTGTTCACCAGGGCCCCTGATGGTGGGGATGGACTTGGAGCGCTCCGAGACCAGGTCGCGACTACTGGGCACACCCACCAATGGTAGAGGTATCCGCCGAGGGCTCCCGCAGAGTAAGAGCCTGATGTGAGGAGGTCGGGTGATCCCGACGGGATGGATGGATGGCTGAGCAGGTGCAGGGTCAGGCAAGCCGGGTCGGGAGCCATGGGGTCTGCGAGGTACAAAACAGCGGGCAGAGAATAGTCGGGTCACACGCCAGGTCAGCAACAGTAGATCAGAACCAGCATCCAGAAGAGAGGTCAGGCAAGCCAAGGGTCAGGGCAGGAGAGTACAGCAATGTCAAGCAATCCGGGTCAGCAACTTTATCCAAATACAGGTACACAGACCAAGGAAACAGAAAAAGGACCAAACGGCAACCAGTGACAGCTCAGGGCAATTTAAATACCGCGCCCTGCGCTGTCATTGGTGCCCGGCGCGCACCCGTGACACTCGCCGCCGCGGCCGGCCCGGACCTAGTGCCCGCATTCCCGTGCGAGGCGGCTCACTGCGCCTGCGCCGGGACCAGCACCGCGGCAATCCCTGACACTGTCATTTTCCTCTGTGGCTGTATAACATCCCCAAGGGCCAGTATATCAGGATTAGAAGAAATTGTACTTCGTTAAATGATTATGAGACCCAGGCCAAAATGCTAGAAGAGAGATTTTTATCTAAAGGCTATTCAGCTACAGATTTGAAGAAAAATAGAATAGAAGTGGCTAATTTAAGTAGAGAAACACTCCTTACAAATAGAGATAATAACAAAAGTAAGGATGGGGTTGATCAGTTAGCTGTGATTTTAGATTTTAATGTGCAATATAAGAAAATACAAAATATATATAAACAAATAAGTAGTGTAGCGCTTCCCAGAGGAAGTCACGAGCAGTAGGTTCGCGAGTCCGTAGTTCCGGTGCGTGGTGACGCACTTCCGGCGTGCGGCGCCATTTTACTACACCCAGGAAGTCCCATTCACATGCAGTGTACCCACACATCGGTGAGGAGGGAAGACTGCTTTGAAATGTGAGTGTTACTCTTAAACATTTAATAAAAGAAAAGTGGTTTGGAATACTGCACTTAGAGTTTCTTCTTGGCTCACTGGATTGGTGAGCTATTATTCTCCAGAAAAAATCTTGGCTGTCCAGGGGCGATAGGAGCCCCAATAAGGAGACCCAGTAAAGGAAGGAAGCTGCTGACCATTATAAACCAAGGATCCAGGGAGATCCTGCAAGCCTGTTGGCCCTTTGGGGTCACTGGGAGGAGGTGAGGAGGCAATCTAGCCGTTATCAGGAGAAGAGTTTTCCTTTGACACAATCACGGATATATCACCATTTCACACTGCATGATTATATTGTTTGTCACAAAAGGACATTGCTAAGAGTTTGTTCCAATTTAGAGGACACTGCTTTACTTTGGCACTGTGTGAGCACTGTGTATTATACTTTATTATCCTTTATTGGATATAGCCCTTTGTTTATTTGTGTTTCTTATAGGTGTGTGTGCACTGTGATATTTATTAATAGGCACTCACTATATCAAGTGGGAAATAGATTTTAGTTTGGCACTGATCTTAGCTGTATTTGATTACTATATATGAAGGAGTATTTTTATTTCATTTTATTTTTAGGATAATATTTAGCATATTTTGGCACTTATTTATTTGGCATAAGCGCTACACTACTTATTTGTTTATCACTAACACTGTTTTGGTATCAGTTTTTGAGTGTTGGCAGCTTTAGACTACGTCGTACACTTCCATTCTTATAGCGCAGGAGGAACTCTAACCATTTGTCTAACAAAATATATATAAAAAACATTGGCTGGGGGAGCATGCGCGGCCGGCTCCAAGATGGACGTGCTTTGAGCGCAGCTCCGTCCATCCGCCAGCAGTGAAGCGGCACACACCGGCCCTGAGGAATAAAAAGCATACACTTACCTTGCCGACCCGTGCTCGCACCTCCGTAGCTATGCCCCGCAGGAGAAAAACCCCGGGGGGAAACTGACACACTTCTTCCCGGCCGTTATGCCGGGAATCCAAGATGGCGCCCGCAGCAGCAAGCAGAAAGACAGCAGCGGCCACGAGGAGGACTACAGGACCCAGCAACAGGATCCTAGGCTGCAGCACTCACTATACCCAGGGGACCCTGGTGAGTTGTCACCCCCACTGTCCCCCACCACTAGCAGCCCAGCCAAGTCTCGGCCACGACTTGACCAGGACCCTGACACCTCATACCAGGCCTTAAACTTCTCACCTCATGTAGCCCTGCCTGATATAGACGCATTTCCTGCGTTGGATCAGCCACTGACAGAAGTATGCATGAAAAGCATGCTTACATCACTACGGCAAACCCTGCACAATGACATCTTCACATCACTTAACCAAATTTCTAACGTGGTGCAACAGCAAGAACGCAGAATAAGCCACATTGAAACTAATATGGGAGACATAATCACGGCACATAATGATTTGATTGACGCCCACGCAGATCATTCATCTGACATCGCACAAATCAACTTAAAATTAGCTGACTTAGAAGATCGATCACGTTGAAACAACATTAAATTCAGAGGGATCCCTGAATCAGTTACCAACGAGACACTGCTACCCTACCTACAACAATACATCAAATTCCCCCTCCCATCACTCCCTGATTTAGAGCTTGCGATCGGTCTAGCCCATTGACTACCTAAACCCTCATTCTGTCGGCATCTATCCCGAGAGACGTATTGGCTCACATACACTTCTATCACATTAAGGAGAAAATTATGACGGCGGCTAGAAACCCATCGCCACTCCCGCCATCACACGTAAATCTCCGCTTGTATGCAGATTTATCCAAAGCCACGCTTCTCAACAGAAAAAAAATGGTCTCCATTACCAAGGCTTTAAGAAACCATGGCATAGCCTACCAATGGGGGTTCCCCACCAAGCTAACAGTACAGCAACAAGGCAGGATCTTTACTAGTAAAACCCTGGAAGCAGGCCTAGACCTACTCAAAGCCTGGAACATCCTACCTGCGGACACACAGGAAGCTGCACCTAGCTCCATCCAACACATGGAGGCATCATAATTGAGAACGCGGCACGCTTCATGCTCAGGCACACTTACACCTTCCCCCAGGAGCCACTTTTCAGTATACAAGTTTCTGGCGATCGGCCTAGACCCGATGAAGTTCTCTCTACATGCTCACAATTGGCATGACCCCTTTGGTGGTCAATGCCCATTCAAACCCCCCAGTTCTGAAGTAGCAACGTTAGCTACTCAGCCTACTTGCATTTTACGCAATTGTTTTTTTATTGTTCTTTGTGTCCCTACCTACCTTTTACCACGGCACCACCGGTTACCTACCCATACCCCAAGATCTGCAAACCTTGAATCAACATGAAATATTCACCTTATCTCTTTATTCGAGCCTAATCCATATTGCAACTATACTACTACTTTCCCTCTCGAAGAGTCTACTGAGTCACGACCCTCTCAAACAACATTCCAACTAAGTATATACCTCGGAAACACATTTACCAATGATTAATATTACATCTCTTAATGTGCGAGGCCTAAACTCTCCTTTCAAGAGATCGCTACTCTCCAAAGAAGCCAGGAAATCCCAAGCTGATATACGTTTTATACAAGAAACCCACTTTGCTACGGAAAAGACACCCAAACTACATCTCCACCGGTTCTCCCAATTATTTATGGCGACCAATCCCAAAAAGAAAAATGGAGTTATTATTGCCATCAATGACTCTCTTTCATTCCGTACCATCTCGAGGACAGCCGACCCACTCGGACGCTACCATATCTTAGTGTGCCAAATAAAGGACATAACCCATACTCTAGTGAACGTATACGGCCCGAACAGCAAACAGCTGCAATTCTACCGCAAACTCTACAAAACCATCTCACATCATAAACAAGGAAGACTCATCATTGGTGGTGATTTCAACATTATGGGCAACCCTCTTATAGACTCGTCTTCGAACAAAAAATCCACCAAACTTAACTTTAACCATTTCCTGCATGAATACGATTTGTACGACATATGGAGATGCCAACACGGCACCGAGAGATATTATACCTACTACTCTCCTCCTCACCTCTCATATTCAAGAATAGACATGTTTATTACCGACAAATAGACACTACAACATAGCCTGGTCGGACCACGCTCCAATCCAAATATTGGATGATGATCGACGCTCGGCAATCCCGCCCATTTGGAGACTCCTCACTCCTGAAAATCCCAGAAAATCAGAAACATGTCCTAGAAGCCCACAATCTCTTTTTTGATACCAACGCCACTCCTGACATATCTATTACTACACTTTGGCCATCATACAAGGCCTACATGAGAGGTATCCTCATACAATTAAACTCCCGTATCAATAGACAGCGATCCCAACAAATTGACCAACTTTTGACCTCCATCCACTTAAATGAAGAGATTAACAAAAAGAACCCAAATCCCTCCACATCCGCGGCCGTAAACCTAGACAGAAATAAATTACGCACCATTTTACTCCACACCTATGACGCTAATCTCCACAAAACGAAAACCAAATTCTATGCACTTGGTAACAAGGCAAACTCGATCCTCACTACAATCATCAAACAAAAATGACTTAAAACTAAAATCCCCACAATTCAACACCCTACCACACGCACCTCTCTAACAAGGATATAGCCAACACTTTTACGGCTTACTACCAGGAATTATATAACATAAAAGATGACACAAATACAACCCAACCAACGATTCTCTCTATTGAAAAATTTCTACATAATACCAACCTCCCCCGCATTACTCCATCTCAACTTGACTCCCTCTCCGTGCCAATCTCAACTTCAGAGATTGAAAAGACCATACACACCCTCCCCTTAAACAAATCTCCAGGGAACGATGGCTTCACCAACGAATTTTACAAAACATTGACACCCAATCTTACATCACACCTGTCTGTCCTATACAACCATGTTGCCTCTAATGGGGAATTCCCCCCTGACATGCTACAGTCAATAATCACCACTATCCCGAAACCGGGCAAAGACCCCCAATTAGTCCAAAATTACAGACCGATTTCACTACTTAACACGGATATAAAAATATATGCCAAAATATTTGCCCTAAGATTACTCCCATATCTACTGTGGGGTTAGCTCAGGTGGGGGATCTCCTTCCCTGGGACAAAGGTAGACCGCACAGCAGGCTTTTGTCAAAATCTGACTGGTTGTCAGCTTTATTTAAAAGGTTTGCAGAAAAATAAACAAAACATGAAAATAAATCCTTGCCATCCAGGCACTAACTAAACAAAAGGCTTTTCCTCTCTCAGAGGTGAAGGGCTTCTCCCTGTCACCAAAATAAAACAAAAAGCAAACCTTTTCTTGTAGGTATAGTCCATACACACAGCTCTCTCAGAACACCTCTCTGAGTCCCAGGCCACAAGCAACTCCTTGCTCCAGCCCTGCCCTTTTTATATCACCTGTTGGTGGAGATCAGTGGAGTCCAAACTCTGGTCCGGAACCACCTGCTTAACTGTGGCCCCGAAAACCCGGAGTGGACTCCACCTAAACAGTCAGGTATGAGCATATGCGAGGTGACACATAGCGTCCCTCTATCACCTCGCCGTTCATACTGTCACATATCCCCCCCTCTGCTCAAGCCCCTGCGGCTGAGCAACTGTCCCAACCAGACAATGGACCCGGGAGAGGGCATCTACATTATTTTGCAGTTTCCCCGCTCTGTGTTCCACTGTGAATTTGAACACTTGTAGCGCGAGAAACCACCTTGTCACTCGACTGTTTTTCTCCTTATTATCACACATCCATTTGAGCGGGGCATGATCAGTAACCAACTTGAACGGTCTTCCTAACAGGTAATATTTCAGGGCCTCCAAGGCCCATTTGATGGCCAAACATTCCTTCTCCACAATGGCATAGTTTCTCTCATGTTTGTTGAGCTTTCTACTTAGGAAGACCACAGGGTGCTCCTCCCCATCTCTGATCTGGGACAGGACAGCACCTAGTCCCACATCAGAGGCATCAGTCTGTACCACAAACTCTGTTGTGAACTCTGGGGTCACAAGCACAGGTTGAGCACAGAGAGCTTGTTTCAGCCTTTGAAATGCGGTCTCCGCCTCAGGATTCCACTTAATCATGACTGACCCCCTACCTTTTGTCAGATCTGTCAGTGGGGCTGCAATGGTGGCAAAATTGGGGATAAACCGCCTGTAGTACCCCGTGATTCCAAGAAATGCCCGGACTTGTTTTTTATTTACAGGTTGGGGCCACTTTTGAATTGCCTCAATTTTATTGATCTGAGGCCTAATGAGACCTCGACCAATGATGTAGCCAAGATATTTGGCCTCCTCTAAGCCAATGGCACACTTTCTGGGGTTGGCGGTAAGACCTGCTTCCCGCAGCGAATCTACGACCGCTTGCAAGAGGGACAAATGAGATTCCCAGTCGGGACTGTGGATGACAACATCGTCCAAGTAGGCAGCTGCATATTGGCGATGTGGTCTCAACGTCTTGTCCATCATCCTTTGGAATGATGCAGGAGCCCCATGCAAACCAAACGGCATCCGCTTATACTGAAAGGACCCCTCGGGGGTGGAGAATGCCGTCTTTTCTTTTGCAGCTTCCGTTAACGGAATCTGCCAATAGCCTTTGGTCAGATCTAAGGTGGTTATGTACTGAGCCGTTCCCAACCTGTCAATGAGCTCATCCACCCGAGGCATCGGGTACGCATCAAACTTGGACACACTGTTCAGTTTCCTGAAATCATTACAGAAACGAATGGTTCCATCTGGTTTTGGGACCAGCACTATGGGACTCGACCACTCACTGTGAGATTCCTCAATCACTCCCAACTCTAACATGTCCTTTATTTCCTTTGCCACCGCTTCCCGCCTGGCCTCGGGTATTCTATAGGGCTTGACATTTACGCGGACCCCGGGCTGGGTAACTATGTCATGCTGTATGACAGTCGTCAGTCCAGGTAGGTGGGAGAAGAAATCTCCATTTTTCCTCACAAACTCCTTAACCTCATTTTGTTGGGCTACTGACAAGGTTTCCGTTATAGGTACCTGAGGGGCCACGGGAACCACGTCCTTTTGGGGTCTTGGTACTGCCAACAAACTTTCCCTGTCTTTCCAAGGTTTTAAGAGATTCACATGATAGATTTGTTCGGGTTTCCTTTTTCCTGGCTGGTAAACTTTATAATTTACTTCCCCCACTTTCTCCCTAATTTCAAAGGGACCTTGCCACTTTGCGAGGAATTTACTTTCCACGGTGGGGACTAGCACCAGCACTCTATCCCCAGGGTTGAAGGTACGGATCCTGGCACCCCGGTTATAAACCCTTCTCTGGACCTCCTGGGCTTGCTCCATGTGTTCCCGAACAAGTGGCATGACAGCTGCGATTCTATCCTGCATCTGTGAGATATGCTCGATGACACTTCTATAGGGCGTGGTCTCTCCCTCCCAGGTTTCTTTTGTGACATCTAGCAATCCCCTGGGATGTCTACCATACAGTAATTCAAAAGGTGAATATCCTGTAGATGCCTGAGGTACTTCTCGTATAGCAAACATGAGATATGGTAGCAAAAAATCCCAATTTCTCCCATCCTTGTCCACCACCTTTAACATATTCTTAAGGGTCTTGTTAAACCTTTCCACAAGCCCATCGGTTTGGGGGTGGTAGACCGAGGTACGGAGATGGGAGATTTTGAACAATTTGCATAACTCTTTCATAACTCTAGACATAAATGGCGTGCCCTGATCCGTTAATATCTCCTTTGGGATACCTACACGACTAAACACCCGGACAAGCTCTTTGGCGATATTTTTAGCGGAGGTATTACGCAAGGGGATGGCTTCAGGATACCGGGTGGCATAGTCAAGTATCACCAGTATGTGCTGATGGCCCTGGGCAGACTTTACTACTGGACCCACTAGGTCCATGCCCACTCTTTCAAACGGTACTTCAATTATGGGTAGAGGTACTAGCGGACTGCGAAAATGGGGTGAGGGCGCAGAATATTGACATTCCGGGCATGACTCACAATGTGCTTTGACATCTCCATGTAAGCCTGGCCAAAAGAATCTCTGGGTTATTCTCTCCTTTGTTTTCTCTACGCCCAGGTGTCCACCCATTATATGCCCATGGGCTAAATCTAGTACCATCCGGCGAAAGGGTTTGGGGACCACTAACTGTTCTACCACCTCCTCCCCTTGCTTTACCACTTGATACAGCAAGTTATTGTTAAGAGCCATGTAGGGAAAAGACACCGCTACATCATTTTCAACTGGTTCCCCATCAATCATTTTAATGTTTTCACGGGCTCTACTAAGTGTGGAATCTTTCAGTTGTTCCGTACAAAAATCCTCTTTTCTGACCTCTAGGTCAGGCACAACATTCTGTCCACTCTCACTAGAGCCAGCGATCATCTCTTGTTCTATATCCTCACTGTCTGGGGTTGGATCCAACTCCTCCTGCTCCCCAGCCATTACAGAGAAAGGAAAAAGATCTACACCTTCCTCGGATACACCAACAGTTTCCCCTTCCACCTTGCCGTCAAAGGGGTCAGGAGTTTTCGGCGTTTCCCCAGCAGGGGGAGCTCGGTCCTCCTGACTCCCCTCCTTATCCCATAACTTCCAGAAATGGGGAAAATCTCTCCCCACTATGGCTTCATGAAGCAGAGAGGGCACCACCCCCACTGAATGGGTCACAGGGCCCCAGGGAGTACCAATCTCCACCAGAGCAGTCTGGTAATTACGTGTATCACCATGAATACAAATAACCCCAATCGTGCTAGGGTGTAAGCTTGCAGGGTTTACCAAATCACCTTTAACCAAGGTCACAACACTACCCGAGTCTAGCAGAGCAGTTACTGGCTTTTCATCAATGGTAATCACACACATTTGCTTTTCCATGCGTTTCTGACATGCTGCAGTACATACCACCTGTGCAAAAAGAGACATGCGTTTTCCTAAATAAGCATTTTCACATTGCATAGGTTCATCATTTAAAGGACAGTTTGCAGCAATATGACCTAACGCATGACAACGATAACATATTATATGTTCAGTGCTTAGACCTCTAAATGGCCTTGGGGACCTTCCTGACCTATTTGGCCAGTCTCTAGGTCCTAAGCCTACAGTCTCATGATCTGACACAATAGTCTTATCATTTTTTTCTGAGCCTTTGGCCCATGGAACAGTCTTACCGGATCCTCCGGATAGTTTTCCACCCCTAGTGACCTTGGGGTACGGCCCAGGTGAGTGCCAAAAGTCCTCAGCGGCTGCATATCTCTCCACCAGGTCCACCAGCTCATTTGCAGATTTAGGGTCTCCACGGCCGACCCACTTCCTCAAAGTGGCAGGGAGTGCACGTAAATATTGGTCCATGACCACACGCTCCACAATCTGAGGGCCTGACAATACCTCTGGCTGGAGCCACTTTTTGGAGAGATGTATCAAATCGAACATCTGAGATCTGGGTGGTTTGTCAGCCCTGTAATGCCACTGATGCACCCGCTGAGCCCGGACTGCAATGGTGACGCCCAGGCGTGCAAGGACCTCAGCCTTCAGTTTCTCATAGTCCTGGGCATCCCCTGGTTCCAGGTCATAATAGGCTTTTTGGGATTCACCCGTCAGAAATGGCGCAAGCAGTCCTGCCCATTGCTCCTTTTTCCATCCTTCCCGAACAGCAACCCTTTCAAAAGTTGTGAGGTAGGCCTCCACATCATCCGCAGGTGTCATCTTCTGCAAAACATAGCTGGCCCGCGCCATTTTCTGCTCCACTGGCAGCGGATCTGCAGATTCCTTCTTTAATTCCAATAGGTGTTGGGCCACCTGCTTAAGGAGCTCTCGGTCTGCTTGTTGGGCTTCATGTTGTGCTTGTTGGGCTTCCGACAACTGGCGATTCGTCTCCCGTTGTGCTGCGTTGGCCTGCAGCAAGGCTCTTATAACTTCCTCCATCTTCCCATTTGCTCAGGAAGTTGCCCGCCAAATCCACCATATGTGGGGTTAGCTCAGGTGGGGGATCTCCTTCCCTGGGACAAAGGTAGACCGCACAGCAGGCTTTTGTCAAAATCTGACTGGTTGTCAGCTTTATTTAAAAGGTTTGCAGAAAAATAAACAAAACATGAAAATAAATCCTTGCCATCCAGGCACTAACTAAACAAAAGGCTTTTCCTCTCTCAGAGGTGAAGGGCTTCTCCCTGTCACCAAAATAAAACAAAAAGCAAACCTTTTCTTGTAGGTATAGTCCATACACACAGCTCTCTCAGAACACCTCTCTGAGTCCCAGGCCACAAGCAACTCCTTGCTCCAGCCCTGCCCTTTTTATATCACCTGTTGGTGGAGATCAGTGGAGTCCAAACTCTGGTCCGGAACCACCTGCTTAACTGTGGCCCCGAAAACCCGGAGTGGACTCCACCTAAACAGTCAGGTATGAGCATATGCGAGGTGACACATAGCGTCCCTCTATCACCTCGCCGTTCATCCTATCACACTACCTACACTAATTCACCCAGACCAAGTGGGATTTATGCCCGGTAGACAGGCTCCTGATGCTACTAGATGAATTGTATCCCTGCTACATCATCTTGAATCCAATAACCAACCCTCCCTTCTTCTATCACTAGATGAGGAAAAAGCATTTGACCAAATTCACTGGCAATTCATGACACTTACACTCCAAAAATTTGGAATAACAGACTTGATGCTCTCAGCGATTGTATCCCTTTACTCCAAACCTTCTGCCAGCGTACTAACCAATGGCATACTATCACAACCCTTCTACATATTCAACGGAACCAGACAGGGTTGCCCCCTATCCCCCATAATTTTCGCTTTACTTATTGAACCACTAGCGACCAACCTCAGAAACGACCCAAACTTTACGGGAATTAAATTTCTTAAAACCGAACACAAAATTATTCTCTTTGCAGGCGACATTATTCTAATGGTTACAAATCCTTACAAGTCACTCCAAGCGCTACGCACGCATATCCAAAACTATGCAACAGTATCATACTACAAACTCAATGAACCTAAATCATCTATATTAAACCTGTATACACCCACCGTAACCCAAAACCTACTCTCTAAAGATTTCCCTTTTACTTGGGAAAAACACAGCATCCCCTATGTGGGGATTAAACTCACCGCCAAGACTGACCAACTTTACACTGCTAATTTTAAACCATTACTTGAAACTATTCCACAGGAGCTTAAAGGCTGACGCACCACTACTCTGTCCACGCTAGGCAGAATAGCAACCATAAAATTGTGCATACTGCCTGAAATACTCTACATCTTTCATACACTCCCTATCCCAGCTCCCTACACCTTCTTTTTGAAACGTCAAGCAATACTGAACAAATTCCTATGGAACTCAAAAAGACCCAGATGTAACACAAATCTTCTAATATGTCCACCCTCCAGAGGTGGAGCTGGTCTCCCACACTTAAAATCATACTACCAAGCCGTCCTATTAGACCAGCTCTTCTTCTGGTGGCACCGTACCACTGAAAAAATCTGGACCATCATGGAAACCTCCCTGTACCTACCACACAATATAACGGATTTGTTATTCATGGCCCGTACAGCACAATCTAAAACCCTACATAAACACCCCTGCATACAAGCCTCCTTAGCGGCTTGGCACGACTTTATAACCTACAATCAGCTACACAAAGACAACCTGCGAATCCCTACTCCACTCACATCCCTACACTTCATCATTCCCCACTTAAACCCAACAATGTGGAAACGCCTTGGAATACTCCATATCCAAAACATCTACACTACACGCAAACTAGACCCCTTCCAGACTATCCAAAAGAAATTCCACCTTCCTGACAATGAACAATTCCCCTACATGCGCATAGTCCACTCACTTCACAAAACAAATATACCACTCAATATAGAAATCCCGGCAACTGCATACCAATTCTTTCATAGGATAAATTACCCAAAGAAAGGAATCTCAACTTTCTACATACTTATAACTGAAACGCAATTTACCACATACACTTCATCTTTAACCAACTGGGAAAAAAATCTTCTCCAACCAATAACCCCACATACCTGGGAAAAAACATTCACCATTACTTTCAAAGCCTCGAAATGTAGCTCCCATTGGGAAACATACCTGAAAATCCTCCATCAATGTTACATAACCCCTACTAAATTATCTTTATACTACCCTCAACAGTCACAGGCCTGCTGGAGACACTGTGGAGAAACTGGCTCACTTCTTCACCTACTCTGGACATGTAAGTCCCTCAAATCCTATTGGAACAAAATTTTTCAAATAATCTCCTCAATTACAGAAATGCCAGTAACCCCAAATCCCGCCCTAGCTATCCTCCACATCGGCATAGACAAATTTCCCACGAACTCACGCATCATCATTATCCACATCCTAGCGGCTGCAAAAACGAATATTACCAGACTATGGCGATCCATCACCACTCCTCCTCTGTCCCGCCTATTATCTGACCTCAATCTCCAATGTGAGATGGAAAGAATAGCCTTCCACAATTCCTCATACCACAAATTTACGATTCACTGGTCTCGATGGTTAAAAAACCCCAATTGCTCAATAAATTGATTACTATTATATAGCACTTTATTATACTCTATCCCTACTGAATTGGTGCCTTCCCCACTCTCCCTCTTCCCCCCATATTCCTCCCCTACCAACTCCCTAGCATGGTTCACAAGACTCCGAGCATTCCTCTCATGTAAACAGGATAAAGACTTACACTTTCCCCAGCCAAATGGTGGGGACCCTCCACTCTTACTTTTCTTTTCCATGCGATACTCCTCTCAAATGTGAACCATTTCATGTTAATGTTCATTTACACTTTTGGTATGTTAAAAATTTTTTCAATAAAAATTATTTGAATATAAAAAACATTGGCCAATTTTGAAACTGGACCCGATTTTAGGTAGTATAATACCTGATCAACCAAAATTTATATACAGAAGAGCTCCCTAAGAAATAAAGTTGTAAAACATGTGTTGGATCCACCTAATGGGAATAAGACAAGTACTTTTTTAGATTTAAAAGGTTTTTATCCATGTAGGAGGTGTTCTGTGTGTAAAGCCACGAAGGGACAACATTTTAAGAAACATTCTTTCGTGTCTACAAGCAATGGGAAATCGTTTGACATTCCAGATTTTATTACCTGTAAAACAGAGGCAGTTGTCTATGTTGTAGAATGCAGTTACATGCAGAACATGTTAAGAATATTAGAAAAGGTAATCCTAAACATAATGTATCAAGGCATGTTGCCAGTTACCACAACAAAGATCCATCTTGTTTGAAGTTCTGGGGAATAGAACGATATAAAAAGCATTGGAGGGGGAGTCATAAGGTCAGAACTATTAGTCAGGCAGAATCTAGGTGGATTTTTTGGATGCAGACGCTGACCCCTAGAGGACTAAAGTAGAATTTGACCTCAATTGCTTCATTAATGATTTTTAATTCCACTTGGTTGGATAATCTCTGCATATTTTTATGTATATGTATTTTTTATATACATTATTTATGTATGTATTATATATATTTATATATTTTTGATATTATGTGTTTATTATCTTATAGGATTTTTAATATTTAATATGTTTAATTTATTCATGTGAACATGTGTTATGGGTGAACGCAGGGAGTCTTTATAACAAATGATTTTAAAATATCTTTTTAGGTTTAGAGTTATATATATAGATCCATTGTGGATCTCCTAGTTTGTTCAGCATGTTTGTGTAATTTCTGTTTTTAGGAGATATATGGTTATGGGTGGGTTTTATATTTATTTTTATTTATGTGACTTATTAATGAATAAAGGTTATTTTAGTGTATAAATATATATGGGGTTATAATAATTATTTAGTTTATGATTTGTTTTTTTTTGTTATCATCATGTAGTCCTATTTTATTTAGAATAGGATTTACTCCATATGTATGGCCGCTGTATACATGATGTATTAAGCATTTACATGGACTGGGATAGGGCTCCGAGAAAATGGAGGAGTTGGACACTCCCCCTGTGCAATTACATAGGTAGTATAAATAGGAAGTCCTGCCCACCAATGCGCTATCCTGAAGAAGCCACATGTTCGGGGCGTAACGCGTAGAGCGCAGTGACGTCATTTCTGGGTGGAGCTCGGTGACGCAGTTCCGGTGACGGACTTCCAGTTTTTCGCCATCTTGAGTCTCCTAGAACACCCATAACATATGGGAAACCGTGGGCTGTATACTTGGACCATGTGAGTGATTCATCTGGCATTTTTGATTAAATATATTGGACGTACTACACTATGGAAGTATTTCTGTTTGTTTACTCCTCCATGACCCGGATACCATACTGCTGAGTCTTTCTATGCCCAATACATTTGGAGTGGATATCGGAGGGATAGATGAGGTATCCCTCATCAATATTATCGGAAGTCACTCCGGGGTGGAATATCTGATTATATGATTTGTGACCCTTAGGGGTCGAATAAAGGAGGTGAGGAGGCACTCTAGCCACTGGATGATATATGCACCAGAGTGTCACCCCCTCTTTTTTGTCTGAGCACAAGATTTTGAAGTGGAAAAGCATATATTTAGTTTCACATCAAAAGACTGATAGCACGGTTGTTGCACTTTAATTTGAATTTGGTTTTTGTCTTATTTTTACACTTATTTATTCACAGTTTTATATATGTAATATATGTGATCATGTGTGGATTTGTATATATATATTTAGTTTTGGGCACTTGTCACTTTTCATACACTTAGTGTGTTTACATTTAGTACCGGTTCCAGCCACTGGGTGGCAGACTGGTCGTTTGCTTTGTTTGCACACATTGGTTGATTGGAAGCACCAATCACCTTCACTTTATAAATATGTATTGAGATTTTTGTATTTATAATTTGTTTCTGCTTTACACATTTATTTGGAGCACTAGTCACTTTATTATTATACATATATTTTGTATTATTTTTTGCATATATTTCGTTTAATTCATTTATTACCCTCATGGCTGAGCGCTTCATCCACTATTAGATATTTATTTCATCCCGAGGTATAGGGTATAGATGATAGCAGCTGGCCTTGTTTAGTTACTCTGTGGAGCGCAGGAGGACATTTTTTACAAATTGTTTGGGGGGGGGGGGGGGTTGGTGCTATCCTGGCATTTCAGGGACTCCGAAACTGTGATAGGTAGTCTGGAAGTGTAATGAGGAAATAAAGCCCTTTAAAAGCCTGAAGGTGCTTATTGGATTTTGGGGTCCTGTACTTGGCTAACCTGCCAAAACGTCTCTCACATGTGGTACCCCCATACTCGGGAGAAGTAGCAGAATGTATTTTGGGGAGTAATTCCACATATATCCATGGCATGTGTGAGCGATAAATCATTAACCACATGCCGCCCAGCCACCGCATATAAACGGTGGCAGGGCGGCGCTCGTAGGCAAAAGCACGTTTTAAAACGGCTGCCTTCAAAACAGGTAGGGGGCGCGCGCGAAGCCCGCCTGCCTTGCCTGTCCCGCGAGTGTCAGCAGCGGGTCTCCGCCGCCGGGTCACGGGCAGTTTTTACCGGCCGTTTTCCCGCAATGAGCGGTAATCACTGACACAGAGCAGGGCTGCATTGTTTACACACAGCCTGCTCTGTGACAGTTCACCGACAAGCTGCAGAGGGAGAGAAGAGTTTCTCTCCCTCGATAAGCTCCCCCCTCCCTTCCCCCGTCCAGTACACCCCCCCGCCCCCTAGTAAAACACTCCCCTTATACAGCAAATTCTAAAAATGTTAACCCCTTCCTCCCCAGTGACATTAGTACAGTTTCAGTGTTTTTTTTTCACTTATCACTGTATTGGTGTCACTGGGGATGTCAGTGACCCCAAGTAAGTTCCCCCCCAGTGTCAAAATATCCGCCGCAGTCCTGCAGTCCCGCCATAAGTCGCTGGTCACCGCCATATGTCGCTGATTGCCGCCATTATTAGTATAAATAGAAATTTAAAATCCCAGTATCTTTACCACCATTTGTAAACACTATAACTTTCACGTAAACCAATTAATTTACACGTATTGGGGTTTTTTTTTAGCAAAGACATGTCGCAGAATGCATTTTGGCAGAAATTGATGACTAAATTTGATTTTTGCATTTTTTTTTTACTGGACATGTTTTATAGCAAAAAGTCCAAAATATTGTTTTTTTTTTCCTCAAAATTGTCAGACTTTTTTTTTTATAGCGCAAAAAATAAAAACCGCACAGGCAATCAAATACCACCGAAAGAAAGCTCTATTTGTGGGGAAAAAAGGATGTAAATTTCATTTATGTACCATATTGCATGACTGCGCAATTGTCCGTTAAACTAGCACAGCGCTGTATAGCAGAAAAATGGCGTAAATTGCAGTATCTATCCCATAGTTTGTAGACGCTATAACTTCCACACAAAGCAATCAATATACACTTATTGGGATTTTTTTTACCAAAAACATGGAGCAGAATACATTTTGGCCAAAATTTATAACCAACTTTGAGTTTACTATATATTTTTTATAGCAGAAAGTAAAAAATGTTTTTCTTCAAAATTTTTGGACTTTTTTTGTTTATAGCGTGAAAAATAAAAAGCGCACAGGTGACCAAATACCACTAAAAGAAAGCTCTATTTGTGTGAAAAAAAGGACGTAAATTTCGTTTGGGTGCAGCATTGCATGACCGCGCAATTATCAGTTGAATTAGTGCAGCGCTGAGTAGCAAAAAGAGGCGTGGTCATTAAGGGGTGTAAATCCTCAGGAGGGCAAGTGGTTAAAGTGACAATTTTGTGTAAAAAAAAAAAAAAAAGTTTGTCATTTTCCAAAAACTTGTGGTAAAAAAATAAATTCTTCTATTGATTCAACATTCCTCTCAGAAAATAGTTTTGGGTGTCTACTTTCCAAAAAGGGGTCATTTTGGGGGGTGGGGGTGTTTTATGCCCAGCATTAGAAGTTTATGCCACACATCACTCACTCTTCTAACCACCTGAAGACCAAGCCTTTTCTGACACTTTTTGTTCACATGAAAAAATCTGAATTTTTTGCTATGAAATTAATTTAAACCCCCAATCATTATATATTTTTTAAAGCAGACACCCTAGTGAATACAATGGTGGGTACTACAAATTTTTATGGCACATAGTACTCGCGCAGCGATTTTTCTAAGCAAATGTTTTTTTAAAAAAATACACTTTTTTTTACTTTTAATGCACAAAACACAATATATTGGCCAATTATTTGGCAAAATATAAAAGACGATGGTATGCCGAGTAAATAGATACCAAACATGACATGCTTTAAAACTGCGCATTCCTCGTGCAATGGTGACAAACTGCAAACATTTTTAATATCTTAATATCTGCACACCTCTGGGACACCATGTCACACAACCAGGAGACACAACAATGGGAGACCTCAATGTTTTAGTACTTAAGGGAAATTTCAAATCCATTCAGGAAAGAAAAACCTTTGAACTAAGAATGATAATTCTACTTGACACCAGAGATAACGGCCTGAATTTGGACCTGGGATTCCTCACTCATTATCCAACAGTTTTATGACTATTAGCTGTAGCTTGATCCCCTCTGTGTGAGTGTAGTATCCCCCCCTCCCCCCTCTGTGTGAGTGTAGTATCCCCCCTCCCCCCTCTGTGTGAGTGTAGTATCCCCCCCTCCCCCGTCGCTTTGGCTGTATCTTATCTTTAGCCTCTTTTTTTTTTTTTTCATCTCTTCTAACATTTTGGTAAAACTTTGTGAGTAGTACTGCTTAGACTTGAAGAAGGGAACATTTCCCGAAAGCTTGTCCTCAAAATTGTATGTTAGCGCAAATAAAAAAAGTATCACGGACAGAACTCAATTGTTAATATCCATAGGCAACGCTTTAAAAGCCTTTACAAGCCACCATTTTAGATTTACAGAGGAGGTCGGGTGTTAGAATTACTGCCCTGGATCTGACGTTCACGGCGATACCTCACATGCATGGTGCAACCGCTGTTTACATACCGGCACAGCGTCAAGGCTTGTGCACACAGGTGTGCGCCATGGGAGGGGCAAGTTTTTATTTTTTTTTTAAGTTATTTTTATTTTTTTATTATTTTAACATTTGTACCTTTCATTTTTTTTTTATCACTTTTAATGCTATCACAGGGAATGCAAATATCCCCTATAACTTCAATGGGCATTGTCATATATTCTTTGTTGAGAGATCTGGGGTCTATCAGACTCTGGATATCTCCTCTGCCCTTACATTATCTCATGTCACCAAGATCGGTGATCAGATGCTTTCCCAATTTACAAATGGCGCTGTTTATATCCTACGAAACTGAAGTGATGAAATGCTCGGAGCTTCCGATTCTTAGACTATGGAGATGATTGGCACCACTCTGGTTTCCAATCAGCTCTATGGTCAGCTGGCAGAAACATTCTCAGGTATCCGCGATGACACGGGACTGGCCGAGAAGGCCGTGGAAGGCAGCGGGGGAGGGGGACATCATCTTCCGCTGCTTGTAAAAGCAATCCTGCAGCTAATTAGCCACTAGGATTGCTTTTACATGAAAGCCGTTTGCTGGCTGAAAAAAACAATCCCAGGATGATACCTGCAGCTGTAGCATCATCCTGGTATAAGCATTTAAATCCAGTGATGTACCAGTACATCGTTGGTCCTTGTTGGGTGTATATGATATGTTCTTTTTTTTGTATGCAGCCTGTGGACTGAATGAAAAAAAGAGAAGAAATCTCTGTCAGAAAAAGTGTGTGGTATGCCCACCATTAGAATATACTGCCCTGCATCCACCCACTTCTAATGGTGGGCAAACATTAGGTCACGCGGTGCCACATTATTATTATTATTATTATACAGTATATATAAAGCGCCAATAGTTCACTCAGCGCTGTACATTACAAAGGGGGACAGAACATGTGACAGAACAATACCAATACAATGCAAAACATGAGGGGATTGAGGGCCCTGCTCTTTCGAGCTTACAATCTAGAAGGGATGGGGCAGTGGTACAGGAGGAGATAGCTGTGGGGGATGGAGTGGTAGGAAGAGTGGAGGAGGTCAGCAAGTTAGCAGGGGGTGAGGTAGGCTTCCCTGAAGAGATGGGTTTTCAGGGTACGCCTAAAGGAGAGGAGAGTAGGTGATAATCTGATGGGTTGGGGCAGGGAGTTCCAGAGGATGGGTGACACCCTGGAGAAGTCCTGGAGGCGGGCATGGGAGGAGGAGACCAGGGAACTAGAGAGAAGGAGGTCTTGTGAGGAGCGGAGTGTGCGTGCTGGGCGGTACTTGGATATTAGGTCAGTGATGTAGTTCGGGGCAGTATGGTGGACAGCTTTGTACGTCAGTGTTAGGATTTTAAATTTGATCCGTTGCGCAATCGAAAGCCAGTGGAGGGATTGGCAGAGGGGGGTGGCGGAAATGGAGCGGTTGGAAAGGTGAATGAGTCTGGCAGCCGTATTCAGGATCGACTGAAGCGGGGATAGCCAGCGGCAAGGCAGGCCAGTGAGGAGGGAGTTGCAGTAGTCGAGTCGTGATATGATGAGGGAGTGGATGAGCTGTTTAGTGGTTTCTGGGGTTAGGCACGTGCGGATTTTGGCGATGTTGCGGAGGTGGAGTCTGCACGAGTTTGTTAAAGATTGGACTTGGGGCTGGAAGGATAGGTTGGAGTCCAGAATGACACCAAGTACTCTGGCCTGCAGAGCGGGTTTGATATTGGCGTTGTTGGATGTGATGTAGAAGTCAATGGGGGGTGGGGTTCGGGCTGGGGGGAAGACAAGAAACTCGGTTTTGGAGAGATTCAGTTTAAGGAAGTGGAGCGACATCCAATCTGATATGTCGCTCAGTAGGTGTGTGATTTGGGCAGAGACCGAGGGGGTGAGGTGGGGGGTTGAGAGATAGATTTGTGTGTCGTCGGCATAGAGGTGGTAGTTGAAGCCGTGAGAGTGTATGAGTTGGCCAAGGGAGGAGGTGTAGATGGAGAAGAGAAGGGGCCCAAGGACAGAGCCTTGAGGGACCCCAACAGAGAGGGGGAGTGAGGGGGAGGTGGTAGCATTATAGGTAACGCTGAAAGAGCGTTGTGACAGGTAGGATGAGAGCCAGGAGAGAGCAGAATCTCTGAGGCCGAGGGAGTGTAGTATTTTGAGGAGGAGGGGGTGGTCAACTGTGTCGAAGGCCGCAGAGAGGTCAAGGAGTAGGAGCACTGAATAGTGGCCATTAGCTTTGGCGGTTAGAAGGTCGTTGGAGAGTTTGAGTAAGGCGGTTTCGGTGGAGTGTAGGGGGCGGAAGCCAGACTGTAGGGGATCGAGGAGGTTGTTGTCGTTGAGGTGAGAGCATAGGCGGGTGTAGACGAGACGCTCGAGGAGTTTAGATGTAAGTGGGAGCAGGGAGATGGGTCTGAGGTTGTTCGGGTCATTGGGGTCCAGGGAGGGCTTTTTAAGTATGGGGGTGATGTGTGCATGCTTCAGTGGGGAGGGGAAAGTGCCGGAGGAGAGGGAGAGATTAAAGATGTGGGTGAGGGAGCGTAGGATGGAGGAGGAGGAAGGTCGTAGCAGTTGTGAGGGGATAGGGTCGAGGGGGCAGGTGGTGAGGCGGGCATCAGAGAGGATCTTGGAGACTTCCTCGATGGTAGTAAGGTCAAAGGTGTGGAGTGTTGGGGGAGCTTCAGTATGAGGAATGTAGGGTGGGGTGGGAGTGGAGGTCAGAGCAGTGGTGGGGCCGTGGGAGAGGGGTGATGAGGGGGTAGCTGAGTGAGGGGGAACGGGGTTGGAGGGAGTTTGAGCAGTGATGAAGTCCTTGCGGGTAATGTCGAGGGGGAGGGGGGATGAGGGGGTAGCTGTGTGAGAGGGGACGGGTTGAGAGGGCGTGTGAGTTGCGGCAATGTCCTTGCGAATTGTGTCAATCTTGTTTTTGAAGTGATTGGCAATCTCAAGGGCGGTGAGTGAGGTGCTGGGTGGAGGTGGGGGTGGAGAGAGTAGAGAGTTGAAGGTGGAGAAGAGTTGGCGAGGATTGGAGGAGAGGGCCTTGATGAGGGTCAGGAAGTAGGCTTGTTTGGCTGCGTGGAGGGAGGAGGTGTAGGTGCGGAAGGCAGATTTGTAGCGGGTGAAGGCTTGTTGGGATTTTGTTTTGCGCCATAGTCGCTCCAGGGCACGACTGCGTCGTTTGAGGGTTTTGGTGTGATCAGTCTGCCAGGGCTGGAGCGGTCGGAGTCTGATGTTGCGTGTGGTTAAAGGCGCTAGTGAGTCAAGGGCTGCTGTCAGCGCGTTGTTGTAGGCAGTCATAGCCAAGTCGGGGCAGGACAGGGGGAGGATGCGGTCGTGGAGTTGATCAGCTGCAGAGTGGAGGGGGGCAGGGTTAAGGTTGCGGAGGTTACGGCTGGTAGTAGTGTGGCATTTGGAGGGGTAGGCGTTGGAGGACGAGGAGATAGAGAAGGTGATCAGGTTGTGGTCAGAGAGAGGGAAGGGGGTGTTAGTGAGGTTGTGGGGAGCGCAGCGGTTGGAGAAGACAAGATCAAGGATATTCCCGTCGGAGTGGGTGGTGGATTGTATGCACTGTGCAAGTGTAAAGGAGGAGGTTAAGTGGAGGAGACGGGCTGTGTCTGGGTTGTCAAGGTTGACAGGGATGTTGAAATCCCCAAGAATGATGGTGGGTAGCTCAGAGGAGAGGAAGAAGGGTAGCCAGGAGGAGAAGCCACATGCGCCAGTTCCAAGATTGTACAAATGTCTAAATAGTGGCACGCTTGAATAAAACTTGTCCACGTATAAGTGGTACCCCATATGGAGAAATGATGACGCCAAGTCCCAAACTATCTTGCCACTGCTCCCCATGTAGTCTGGGCATCCGGGGGGCTCCACGTGAGTATCTTTTCCCTCGTAAATCTGAAACTTATAAGTATAGCCTGTTGTCCTCTCACAGGTCTTCTACATCTTGACCCCATATCTGGCACGCTTGTTGGGGAGAAATTGTTTGAATGGAAGGTGGCCAGAAAAATTAATGAGGGACTCCTCAACGCAGATGTTTTGCTGGGGAGTATAGACATCTGCAAATTTTTGGTTAAGGTGATTTACGAGGGGCTGAATTTTGTGGAGCCGGTCAAATTCAGGGTCACCCCAAGGATGACAGAGTGTATTGTCATTGAAATGCATAAAACACAATATACTCTGGGGAGTGCGCATGCGCTGCCGGCAGGACGGACATGTCCCCGTGAGGCTCCGTCTCCCCGTCGGGTGACGGCGCTCTACAGCAGCGGGTCCCGGCCCGCAATCACTCAAGGGGGATCCGATCCCCATGGCAACCACCCCGGGTCCTGATCCGCCCGGGTCTGAGGGGGATCCTCAGCTTCAGGTCGGAGAAATCCGACAGGGGACTGGGTCTCCACTGTGAGCCGCCATAAGCCCGCCCACCGCTACACACAGCATACCGCGGCTGCGGTGAAGAAGGAGAGAGCAGGGGGGGCTGAGCATAGTATAACAGCCCCCCCCCCTTAGCAAACAGCAAAATGGTCAAAGGGGCACCCCGACATCAGGTCCCCCCATCGACCAAAACTATTAAAGAGGCCTTGGCAAAGGCCTCCACAAAGATGGCCGCCGCTCCAACACATGGAAGCAAGCAAGCAGCAGGGGCATATGCAGCCCTGCAGGATCCGCAGCCCAGCCATCCCTGCACGTCTGAGGGTGAGTCCGACAATGAGACAGATGTCCCTGCACATGCCCTGACGCCTGACCTTACACCCACTGACCTTTTATCACGATTTGAAAAAATGCTACACAAAGCTTTGAAGCAAACCTCGGACCGCATTACTGCCACGCTATCTAGGGAAATCCGTAAGCTAGGACAGCGCACTGCGGACCTAGAACAGAGGGTAGATGGTCTTGACGCTTCGCTTCAGACGCTTACCGATGACCTCGATCTTCTGCACGACGAGAACGCAACATTATTAACACGACTGGAGGACTTTGAAAACCGAGCACGGCGTTCAAACCTGCGTATCCGTGGCCTTCCGGAAACGATTGTTGATGTCCAATCAACGATAACAGCTCTGTTCAAAGAGCTCGCTCCAGCTATCCCAATTGACAGATTAGAATTGGATAGAGTTCACAGGGCGTTAGCACCACGACGCACGGATGGTCCACCACGCGATATTATAGCCAAGCTCCACTTTTTCCGCACCAGGGAGCAACTCCTGCAGGCTGCCCGTAACAAAGAATCTCTTCAGTTCCAAGGTCATACCTACCAATTGTTCCAAGATTTATGCCCCGTAACCATCTCCAAGCGCAGGGCAATGAAACCCCACCTACAAGTACTCCAACACCACGCTATACAATATAGGTGGAGCTTCCCCTTCGCAGTGCGATTCCGATACCAGTCCAGAGATTACACCTGCAAGACTCCAGAGGACCTTTTAGACACCCTACGGATCCTGCAACTACATTCCCCAGCGACGCCTTCAGAAAGCGCCAAGCGGAGGTCCACATCTTGCTCACCGCGGAAGTCCCTCCCCACACGTGCAGTTGAAGGTCAACTCCATTTCCACAAGCGGGGACGTTTTTCGTCTCTGGGCCTACCTTCGCAAGATACCATGGACTGAACAATATTCCATGTTTATTTTCTTTCTCCTTTTTTCGCCACATGCATCGTAAGGTGTACTCGTTTGGTTATCACCATGGCGGTTACCACCGTAGTTATCCACTTTTCCTCTACCTGTTAAATTTTGGTTGCCCCAATATCTGGGGATTGTTCTACACCCCCCTCCTGAGCTCCACTGTAGTTTGTTTGGGATCCTGGGTTCTGGCGGTATGAGATACCACACCCTTACACCGACGTTATCCAACTAGCACTACCAGTGCCGCCTGAGTCTAGAATCCCTGATTTTCCTGAATGTTCTTTTTATGCACCAGCTTTTTTTTTTCTATCGGGACCTAGCCACCATTTGTTAAATACGCTGCTGTCACCCTCACGGTCCGCGTACCTGCACATTCCACCCTAGCCCCTGTGTTATTGGTTATTTAATAACACTTGGGCTATTGTTGTTCCCTGGCCAACCCTGATTCAGGGTGTCCTTAGGGAACCCACCTTTTAGGCCACGAATGGCCTCCTACACCCCTTTTCACCTGTTACCTTTCTTATACCGTACCCCTCCTCCTTCCTTCCAACATGACTCCATGACTTCGCACAACACGCTTCGTAACGCTCTCATCCCCTGCAGTAAGCGTCAGGCTACACCCCAAGTGGGAGTGCCACGCTATACAAACCGCTTTGCACTTTATCCATGGGCTTGCTAAATATCCTCACCCTGAATGTACAGGGTCTCAATATTCCACAGAAACGGAATAAGGCTTTCCGAACCTTTGCTACACTTAAAGCTCACGTGGTCTGTCTACAGGAAACGCATTTCACTCCCAACTCCACTCCTAAGTTTTTTGGTCCTCGATATACTCAGGTCTATACAGCTTCTGCCACCTCCAAGCGCAGGGGGGTACTGATAGCCTTCCACCGCACAACACCTTTCATGCTATGCACCGAAATCAAAGACCCGGGGGGTCGTTACCTCATATTAGTAGGGCAACTCCTGGACACAGATGTTACCATTGTAGTATATTACGCCCCAAACCAAGACCCCTTACCATTCCTCTCCCACTTACTCTCGGTTATAGATCACCATAAGCGCGGAACTCTAATTGTTAGCGGAGACTCTAACAGTGTAATATATCCCTTTCTTGACAAATCTCCTCAACCATCCCCCATCCCTGCCTCTAAACAGACCTTCCAAGCTATACTACATCGTTATTCTTTGATAGACACATGGCGGGAACTCAACCCAACTAAACGCCAATACACCTTTTATTCTCATCCTCACCAGTCATTCTCCAGGATAGACCATATTTTCATTACTATCGCCTCCTCCCCTCGGCTTCTGGCCTCTGAAATAATTCCAATCCCTTGGATTGACCATTGCGCCGTATTCACGGCTATGGCCTCGTTAGCCCCATCTCCCACCGAATCCTCTTGGATCATTAATGATAACCTGCTTGCAAACCCAGCTCACTGTTTAGAAATTGAAGCAGCCCTAAAAGACTATTTCACTCTTAACCAGTCTCCTGATATTTCTCCTCTCCTGTTATGGGAAGCGCATAAACCGGTATTAAGAGGGTTCTGTATTAGCAAAGCATCCTTTTTAAATAAAACCAAAAGACAACAACGTCTCTTACTGGAGCAAACCTACGATCGTTCCCATCAAACTTTTTAGGCGGCTGCTACGCCCGCCAATCGTGAAGCCTTGGAGCAATCTAGATTGGCTCTAGATCTTTTTCTCACAGATCAAGCGGAACTCTCTCTCCGTAGATCTAGACATAAATATTATACTAGGGCAAATAAACCCAATACACTCCTGGCCCTCTCACTTCGTAGGCTCGACCAGCTCACTAAACCTATCCGGATTCGCTCCTCCTCTGGCAACATCACTAGTAACCCAGAACATATTCTACAGACTTTCCATAAACATCTGTCACAGCTTTACTCTTCTTCCACACCTTTTGACTCCGCACAAGCTGACACCCTTCTAACTTCCATTTCCCTCCCGAAACTCTCAGAGTGCCAGTTAGCGGCGCTTGAGTGACCTATTTCCCCTACTAAAACCTTAGACGCTATTAAAAATCTAAAATTACGGAAACGCCCAGGACCGGATGGCTTCTCAGCCACTTATTATAGGAAATTTGCTCACCTCCTCACTCCCATCCTTACTAATGCTTTTAACGATTTATTATCTGGCCACACCTTTAACCACGAAACAGTGCAAGCGAACATTTCAATGATCCCAAAGCCGAACTCTGATGACACGCAGTGGTCCAATTACAGGCCAATATCTCTTCTTAATATTGACATCAAATTGTTAGCAAAAATCCTATCTTCGCGTCTTAACTTGTGTATTGGCTCTATAATTCATAACGACCAAGTGGGCTTTATCCCAACTAGACAAGCAGGAGATAACATCAGGCGTGCATCTCTTCTAGCAAACTTAGCTAGGTCTCGTAATGTCCCTACCTGTTTCCTCTCCCTAGACATTCGGAAAGCATTTGATAAAGTCTCATGGCCATACCTCAACTACATTTTGCATCGATGGGGTTTTGGCCCACACTTCTTAACCTGGATCTTTTCGTTGTATCGAGAACCTTCGGCCAGAATCAGGTATCTGGGGCACAGATCAGCTCAGTTCCCAATTTCCAGAGGCACGAGACAGGGCTGTCCTCTGTCCCCCCTGCTCTTTGCCCTGGCTATAGAGCCCCTGGCCCTCTTAATCAGAGCTAACCCGGATGTTAAGGGACTCGAAATAGGGGGCACGCATCATAAATTATGTCTCTTTGCAGATGTTGTCTTGCTCTTTCTTACATCCCCATTAACTTCCTCCCCTTCTTTACTTCGGCTCCTTGAGACATTTGGCGCGCTTTCGGGCCTAATAGTAAACCCTAATAAGTCGACAGCACTCAACATTTCCCTCTCCCCTTTAGAGTTGTCGCACTTGCAGCAGATTTTACCATTCCCTTGGTCACAGCGTCATATCCCTTTCCTGGGTATCAAACTGACTCCTAGATTATCAGACCTTTACGCAGCTAACTATCTTCCGATGCTAAACCACCTCTCAACCCTTCTGACCAAATGGTCTTCCCTTCCCCTCGCATGGCTCGGCAGAATAGCAGGTATCAAGATGTCAATCCTCCCAAAAATTCTATATCTGTTTAGAGTCCTCCCTGTCCCAGTACCTCCTCACTACCTCCGCACACTGCAGCGTCGCATCTTTTCCTATGTATGGGGCAATACTCGTCCTCGTATACCTCGCTCCACCCTCTATCGCCCTAAGCTCAGTGGAGGTCTAGGCCTACCTGACATTAACAAATATTATCAGGCAGCGCATTTAGCCCAGTTGCCTAAATACCATGCAACTTTTGAAATCCCTCAATGGGTTGCGCTTGAATCGATAGAATGTGACCCTTTATCTACCGCAAACTTACTCTGGTTGAGGCCGACGGATCGCCGCTCTATAATCAATCCCATCACTTCTCACTTTCTATCCTTATGGGACAAACTGAAAACCCGTTATCTTCTCCAATCACCACACAATCCTATGCTCTCGTTCCTGCGAAATCCAGCTTTCCCCCCAGCTTGGCAGGCACCCCTTTTATTTAAAGCCTGGTCCTCTGCTAATTTACTCCGTACACATCATTTCCTACAGAGGAAAAAGTTTAAATTCTTTGCCTCGCTGCGGGAAACGCATAGCCTCCCAGCCTCCGAGATATTCCGATACTTGCAGCTACAACACTTTTACGCTCCCTATACCACAATAACCAATCGGCCAGACACCATGTCTTCCTTTGAACGAGCGTGCTACAAAGACCCTCATAGGCGTGGGCTTATTTCCTGCTTATATTCACTTCTCACTACTTCGGTTACCACGTCCCCCCCTTTGTATACCCATAAGTGGGAAGTGGATATGGGAAAGACATTCGACCCGTCTGAATGGGACCGCATTTGGGCCAACACAAAATCATCCTCACAGAACATTGTAGCACTGGAAACAAATTATAAAGTCTTAACCCGATGGTACTTAGTCCCGGTGAGAATAGCAAAATTTACCCCTAATTACTCACCCAACTGTTTTAGAGGCTGTACGGACCCAGGAACGCATTACCATATGTGGTGGGACTGTCCAATAGCCTGATCCTTTTGGGGTGAAATCTTCACCATGATCTCTACACTTAGCACAACCACCCTACAACCTGACCCATCAATAGCCCTACTCAATCAATGCCCCCCTGGCATCTCCAACTCGCAATTTAGGCTCATCATGCAAGTTACAACGGCGGCTAAGCAGGTTATAGCAAAATCCTGGAAATCCCCCACCCTGAGTATTGCGGCCGTCAAAACTAGAATAACACAAGCCATGATACATGCAAAGGTGGAAGCCACAATTCTTGACACGATTCCTAAATTCTTACGCATATGGAGCCCCTGGGTAGAGCGCTTTCTCCTCCCTAACTTTGACAAATCACTCCTTCTCCCCTGATTTGTATACAATGCGCTTTGGATATACTCAATAGCCCTTTGTACGTAGCACGCAGGGGTGGTTGTAAACTCGCTGAACGTTCATGGAGTCATGGTTGTTGTTCCACTTTCCCTCTCCCCCCTTCCACCCCGGTTTGACCCCCCCTTCAAATTCCCCCTATTTCTTTAATGCACTCGGGAGACATTACCGTGATTGGCGGGAACAATACTGTTTGTTATTGTCAACCTGTATCTACCTGTTTATGCTAGTAACATATAGACATTTGTATTGTGAATCTCATTCATTTTTTTTATATATATATTCTATTGCCACTTCCATGTCCATTATACTCTAACAATGTCTCCTTGTTTGTTCCACTCTGCTTTATTGTTAATAAAAATAGTTTGAACAAGAAAATGAAGTCAGCTTAAAATGTGAACTTACTGAGCTCCCATCATCTTTACCTAATATTAAAAATGATTTTAGAATGCCCAAAGCAAATTGTATTTATTGATATAGCAGGATACATCTACATACAATATAATTAAAAGTGACCCTGACACTATATAAATCACAATCAACTTACAGAAGAACGTTTAATATCTATCTTCATGGAAGGTGGTGAGTGAAATCTTCCCTCTCTTGAACAGTGATTGGCTCTGGTATCTGACACTTTAGGAAGTTTTGGATTCCCCCCCCCCCCCTCTGGTCTCTGTAGTTTCTCCTCACTAAGTGATTACATTGTTCTGTAGTGATGTAATGTTCGATGGGAGGAACCACTACACCCAGTAGGGGACAAGGTTTCCAACAAATCCAAAGTGTCTGATACCAACGGTGTCCAGAGCAAAAATTAAATGCACCATCCACCAGAGAAATAAGTATGAAATGTTTTTCTATACAATGTTCATTCTCAATACACTAGCAAAATACTACAATGAACACTAATAGAGATAATGCCATAACTACAGGTAGCCCAGTGTTGCTCCATACATATCAGCGGATAACTGTCTTTGTATTCAGGTCAGGTCTGAGCAGAATTATGTAACATTTTGGGAAGAATATACAGCCAAGAAGTCCAGAACTTGATGCTATTATAGCAAAGACCTCCACAGCCACCATGTATTTCCCTCTGGTGCTCAGATAGGCCGGGATCATGGCAATCCAGACACTGCAGAACACCAGCATGCTGAAGGTGATGTACTTGGCCTCATTAAAACTGTCCGGTAATGTCCTGGCCATAAAAGCGATAATGAAGCTCACAGCTGCCAGAAGCCCCATATATCCCAGGACAGAGTAGAAGCCGATAACTGAACCCTCATTACACTGAATGATGATCTTCCCCTGATAAGAGTGAGTGTCTCTATCCTGGAAGGGGGGAGAAATAGACAACCAAGTGACACAGATTATGACTTGGACCAGTGAGAAGACACAAATGATACAATTGGGCAGTTTGGCTCCCATCCATTTCCTCCAGGGACTCCCAGGTTTGGTGGCCTTAAAGGCAATACACACCATGATACTTTTGGCAAGTAGAGAAGAGACGGCAACTGAGAAGATGACACCAAAAGAGGTGACACGCAGCATGCAGGTCACATCTACTGGATGGCCGAGGAACAAGAAGACACAGAGGAAGCTCAGCATGATGGAGACCAGGAGAAGATAGCTCAGGTTCCGGTTATTGGCTTTAACAATGGGGGTGTCCCGGTAATGTATAAATATCCCCAATATTAAACCAGTCAGAAGGCAACAGAGGATGGAGACGGCTGAAAATACGGCAACAATGGTGTCACCAGTGTAGGAGAGAAATTCCACCACTCTTGGAACACACTGATCCTTCTTCTCATTTGGCCAGTCATCATCAGGACATTTCATGCAGTTTTCACTGTCTGCAGAAAGAACAATACAAACACAATGAGCATCGGGGTCAGAGCTTGTGAGGAAATGAACTGTCTTGTGTTGTCTCACAGCTAGCAATGGGATTTCCATCAGTTAATTGTGGGAGATAGATAGATAGATAGATAGATAGATAGATAGATAGATAGATAGATGGATGATAGATAAATAGATAGATAGATAGATAGATAGATAATAGATAGATAGATAGATAGATAGATAGATAGATAGAAAGATAGAGAGATAGATAGATAGATAGATAGATAGATAGATAGATAATAGATAGATAGATAGATAGATAGACAGATAGATAATAGATAGATAGATAGATAGATAGATAGATAGATAGATAGATAGATAATAGATAGATAATAGATAGATAATAGATAGATAGATAATAGATAGATAATAGATAGATAGATAGATAGATAATAGATAGATAGATAGATAGATAGATAGATAGATAGATAATAGATAGATAGATAGATAGATAGATAGATAGATAATAGATAGATAGATAGATAGATAATAGATAGATAGATAGATAGATAGATAGATAGATAGATAGATAGATAGACAGATAATAGATAGATAGATAGATAGATAGATAGATAGATAGATAATAGATAGATAGATAGATGATAGATAGATAGATAGATAGATAGATAGATAGATAATAGATAGATAGATAGATAATAGATAGATAGATAGATAGATAGATAGATAGATAGATAGATAGATAATAGATAGATAGATAGATAGATAGATAGATAGATAGATAGATAGATAGATAATAGATAGATAATAGATAGATAGATAGATAGATAGATAGATAGATAGATAGATAGATAAATAGATAGATAAATAGATAGATAGATAGATAGATAGATAGATAGATAGATAGATAGATAGATAGATGGATGATAGATAAATAGATAGATAGATAGATAGATAATAGATAGATAGATAGATAGATAGATAGATAATAGATAGATAGATAGATAGATAGATAGATAGATAGATAGAAAGATAGAGAGATAGATAGATAGATAGATAATAGATAGATAGATAGATAGATAGATAGACAGATAGATAATAGATAGATAGATAGATAGATAATAGATAGATAATAGATAGATAGATAGATAGATAATAGATAGATAATAGATAGATAATAGATAGATAGATAATAGATAGATAATAGATAGATAGATAGATAGATAGATAGATAGATAATAGATAGATAGATAGATAGATAGATAGATAGATAGATAGATGGAAAGATAATAGATAGATAGATAATAGATAGAAAGATAGATAGATAATAGATAGATAGATAGATAGATAGATAGATAGATAATAGATAGATAGATAGATAGATAGATAGGTAGATAATAGATAGATAGATAGATAGATAGATAGATAGATAGATAATAGATAGATAGATAGATAGATAGATAGATAGATAATAGATAGATAGATAGATAGATAGATAGATAGATAATAGATAGATAGATAGATAGATAGATAATAGATAGATAGATAGATAGATAGATAGATAGATAGATAATAGATAGATAGATAGATAGATAGATAGATAGATAGATAGATAATAGATAGATAGATAGATAGATAATAGATAGATAGATAGATATATAGATAGATAATAGATAGATAGATAGATAGATAGATAGATAATAGATAGATAGATAGATAGATAGATAGATAGATAGATAGATAATAGATAGATAGATAGATAGATAATAGATAGATAGATAGATAGATAGATAATAGATAGATAGATAGATAGATAGATAATAGATAGATAGATAGATAGATAGATAATAGATAGATAGATAGATAGATAGATAGATAGATAGATAGATAATAGATAGATAGATAGATAGATAGATAATAGATAGATAGATAGATAGATAGATAGATAGATAATAGATAATAGATAGATAGATAGATAGATAGATAGATAGATAGATAGATAGATAGATAATAGATAGATAGATAATAGATAGATAATAGATAGATAGATAGATAGATAGATAATAGATAGATAGATAGATAGATAGATAATAGATAGATAGATAGATAGATAGATAGATAGATAGATAGATAATAGATAGATAGATAATAGATAGATAGATAGATAGATAGATAGATAGATAGATAGATAGATAGATAGATAATAGATAGATAGATAGATAGATAGATAGATAGATAGATAGATAGATAATAGATAGATAGATAATAGATAGATAGATAATAGATAGATAGATAGATAGATAGATAGATAGATAGATAGATAATAGATAGATAGATAGATAGATAGATAGATAGATAGATAGATAGATAATAGATAGATAGATAGATAGATAGATAGATAATAGATAGATAGATAATAGATAGGTAGATAATAGATAGATAATAGATAGATAGATAGATAGATAGATAGATAATAGATAGATAGATAGATAGATAGATAGATAGATAATAGATAGATAGATAGATAGATAGATAGATAGATAGATAGATAATAGATAGATAGATAGATAGATAGATAGATAATAGATAGATAGATAGATAATAGATAGATAGATAGATAGATAGATAGATAGATAGATAGATAGATAATAGATAGATAGATAATAGATAGATAGATAGATAGATAATAGATAGATAGATAGATAATAGATAGATAGATAGATAGATAGATAGATAGATAGATAGATAATAGATAGATAGATAATAGATAGATAGATAGATAATAGATAGATAATAGATAGATAGATAATAGATAGATAGATAATAGATAATAGATAGATAATAGATAGATAGATAGATAGATAGATAGATAGATAGATAATAGATAATAGATAGATAATAGATAGATAGATAACACTGTTCAACAGGTAAAAAGTTTTGGGCATAAAATTAGCTAATCTTACATAATTTTGGGGTGCTGAAAACGAAAATGACCCTAAAAAATGTTGATTGGCTCTAGTTTCCATGATATATTCACCCATCTAATGACGTAAGCCATTCAAAATTATGATGCAACTTCAGCTGCATATTGCGCAATTGATACTGGTGACCAATAGAAAATGTCATGTATACTGAGATGATGCAATATTAGCCTTTAATTGCATCACTTCACTGCATAAAAGCTGCAGTATCTGTAGCTGATTGGAGTTCGTCTTTACATTTCGTTTTATGCTTCTATAGGCTACTCAGTAATGCCTCGAACTTGTGTGAATAAAGCAGATAATTTCTGCTATATCTGCGGTGAAATAACTTTTATCTCACAAAAAAGGAGGATAACAGGAATGATTAAGAAAGCCTACAACTTGTATTTTGGCTGCAAGATAGGAGACCAGGACAAGAGCTGGGCACCACATATATGCTGCAATTCTTGTGGGACGGCTCTGGAGCAATGGTTGAATGGAAAAAAGGCATCTATGCCTTTCGCTGTGCCAATGATTTGGAGAGAGCCAACAGATCATGTTAGTAATTGTTACTTTTGTATGGTGCCTCCAACAAAAGGGCTAAATAAGAAGAAAAAGTTATCTGTGCGCAATCCAAATATTCCATCGGCAATACGTCCAGTTCCTCATGGAGAGGGGCTACCAATTCCTAAAGCACCAGAATCCTTCGTGGTTGAGTCAAGTGAGGAAGAACCTGAAGCGTGTAGTCATCAACCGTCAACCTCACATGACCCAGACTTTCTTCCATCCACACCCACTGAACCACACCTCATTACACAAGTGGAATTGAGCGATCTTATCAGAGACCTGGATCTTCTGAAGAACAAGTCAGAGCTTTTGGGGTCAAGACTACAACAGTGGAATCTCCTAGCAAGTGATGTTCGTACGTCTTTCTACCGTCATCGTCAGAAAGATCTGATCCCATTCTTCGTCCAGGAAGGTGATATTGCTGTATGTAACAATGTTCATGGTTTAATCTCAGCCATCGGCGTATGCTATGATCCCGATGAGTGGAGGCTGTTCATTGATGCTTCAAAGGCGAGTCTTAAAGCTGTTTTGCTCCATAATGGCAATCAGCTGCCGTCAGTTCCAGTTGCTTACGCAGTTTCAATGAAAGAAACGTATGAAAACTTGAAAGAGCTTTTAAGGTGCATCAACTATGATGAACATCAATGGTCGATTTGTGGTGACCTGAAGGTGATTGCTATCCTACTTGGACTTCAAGGTGGATATACTAAGTACTGCTGCTTCCTCTGTGAGTGGGACAGTCGTGCGAGAGAAATGCACTATGCCAAAAGAGACTGGCCATTACGCCAGTCATTGCAGCCTGGAGAAAAAAATGTTAACTATCCAGCACTTGTAGACAGCAATAAGATCTTATTACCTCCATTACACATCAAGTTGGGATTAATGAAAAACTTTGTTAAGGCAATGGACAAGAATAAAGCAGGTTTCAAGTACCTGATTAGCAAATTTCCAGCACTTAGTGCTGCAAAAATAAATGAAGGAGTCTTTGTTGGGCCACAGATTCGTAAACTTATTCATGATGATGAGTTTGTTTCTCTGTTGCGTGGAAAGGAAAAGGCTGCCTGGACAGCATTTGTATCAGTGACATCAAATTTTCTTGGAAACAATAAAACACCAGACTACAAGAAAGTGGTAGAAAAACTCATCCAGACTTACAGAAATCTGGGTTGCAACATGTCTCTAAAAATTCATTTTCTACATTCGCATCTGGATTTTTTCCCACCAAACTGTGGAGCAGTGAGTGATGAACACGGAGAGCCCTTCCATCAAGACATTGCAGCTATGGAAAGAAGATATCAAGGTAAATGGAGCCCATCAATGCTTGCTGACTATTGCTGGACAGTTGTAAGAGATAGCCCTTTCCTCGAATACAAGAGAAAAGCCAAGAGAAGCAAAACCGACACAAACTGAAGACAAAACTAGTGAGAAACCTAAGTATTAAAATGATTCAACTTAGCTTATGGCTATAATTTTTCTTGGTAATCCTATGCAATATATTCTGCCATTTAGGCTGTTATGTAGTCATATCACTTGCTTTATATTTGTGGAAAGACATCTATCTATATAATTATTGTGCATTATGTAGTCATTACGCCTATAGTAGAAAACTTTCAGTTTACAGAAAAACTAGAGCCAATTGACAAATTTAATTGTTATATTTGAACTCAGAATGTGAAATTCATTAAGAAATGGATCCTTTTGTTTCCAAAACTGGCAAAAAATAAACATTTGTTGAACAGTGTAATAGATAGATAGATAGATAGAAAGATAGATAGATAGATAATAGATAGATAGATAGATAGATAGATAGATAGATAGATAATAGATAGATAGATAGATAGATAATAGATAGATAGATAGATAGATAGATAGATAGATAGATAGATAGATAGATAATAGATAGATAGATAATAGATAGATAGATAGATAGATAGATAGATAGAAAGATAGATAATAGATAGATAGATAGATAGATAGATAGATAGATAGATAGATAATAGATAGATAGATAGATAGATAGATAGATAATAGATAGATAGATAGATAATAGATAGATAGATAGATAGATAGATAGATAGATAGATAGATAATAGATAGATAGATAGATAGATAGATAGATAGATAATAGATAGATAGATAGATAGATAGATAGATAATAGATAGATAATAGATAGATAGATAGATAATAGATAGATAATAGATAGATAGATAATAGATAATAGATAGATAGATAGATAGATAATAGATAGATAGATAGATAGATAGATAGATAGATAGATAATAGATAGATAGATAATAGATAGATAGATAGATAGATAGATAGATAGATAGATAGATAGATAGATAATAGATAGATAGATAGATAATAGATAGATAATAGATAGATAGATAATAGATAATAGATAGATAGATAGATAGATAGATAGATAGATAATAGATAGATAGATAATAGATAGATAGATAGATAGATAGATAGATAGATAGATAGATAGATAGATAATAGATAGATAGATAATAGATAGATAGATAGATAGATAGATAGATAGATAATAGATAGATAATAGATAGATAGATAGATAGATAGATAGATAGATAGATAGATAGATAGATAATAGATAGATAGATAATAGATAGATAGATAGATAATAGATAGATAGATAGATAGATAATAGATAGATAGATAGATAGATAGATAGATAGATAGATAGATAGATAGATAATAGATAGATAGATAATAGATAGATAGATAATAGATAGATAGATAGATAATAGATAGATAGATAGATAGATAGATAGATAGATAGATAGATAGATAGATAATAGATAGATAGATAGATAGATAGATAGATAGATAGATGGATAGATAGATAGATAGATAGATAGATAATAGATAGATAGATAATAGATAGATAATAGATAATAGATAGATAATAGATAGATAATAGATAATAGATAGATAATAGATAGATAATAGATAATAGATAGATAATAGATAGATAGATAGATAATAGATAGATAATAGATAGATAGATAATAGATAGATAGATACTAGATAGATAGATAATAGATAGATAGATAATAGATAATAGATAGATAATAGATAATAGATAGATAATAGATAGATAATAGATAATAGATAGATAATAGATAATAGATAGATAATAGATAGATAATAGATAATAGATAGATAATAGATAGATATATAGATAATAGATATCACGCAGTTGAACTCCTATGTGTAGAGGCTGCACATTATGTACATTATTATGTGCTTAAAAAAACACGAAAAGAAAAAAAAAAGATATGTAAAATAAATAGGCAAAAAGTGACAATGGGGAATTTCAATTTAATTGTCTGAAAACCCTGAAAATGAACATCTCTTTTTTCCTACCGTTTAGCCCGTTAAATATACCATTGTAAACATTTTGTTTTAATAATGAATGCAAATAAAAAAAAATAATAGCTGTTGATTATGTCAGAAATTCAGAGCTGTCCTGTTATTATTATACAGGATTTATATAGAGCCCACAGATTGCACAGATCTTTATATTATAAAGGGAGACAATACAGTTACAATGCAATACAAACTAGAGTATTAAGAGGGCCCGGCTCATAAGAGCTCACAATCTAATAGGGTCGGGCAAGTGGTACAAAGGGTTATAACTGTGGGGGTAGAGCTGATGGAAGTGATAAATGTGTGATTGGAGTCGTATAGTTACATAGTTACATAATTAGTCCGGCTGAAAAAAGTCCATCCAATTCAACCATAGAAAAAAAAAAAAGAAAAAGTTATAATCCTTCACCCACAGTTGATCCAGAGGAAGGCAAAAAAAACCCAGCAAAGCACGACCCAATTTGCTCCTGTAGGGGAAAAAATTCCTTCCTGATCCCCCGAGAGGCAATCGGATATTCCCTGGATCAACTTTCCTTGTAAATGTTCTATCCAGTTATATTCTGTGTATCCAAGAAAGAATCCAGAACTTTCCTACAGCAATCCACTGAGCTGGCCACAACCAACTCTGGAGGGAGTCTATTCTACATTCTCACAGCTCTCACTGTGAAGAAACCTTTCCGTGTTTGGAGATGACATTTCTTTTGCTCCAGATGTAAAGAGCGCCCCCTTGTCCTCTGTGATGACCTCAGGGGGGATAACTACACCGAGTTCACTATATGAACCACTGATGTATTTATAGATGGAGATCATATCCCCCCCTTATGTATTATACATGGAGATCATATCCCCCCTTATGTATTATACATGGAGATCATATCCCCCCCTTATGTATTATACATGGAGATCATATCCCCCCTTATGTATTATACATGGTGATCATATCCCCCCTTATGTATTATACATGGAGATCATATCCCCCCTTATGTATTATACATGGAGATCATATCCCCCCTTATGTATTATACATGGAGATCATATCCCCCTTATGTATTATACGTGGAGATCATATCCCCCTTATGTATTATACATGGAGATCATATCCCCCCCTTATGTATTATACATGGAGATCATATCCCCCCTTATGTATTATACATGGAGATCATAACTCCCCTTATGTATTATACATGGAGATCATATCCCCCCCTTATGTATTATACATGGAGATCATATCCCCCCCTTATGTATTATACATGAGGATCATATCCCCCCCTTATGTATTATACATGGAGATCATATCCCCCCTTATGTATTATACATGGAGATCATATCCCCCTTATGTATTATATATGGAGATCATATCCCCCCTTATGTATTATACATGGAGATCATATCCCCCTTATGTATTATACATGGAGATCATACCCCCCCTTATGTATTATACATGGAGATCATATCCCCTCTTATGTATTATACATGAAGATCATATCCCCCCTTATGTATTATACATGGAGATCATATCCCCCTTATGTATTATACATGGAGATCATATCCCCCCTTATGTATTATACATGGTGATCATATCCCCCCTTATGTATTATGCATGGAGATCATATCCCCCTTATGTATTATACATGGAGATCATATCCCCCTTATGTATTATATGTGGAGATTATATCCCCCTTATGTATTATACATGGAGATCATAACTCCCCTTATGTATTATACATGGAGATCATATCCCCTCTTATGTATTATACATGGTGATCATATCCCCCCTTATGTATTATACATGGAGATCATATCCCCCCTTATGTATTATACATGGAGATCATATCCCCCCTTATGTATTATACATGGAGATCATATCCCCCCTTATGTATTATACATGGAGATCATACCCCCCCTTATGTATTATATGTGGAGATTATATCCCCCCTTATGTATTATATGTGGAGATTATATCCCCCCTTATGTATTATACATGGAGATCATATCCCCCCTTATGTATTATACATGGAGATCATATCCCCCCTTATGTATTATACATGGAGATCATAACTCCCCTTATGTATTATACATGGAGATCATATCCCCCTTATGTATTATACATGGAGATCATATCCCCCTTATGTATTATATGTGGAGATTATATCCCCCTTATGTATTATACATGGAGATCATAACTCCCCTTATGTATTATACATGGAGATCATATCCCCTCTTATGTATTATACATGGTGATCATATCCCCCCTTATGTATTATACATGGAGATCATATCCCCCCTTATGTATTATACATGGAGATCATAACTCCCCTTATGTATTATACATGGAGATCATATCCCCCTTATGTATTATACATGGAGATCATATCCCCCTTATGTATTATATGTGGAGATTATATCCCCCCTTATGTATTATACATGGAGATCATATCCTCCCTTATGTATTATACATGGAGATCATATCCCCCTTATGTATTATACATGGTGATCATATCCCCCTTATGTATTATACATGGAGATCATAACTCCCCTTATGTATTATACATGGAGATCATATCCCCCTTATGTATTATACATGGAGATCATATCCCCCTTATGTATTATACATGGAGATCATATCCCCCTTATGTATTATGCATGGAGATCATATCTCCCCTTATGTATTATACATGGAGATCATATCCCCCCTTATGTAGTATACATGGAGATCATATCCCCCCTTATGTATTATACATGGTGATCATATCCTCCCTTATGTATTATACATGGAGATCATATCCTCCCTTATGTATTATACATGGAGATCATATCCCCCCTTATGTATTATACATGGAGATCATATCCTCCCTTATGTATTATACATGGAGATCATATCCTCCCTTATGTATTATACATGGAGATCATATCCCCCCCTTATGTATTATACATGGTGATCATATCCCCCCGTATGTATTATACCTGGAGATCATATCCCCCCTATGTATTATACATGGAGATCATATCCCCCCTTATGTATTATACATGGAGATCATATCCCCCTTATGTATTATACATGGAGATCATATCCCCCTTATGTATTATACATGGAGATCATTTCCCCCCTTATGTATTATACATGGAGATCATATCCCCCCCTTATGTATTATACATGGAGATCATATCCCCCCTTATGTATTATACATGGTGATCATATCCCCCTTATGTGTTATACATGGAGATCATATCCCTCCCTATGTATTATACATGGAGATCATATCCCCCCTTATGTATTATACATGGAGATCATATCCCCCCTTATGTATTATACATGGTGATCATATCCCCCTTATGTGTTATACATGGAGATCATATCCCCCCTTATGTATTATACATGGAGATCATATCCCCCTTATGTATTATACATGGGGATCATATCCCCCCTTATGTATTATACATGGAGATCATATCCCCCTTATGTATTATACATGGAGATCATATCCCCCCTTATGTATTATACATGGAGATCATATCCCCCCTTATGTATTATACATGGGGATCATATCCCCCCTTATGTATTATACATGGAGATCATATCCCCCTTATGTATTATACATGGAGATCATATCCCCCCTTATGTATTATACATGGAGATCATATCCCCCTTATGTATTATACATGGAGATCATATCCCCCCTTATGTATTATACATGGAGATCATATCCCTCCCTATGTATTATACATGGAGATCATATCCCCCTTATGTATTATACATGGAGATCATATCCCCCCTTATGTATTATACATGGAGATCATATCCCCCTTATGTATTATACAGGGAGATCATATCCCCCTTATGTATTATACATGGAGATCATATCCCCCCCTTATGTATTATACATGGAGATCATATCCCCCCTTATGTATCATACATGGAGATCATATCCCCCCTTAATCTCCTCTTTTAAGTAGAGGATACATTCAATTCCTCTAATCTTTCCTCGTAGCTGAGCTCCTCCATGTCTTGTATCAGTTTGGTTTCCATTCGCTTTTTTTTTCCTCCAGTTCCCCAATGTTCTTTTTGTTAATTGGTGCCCAAAACTGAACTGCATATTCTAGTTGAGGTTTTAATAATGATAATAATACAAGAGAGGATTTTGCTCGCTTTAGAACCCGCAGTTTGCATTCCATTATTAAGCTTGTGATCTACCAGAACCCCTAAATCCTTCTCCACCATTGACCCCCCAGTTGTACCCCCCCAGTATGTATGATGCATATTCTTATCCCCCAAGTGCAGAACCTTACATTTATCAACAGTAAACCTCATTGGCCCCATAGTCCCCCAATTACACAGAGCATTGAGGTCGGCTTGTAAGTTGGAGACATCCTGTAAGGACGTTATTCCCGGCACAGCTTGGTGTCATCTGCAAACACTGAAATGGGATTTATAATCCCAAATCCTATATTGTTTATAAATATATTAAAAAGTAAGGGTCCCAACACTGAACCTTGGGGTACACCACTAATAACACTGAACCTTGGGGGACCCCACTAATAACACTGAACCTTGGGGTACCCCACTAATAACACTGAACCTTGGGGGACCCCACTAATAACACTGAACCTCGGGGTACCCCACTAATAACACTGAACCTTGGGGGACCCCACTAATAACACTGAACCTCGGGGTACCCCACTAATAACAGTGAACCTTGGGATACCCCACTAATCACGCTGAACCTTGGGGTACACCACTGACACCCCTAGACCATTCAGATTATGAATCATTAACCACTACTCTGTGAATACGATCTTTTAGCCAGTTTTCTATCCATTTACATTCTGATTTTTCCAGCCCATAGACTTTACCTTACACATTAGCCGTGTGTGGGGAACTGTGTTCAAGTATACCACATCCCCTGCCACCCCTCTGTCCAAGTATACCACATCCCCTGCCACCCCTCTGTCCAAGTATACCACATCTACCGCCACCCCTCTGTCCAAGTATACCACGTCCACTGCCACCCCTCTGTCCAAGTATACCACGTCCACTGCCACCCCTCTGTCCAAGTATACCACGTCCACTGCCACCCCTCTGTCCAAGTATACCACGTCCACTGCCACCCCTCTGTCCAAGTATACCACGTCCACTGCCACCCCTCTGTCCAAGTATACCACGTCCACCGCCACCCCTCTGTCCGAGTATACCACGTCCACAGCCACCCCTCTGTCTGAGTATACCACGTCCACCGCCACCCCTCTGTCCAAGGTCCAAGTATACCACGTCCACAGCCACCCCTCTGTCCAAGGTTTTGCTCACCTCCTCATAAAAAGAAATCAGATTTGTGTGACAACTTCTGTCTTTCATGAATCCATGCTGTCTGTTGCTTACAATATTTGTTTCCAGCAAGAACTCATCTATGTGTCTTTTATTAAACTCTCCAGTATCTTCCCAACTATAGAAGTTACACTAACAGGTCTATAATTACTTGGGAAAGATTTTGACCCCTTTTTACGCCAATCCAGTGGTACTATGTTAGTCATTAAAGAGTCTCTAAAAATGAGAAACAATGGCTGTGAAATGACAGAGCTCAATTCTTTAAGGCCCCGTGGGTGTCTGCCATCCGGTCCAGGGGCTTTATTCACCTTTATTCTGTCTAAATATTTTTGGATCATTTAAATTGTGAGCCAATGTGAATCATCTGGAGCTGTGTCAGTACCATCCCCCATTATGGACAGGAGCCCCCCATGCCCCTTTGTATACACAGAGCTGAAGAAGGGATTTCATACATTGTCCTTCTCTTTGTCCCCAGTCACCCCCTCTAGATGGTTCTGTAAAGGGCCTACATACTACAGACTGGACCTTTTTACTATTAATATATTTGAAATTTTTTTGGAGGTTTGTTCTGCAATTTTTGGCCTCCCTGAACAGATGAGTTTTCAGGGATCACCTAAAGGGGATAGCCAGACAGATTGAGGTCAAGAATTCCAGAGGATGGGAGAGGAGGAGGCAAGGGATCTTGAGAGCAGGAGATCATGAGAGGAGCGGAGAGGATGGTTTGGGAGATATCTGTATACAAGACTGGTGATGTAGCTGGGGGTAGAGTTGTGAATAGCTTTGCATGTTGTTGTTGTTAGCATTTTGAATTTCATTCATTGGGCAATCGGAAGCCAGTGGAGGGATTGGCAGAGAGAGGTGGCAAACAGCGAGCAGTTGGTAAGGTAGTTGATCCTGGCAGCAGCATTCATGATAGACTGGAGAGGGAATAGCCTATGGAGAGATCGGTATATGAGAAGGGAGTTTCAAAAGTCAAGGCAAGATATAATAAGGGAGTGATTGAGTAGCTTGGTGGTTTCATTAGTCATTTCATTAGTTAGAGGATCAAGTGCATCCACTGAGGATGAGAGTGAACTGTTGTAGACAGAGGAGGCCGGGTCAGGACAGGAAATGGGAGAGATTTTGTCATAGAGGTGGTCAGTAGCAGAATAGAAAAGAGAAGGGTGAAGGCTTCTACAAGTAATCATTTGCTGCTTGGGGGGATAGGTGGTTGAAAACAAGTATACTGTGAAACTGATGAGGTTGTGATCAGAGAAAGGACAGGGGGTGTTGGTGAAGTTGCCAGGAGTGCAGAGATGGGGTTATACAAGGCCAAGCGTATTACCATCAGAGTGAATGTCCATTGTGTTCTCATGAACACACTGTACACCCAGAAACATTAACAGCCCATATCTCAGTGATCACCAAAGAAAGGAAAGATCCCACTCGATGCGCCAACTAAAGGCCTATTTCTCTGCTCAAGCTTGATCCGAACTATTCACTAAAATCTTAGCTACCCATCTGATTCCTTATCTTAATAACATTATCCATTATGACTGGGTGGGCTTTATGCCAGACAGAGAGGCATGTGATGGTATGATCCGAAGACTTAATGTTATACATTCTGTCCTGCCAGGGACTACTCCAACTCTCCTTCGTTCTACTGATGTGAAAAGGCCTTTGACAGGGTGAATTTGTCCTTCATCAGGGTCACAAGACATGGGCCTTAGTCCAACTATGAGAACGTGGACTGAGTCACAGCACAGGTGCTAATGGATTGCTCTTGTCTCCTTTCCCTGTTACAAATGGTACAAGACACGGTTGTGCCTTTTCACCTCTCATTTTCCTTTTAATGTGTGAACCATTTCTACAATATGTTAGGAGTAAGCAGAACATTCATAATATCTTGACTGGGCATAAATGCCATAAGGTCTCTACCTATGCAGATGATTTGCTCTTTTTTAGCAGTTAACTGGATGTCACCATTCCCAACTTGATGGCTGAATTTAGACGTTATGGTGAATTATCTAATTTTCAAATAAATTATCAGAAGTCTGAGGCACTCAGCTTGAACCTGTCGGAGGTCATGCTACAGAGACTCAAATCCTTTGCTTTTAGGTGGCCATTTTCCAGAGGGTGGGAGAGGGTCTAGAGAAGTTCTGGAGGTGAGTGTGGGAGGAGGTAACTGGAGAGCAGGAGGTCTTGGGAGGAGAGGACAATATTTGCAGATGAGGTTGGTGATGTAGCTGGGGGCAATGTTGTGGATGGCCTTGCATGTTGTGGTTAGTATTTTGAATGTATATGTTGGGTTAGTTGAAGCCAGTGAAGAGATAGGCAGAGGGGCAGTAGCCATGGTTTGGATAGTAAGATGCATTAGTCTGGCAGCAGCATTCATAGCAGACTGAAGGGGGGATAACCAGTGTAAGGGTAGGCCAGTGAGAAGGGAGTTGTAGTCAAGTTGGGAAATAATCAAGGAGTGAATAAGCTGTTGTGTGGTGTCTTTAGTCAGGAAGGGGAGAATTCTAGAAATGTTTTGGTGTTTGAGGCAGCAAAATTTAGCCAGATATTGGATGTGGGGATGAAGGAGAGATCAGAGTCTAGGATTACACCTAGCACCATTAAGATTACTCCTGGCATGTGTGGAGGGACCATTGGTTGTGCCGTTGATCTCAATGGTAAAGTCATGGGGAGGGAATACAGAAGGAGGAACTATTAGAAGCTCAGTTTTAGAAAGACTGAGTTTGAGGTAGTGGTGTGACATCCATACTGATATGTCACTTAGTAAATTTGTGATCTGTAAGGGGATTGAGGGGGTGAATTGAGAAGTTGAGAGATAGATCTGGGTGTCAGCAGCATAGAGGTGGCATTGAAAGCCACTGGAGGTTATCAACTGGCCTATGGAAGAGATATAGAGAGATAAGAGGAGGAGCCCAAGGATGGAGCCTTGGGGGACCCCAACAAAATGAGGAAGAGGAGCAGAGTAAATGGTATTGTATGTGAGACTAAAAGTGCACTGAGATAGGTACCAGAATAACCAGGAAAGAGCAGAGTCATGGAGGCCAAGGGAGTGGAGTTTGTTGAGGACGAGTGGGTGGTCAACTGTGTCAAAGGCAGCAGAAAGGTCTAAGAGTATGAGTATGGAGTATGGCCGTTGGTTTTAGCAGTTAAAAGGTCATTGGTGAGTTTTAATAGAGCTTTTTCAGTGGAACATTGCGGGAGGAAGCAGGACTGTAGGGGATTGAGAAGGTTGTTGTGAAGGAGGTAGCAACTCATACCACTGTGGATAAGGAATTCAAAAAGCTTGGAGGCAAATGGGAGCAGGGAGATGGGTCTTAGGATATTCAAACAGGTGGGGTCCAGTGAGGATTTTTTAAGTATGGGGGTGGTTAGTACATGTTTGAGCGTGGAGGGAAATGTACTTGAAGAGAGGGAAAGGTTGAAGATGTGGGTTTGAGAGTTTAGGATGGAGCAGGAAGGTGGTCATAGTAATTGAGAGAGGGCAGGTCCAGGGGAAAGGTGGGCAGAGGAAAGGAGTTTGGCAACTTCCTCAGTGGTAACAGGGTTGAAGGAGGAGTGTGGTGTTGGACTTGGTGAGTTGGTTGGGAGAGAAAGCTGGATGCTGGCTATCTCATGACGAATTGTGTTGATTTTGTTATTGGAATGATTGGCAATATCCTGGGCAGTAAGCTAGTTGGTGGCTGGAGGCAGTGTGGGGTGAAGTAAGGAATTAAAGATAGAAAAGAGTTGACAGGATTTGGATGAGAGGGTTTTGATGAGACTTGTGTAGTAGGTTTGTTTAGCAGTATGGAGGCAGGAGCTGTATTTGAGAAGGAGGGATTAGTAGAGGGTGAAGTCTTTCAGGGATTTAGTTTTACTCCATACTCGCTCAAGAGCATGACTGCATCTCTTGAGACTTCTGGTGTCATCTGTTTGCCAGGGTTGTGACAGGTGAGGCCTGGTTCTGCGTGTAGTGAGAGAAGCATGGTGTCCAGGAAGGATGACAGAATGTTGTTGTAGTCAGAAGTGCCCAGGTCTGGGAAGGACAGGGGAGCCATTTTATCATAACGGCAGTCAGTAGCAGGATGAAGAAGGGAAGGGTTGAGGTGGCCAAGTTTCCTGTGGGTAACCATTTGATGGTTGGAGGCATGGGAGGTAGGAGACAGGGAAAGTGTGAAACTGAGAAGGTTGTGGTCAGAGAGAGGAAAAGGGATTTTGGAGAGGTTACAGGGAGTGCATAAGTGGGAGAATGCGAGGTTGAGGGTGTTGCCATTGGAGTAAGTGGTGGTTTGTGTCCATTGTATTAGGTTAAATGAGGAGGTTAAGCTGAGTAGTTGAGAAGTGGCTGAGGTGTTAACATTGATTGGACTGCTAAAGTCACCAAGGATGATGGTGGGTACTTCAGAGGAAAGTGGGGTAGCCATGTGGACAAATCATTGAGAAAGTGTGACACAGGGCCAGGAGGCCAGTAAATGACTGCAATCCTCAGATAAACTGGAGAAAAAAGACAGTAAAAATTTAAATTCAGCCAAAATGTATTCTGCTCCGTGTCTTTGGCGGTGATCAGTGATTTATAGCAGGACTGCAGAAGGCATTCTGATATTGGGGGGAATTGACTTAGTGTCTGTGACATCCCCAATGACACCAATACAGTGATCAATGCTAATAAAAAGCACTGACACTGTACTAATGGCACTGGGCAGGAAGGGGTTAACATGAGGGAAGATCAAAGGGTTAACTGTGTGCTGTGTGTTTCACTGTAGCACACTGCTATGCAGAGCCATACAAAGCAGTGTGCAGGAGCTGACAGAGGAGAGATATGTGTTGTTTATACACAGGTCTCTCTCCTGTCGGATATACTCGGCGATCACCGGGTGGCGGCAAGTAATCACCCACCAGGACTCGGTGATTGACAGCCGAGGCTGTGAATGGCGGCGCTACCCGGAACTGCAAAATCACATATACACATATATATATATATATATATACATACACACACATGACTTTGCGCACCCGTTCCGAGCTGTAGCAGTATTACATTGGTAAAGTCTGCCGAGTCCAACAATAACTAACAAATACAAACTGTACCGGAAATGTTGGATATCTCTCCTTCTGGACACGGGGAACACTCATAGCAGCATTTATGTCTGGAAGAGCCAAACTTTTTTCTGCTGCCGGGTAAACAGGGATCTGAGCATCGAGATATCAGAACCTGAAATCAGAAATTATTATTATTATCATCATTATTATTATCATTTTTAAATGTAAATGTCCATCATCCCTCAAGAGACTCAACAATCTAAGTGTAACAAATAGGAATAAGGTTCAGGTTTGCTTCTAATATGGGTCAAAATCTGCAGATCTGAGATCCTCTTGGGGGGCAGTATTTCGGGGTTTTCATTTATCTGGGGCATTCAGTCACGTTAAAAACCAGAGTTTTTCAGCTTTTTTTAGAATTTTTGCATTAGTGTTTAGCGGCATTTTTCCGCATTTGTGTTTCTTACAAAAAAACGTTGGGCATCAAAAACACCGGTTTGCGATGTTTTACTGCATTTTGGCACGTTTATCAGTGTTACGGGGTTTTTACAGCTAAAAAACTCCTTTAGAAACCCACTAGTCCTGTTTTTTTTTTCAGCGAAAAAATGTTGATTCCAGTCTGTGTGTACGGACACATAGGATAACATGCTGGGGGGTTTACTGGTTGCAGAGAAAAACCTCAAAAGCCAAAAACAGCCGCTGTAAAAACGTCCCGTATGCAGGAGGACTTATGGCATGCTGATGGGACCTCTATTTTAGGTTAAACTGCTTTTTTAGTGCAAAGCTTCCCTTTAACCCCTTGACTCCGACGTCACACAAATACGTTGCTTCACAGAACTGGGCTGTTTTCCGTGGGGCCGCATATTTGTGTACCTGTCTTTTTGCTGGGAGCGCGCAGCACGGCGCACTCCCAGTCACAAAGACCTCGGTGTCACCGAGAGCCCCGGGTCCCATTCTAGCAATCAGGACACGGGTCTCCCGATTCTGGGTCACATGATCACTGTTATAGCTTCTGATTGGCTATCACAGTGATTAGTCTCTGTGCAACTCGTCCCCCTTGTTTTTTTCCCTTTCTCTATGAATGGTGGAGAGAGATACATTGTATCATTATATACATTCCATTATACATTGTATCATTATATACATTATATTATACATTGTATCATTGTATACATTCCATTATACATTGTATCATTATATACATTTCATTATACATTGTAATATTATATACATCCTATTATACATTGTATCATTATATACATCCCATTATACATTGTATCATTATATATGTTCAGTTATACATTGTATCATTATATACATTCTATTATACATAGTATCATTATATACATCACATTATATATTGTATCATTATATACATCTCATTATACATTGTATCATTATATACATTATATTATACATTGTATCATTATATACATCCTATAATACATTGTATCATTATATACATTCCATTATACATTGTATCATTGTATACATTCCATTATACATTGTATCATTATATACATCCCATTATACATTGTATCATTATATACATTCTATTATACATTGTATCATTATATACATCCCATTATACATTGTATCATTATATACATCCTATTATACATTGTATCATTATATACATCCCATTATACATTGTATCATTATATATGTTCAGTTATACATTGTACCATTATATACATTCTATTATACAGTGTATCATTATATACATTCTATTATACATTGTATCATTATATACATCCTATTATACATTGTATCATTATATACATCACATTATATATTGTATCATTATATACATCCCATTATACATTGTATCATTATATACATTATGTTATACATTGTATCATTATATATATATATATATATATATATATATATATATATATATATATATATATATATATATATATATATCCTATAATACATTGTATCATTATATACATCCTATAATACATTGTATCATTATATACATTCCATTATACATTGTATCATTGTATACATTCTAGTATACGTTGTATCATTATATACGTTCAGTTATACATTGTATCATTATCTACGTTCAGTTATACATTGTATCATTATATACATTCTATTATACAGTGTATCATTATATACATCCTATTATACATTGTATCATTATATACATCACATTATATATTGTATCATTATATACATCCCATTATACATTGTATCATTATATACATTCTAGTATACATTGTATCATTATATACATCACATTATATATTGTATCATTATATACATCCCATTATACATTGTATCATTATATACATTCCATTATACATTGTATCATTGTATACATTCTAGTATACGTTGTATCATTATATACGTTCAGTTATACATTGTATCATTATCTACGTTCAGTTATACATTGTATCATTATATACATTCCATTATACATTGCATCATTATATACATTCTAGTATACGTTGTATCATTATATACATTCCATTATACATTGTATCATTATATACATCACATTATATATTGTATCATTATATACATCCTATTATACATTGTATCATTATATACATTCTAGTATATGTTGTATCATTATATACGTTCAGTTATACATTGTATCATTATATACATTCTATTATACATTGTATCAGTATATGCATTTTATTATAATTGTATATTGTGTCCTCACTGCTCCCTTCACCCCTCTACGGCACCCACCACCTCCTCCTATTACTCCACTCTCCCACTGACCCGAACACCTCCACTAGTAGTTTCTCACGCTCCTGCACATCCCGCTCCCATGCCACCTTTCTCCTCCTCCTAACTGCGGGGGACATCTCCCCGAATCCTGGCCCTCCACCACCTCCCTCACCCGCACAGCACCCTCCCGCCTCCACGTCCTACCGCAACCCCCGCAACTTAGTATCTGTCCCCCTGCTAACTAAAATTTCCCCCCATTTTCATGTGCACTCCTGAACGCCCGATCGGTGTGCAACAAGCTTACCACCATCCACGACCTCTTTGTTTAACGTACTTTTCCCAATCTAGAACAAATAGAAATATAATAACTCAATTATTCTATTAAGATCCAACTCATCCATACATATGTTAGTACTGTTACTAAGCAAATATTAGATATTAGGTTAAGGAAAGCTTCTAACAATGGCGTTCCCCTGAATATTGTGTCTGATCGAGGAGTGCAGGTCACATCCAAATTTTGGAAAGCTCTGTGTGAGGCAGTAGAGATCGAGTTACGCTTTTCTTCTGCTTATCACCCGCAGACAAATGGACAAACGGAAAGGACAAATCAAACTCTGGAGCAATATCTCCGATGCTTCTCCTCATATTCACAGGATGACTGGGCATCACTCCTTCCTTTAGCGGAATTTGCGTGTAATAATTCCAGCCATTCCGCCACCAAGCAATCCCCCTTTTACTCTAACTAAATACCATCCCTCCTTTCTTCCAGAAATACCAGTGGAGGCTGCTGTTCCGCGGTACAAGAAAGGATGGAGTTCCTCAGGAGGAATGGCGAAGTGTTACAGAAAACAATTTCTGAAGCTCAGGTGAGCAACTAAAAATTTTTTGATAGAAAGAGAACAGGCAACTTGAAACTGAAACAAGGGGATAAAGTCTGGCTGTCCACGGCTAATCTGAAATTAAGTTGTCCATCAAGGAAGCTTGGTCCAAGATACCTGGGACCATTTACCATCAAGAGAAGGGTTAACCCTGTGGCATTTGAATTGGAACTACCGGCTAACTTGAAGATTCACCAGGTATTCCACTGCTCTTTATTAAAACCACACATCCCAAGTGGGTTTCCCAACTGGAATTCGGAGCCACCTGCTCCACTGCTAGTTGAGGGAAATGAAGAGTACGAGGTTGAGGCTATCTTGATTTGTAGGAAGAGGGGCGGACAGACCCAGTTCCTCATAAAATGGAAGGGTTATGGACCAGAGGATAACTCCTGGGAACCGTCCACTAATGTCCATGCCTCACAGATAGTTCAAGCCTACCTCCATCGTCATCCTGAGAAACGAGCCCTAGTGGGCATCTGGAGGCTGCCCCTAAGGAGGGGGGGCAATGTAAGGGATTTCCAGCAAGAATCACGATCGGGAACGCGTACGCGCAAAGGAGATCCCGCAGAAGAATTTCCGGTTGTGCGCAGGCGTGCAGAAATGCGCAATCACGCACATGCACGCACGTGTGCACATGCACGGCAAAGATTGGCACCAGACGGGCTTTTTAAGCCTCTGCTCAGATTCAGTGCTGACTGGTCTTCAGCTCCCCCACGTGTCCTGCTTGCTCCTGTTTGATTCCTTTGTTGCTGACTCGGCTTGTTCCTGACCCGACTCTGATTACTCTCCTGCTCCTGGTTCCTGGTTCCTGACTTGGGCTCTGATCCTGACTTTGGCTTTTCCTTCTGACCCTGTACTGTGCTGCCTTACTGTTATGACCGCGGCTATCCTACGATTCCGCTCCAGTCCTGTGTCCTTGCTACCTACCTTCCTCTGCTGTGCATCTGGCAAATCCACTGAACCTGCCTGGTCTATTTCTACGGTTCCCAAATCAGAGGATATCCTGCCTACCAAGGTCATCATCTGCAAGAGTCGCAAGCAACAACCACTGGCGCTCTTGTGCCCTGGTCCCTAGACTCCCTCTGTTTCAACCTCAGCCGGGTCAGGGCTAGTGGCACAAGTGAGGACCACCTCGTCAATTCAGTCTCCCATCAGGTACGTGACAACAGCACAGTGATCCGACCAGGGAATTGGGAGGATGTCGGAGGCCAGTACTCGGTGGGGAAGAGCTAGCAGTCATAAAGATGTGATCTCTTCTTGAGAATGTCTTATGAGGGTGGGAATAGAAGGTATATTGGCGTTTTATGGGATTGAGTTCTCTCCATGTATCTATCATTGAGTAACATTGTAATATAGTTTAGAAGGTTTGTTTAGAGGTGACCAGAGGAGGGGGTTGAGGGGACTTATTCAGGAAGGGGTATATCGTGCAATTTGAATCTCCACAGACTAACAATGTGCCGCGTTTGTGATGGTCGATAACTGATAACACTGTTCAACAAATTTTTATTTTTTGCCAGTTTTGGAAACAAAAGGATCCATTTCTTAATGAATTTCACATTCTGAGTTCAAATATAACAATGAAATTTGTCAATTGGCTCTAGTTTTTCTGTAAACGGAAAGTTTTCTACTATAGGCGTAATGACTACATAATGCACAATAATTATATAGATAGATGTCTTTCCACAAATATAAAGCAAGTGATATGACTACATAACAAAGCCTAAATGGCAGAATATATTGCATAGGATTACCAAGAAAAATTATAGCCATAAGCGAAGTTGAATCATTTTAATACTTAGGATTCTCACTAGTTTTGTCTTCAGTTTGTGTCGGTTTTGCTTCTCTTGGCTTTTCTCTTGTATTCGAGGAAAGGGCTATCTCTTACAACTGCACATGACTACACGCTTCAGGTTCTTCCTCACTTGACTCAACCATGAAGGATTCTGGTGCTTTAGGAATTGGTAGCCCCTCTCCATGAGGAACTGGACGTATTGCCGATGGAATATTTGGATAGTGCACAGATAACTTTTTCTTCTTATTTAGCCCTTTTACAATTGGAGGCACCATACAAAAGTAACAATTACTAACATGATCTGTTGGCTCTCTCCAAATCATTGGCACAGCGAAAGGCATAGATGCCTTTTTTCCATTCAACCATTGCTCCAGTGCCGTCCCACAAGAATTGCAGCATATATGTGGTGCCCAGCTCTTGTCCTGGTCTCCTATCTTGCAGCCAAAATACAAGTTGTAGGCTTTCTTAATCATTCCTGTTATCCTCCTTTTTTGTGAGATAAAAGTTATTTCACCGCAGATATAGCAGAAATTATCTGCTTTATTCACACAAGTTCGAGGCATTACTGAGTAGCCTATATAAGCATAAAACCAAATGTAAAGACGAACTACAATCAGCTACAGATACTGCAGCTTTTATGCAGGGAAGTGATGCAATTAAAGGCTAATATTGCATCATCTCAGTATACATGACATTTTCTATTGGTCACCAGTATCAATTGCGCAATATGCAGCTGAAGTTGCATCATAATTTTGAATGGCTTACGTCATTAGATGGGTGAATATATCATGGAAACTAGAGCCAATCAACATTTTTTAGGACCATTTTTGTTTTCAGCACCCCAAAATTATGTAAGATTAGCTAATTTTATGTCCAAAACTTTTTACCTGTTGAACAGTGAACAGTGTTGAATAGGTGGGAAAGAAATGGTAAGTGACCTTGGTTTGGGGCGTAATACGTGGTGATGGTGACTTCAAAGTCCAGAAGTTGCCCGGGGAGCAGGAGATAATAACCTTCAGGGTCTTTAATCTCAGTATGCAATGTGAAGGGCGTCGCACGGTTGAAGGCAATGAGTACCCCTCAACGTTTGTTAGCGGCGGAGGCTGTGTAGACCTGTGCGTAGCGGAGGCCAAAGAATTTGGGAGTGGAGGTAGGAGTATAGTGCGTCTCCTGGAGGGCATTGTATGATGCGAATGAACGGAATGCCTTGTTGTGCTTCTGCAGTATGTTAAGACCCTGAACATTCAGGATGAGAATGTTAAGGGAACCCATGGGGGGAGTGTGTGGTGATTCAGATAATAGAGCGGTACCAGCTGAGAGAGAATCTGGCAGTCTAGATGTAAGATTGTTGTGTGGGAGAAGGAGTTAGGCAAAGATGTGGAGTCATGTAGGGGAGAGGGGAGGAGGATAGGGCTAGGGAAGGGTATCAGGAGAGGGATATAGGGGGCCATACTTAGGCAAAGAAGTGGTCCCCGGGATCACCCGGGACTCAGCTGGTCTGGGGAGCGGTAATAGCCCAAGTGGTATCAAAAACGCGATACCAAAGGGGCTAGTGGTGAGTGTGCAGGTACGCTGGTTGTGGGGAAGACAGCATATAAACATGAATGTAGTAATGCGATCCTGGGGGGAGAAAGAACATCAGGATTGGCATACAGGAGAGTCAAGGGATCCTAGGGTCAGGTGGCATCGGTCGTCCAGGTAGGTCTACAGAGATGGGGGGACAAAATTTTCCATGCCACCAAAACCGAGGATCCTATACATAAAAAACAGGCATAATCGATTAAAGATTAAACCAACGAGTAATATATAAGGCACAACAAGCTCTTACCGATAGAGGAGAGAGAGTAGGACGGCCCTTGATATACGGTGCAGCAAGAAATTTTCCTCAATACAGGTTATAACATTGTTTTAAGAAAAAAGGGGGGGAGAACAGAAGAAGAAGTCAGAAGGACAGTATGAGCCCTGGGGGCTAACCTAAGGATATGGATACTTAGCATCTGCATTCAGGTGAGGGATGAGAGGAACAGACACCATGGGTGTCAACTACGAGGGTGGCGGAGTTCCACTTTGTTGAATGTAGGCTGTAAAGCGAGAGATGATTGATGAGCGTCAGTCCATGGAATCTTGTGGAGATGGAGCAGGTGATGAAAAACGCCCTTGTTTGTGGGTATTGAGTTCACCGTTGGTGAGGTGTGTCGGGTGAGATTTCTGCGGTGAGCATGATGCTGATCGTCAGAGGCGTAGCTGGGGGGGCAGGGGGTACATATGTACCCGGGCACCAAGGTAAAGGGGCGCCAAAATGAGGTCACAAGATCACTGCAGCGGCTGCAGCAGACATGTCATCTGATACGTCTGCCATCTACAGTGAGCGGCCGGGAGAGGAGCGGAGAGGAGGGCAGTGAGCCGGGCATGTGCCGGAGGGGACGAGGGGAGATCCGAGCCGGGTGTGTAGTGCCACAGATGAAGGGGGAGCAATGTGATTGGGACGGGGGGTGTCTACATGGACCATATGAAGTGGGGGGGGGTGTCATGAGGTGGCTGATCATCCTCGGGTGCAAAATATCCTAGCTACGCCTCTGCTGATCGTCGTCTGGAGCTTTCTGATGGTGTTGTGTGAGGGTGCAGCTGGTGGTTCCGCAGGATGTCTTGAAGCTCATCAGGGGTCTTGCAGATGTGGTCTCAGGCCTGGTACTGGAAACGTACTGCGAAGGGGAAGCACCATTTATACGGTATGTCATGCTGTTGAAGAGCTTGTAAAGGTGGCTTCATGGCCCTTCCTTTGACGATGGTAGTGGGACAGAGGTCTTGGAATAGCTGGTAAGTGTGACCCTGGAACGTGAGGGATTCTGCGTTACGGGTCGCTTGTAGAAATTGTTCTTTAGTGCAAAAGAAGTGGAGCTTGGCTATGATATCTCATGGTGGGCCGCCGGTGCTTTTTGGATCCAGTGCCCTGTGAACCCTATCCATTTCTAGGCATTCTATGGAAATAGCAGGGGAGAGCTCTTGAAATAACACTGTGACAGTGGATTGGACATCAATAATTGACTCAGGAAGGCCAGGAATTTGCATGTTTGAGCGCCTAGCCCGATTCTCAAAGTCCTCTAAGCACATTTGTAATGTAGCGTTTTCGTCACGCAAAATGTCAAGTTTGTGTGTTTGTGTTTGAAATGAGGCGTTCAGTTCATCCACCCTCTGTTCCAGGTCAGCAGTGCATTGCTCTAGTTCGTGGATTTCTCTGGACAGCTTGTCTGTGGTGCGGTCAGAGGTCTGTGTTCAGGGCTTTGTGTAGCATTTTTCCAAAACGTGTGAGGTCAGGAGTAGTAAGATCAGGTGTTGAAGCATGTATGGGGGTCTCTGTCTCAGCATCAGACTCACCCTCAGAAGTGCAGGGATGGCTTGGCTGCTCCGTGTGCAGAGCTGTATACTTCAATGCTGCTGGCTTTCTGCTGTGAGAGGTTGCAGCGGCCATCTTGGAGGAGGCACGAGCAAGGGCCTCCTCGATTGGTTAGCCTGGCGGTGGAACCTGGTGCTGGGACACTCCCCTGACCATATTAGCGTGTGGCAGGGGGGTCGCTATGGCAACTGGGGCCATTTATATGACGTCTCGGGCCGGGATCATGGGTTGGGGTGGCTGTTTTCCCTGCGGTGCAGAGGAGCCTCAGGGAGACATGTCCATCCCCGCTGGCCGCGCATGCGCACCATGCCAACTTTATTTCATAACACATATATACACAAAATAGGAAATAGATCACTTATAGGAAATTTTGCACAAAATTATGGCAGTTAAAAGCCTTCACCGACTCCAAGAATGACCCCTTTAATGAACATACGTGTAACGGAGGGTAAGCGGGACAGAACACACAAGGCAGACGGCAAACACTTAAAGCTTTATTAAAACAAACAACAGTCACTCAATGGGGATTAGTGCAGGGAGAGAGTCCAAAATACTTGTAATCCAGCCCCGGTGGGCAAAGCTAAAGGCTCCACAGCAATTTGTAATCCAAGAGGCAGTTCATAAGCAGTCAGATAGCACAAGGGGAGCATACACTCACACAAATCTGATGTGATAGTCTCAGGCAGAGTTGACAGTGTTCCAGGCAGGCTGATGTAGCTTCTGGGATCCCCCTTCCTCCAATGGAGCTCAGGCAGAGCCGGGGGGCCACTAAAGTCCAGCTGAACCACTCAGTGGTTGCCCAGCAGAATGGCACAACAAGAGAGACCAGCACTGGCCTCTTAAACCCCCTGAGCAGGAAGAGAGGTGGAGGGGGGTCATTAGCAGGTGACAATGAAGAGAATGGAACTACAGTAATTTAATTTGTAGCTGTACACAGAAAGGACTGGTTGGGCCGGATAATTAGTGGGGGAAATACATTAATACAAAAGTAAGGCACTAATTAAGGATGTATAACTCATTGAATTTGGGACCTTTTGTGGAGGGGCGAGTTAATTACAGCTAGGGGTCTTTGGCACACAGGAGTGAATACTAATTGGAGGAAGCTCTTCCTATGGCCAGGAGGGATTAGGAACAAGGAATTAATACCTGGGGATTATTAACTGGGCTGGCAGAGAACTCATATCGTGACACTCCGGATCAGTAAGCAGGAATTGATAATTGGCCGGGTCCCTATACCGTGATAATACGTGTTTGTTGGTATATCTTAAAACAAGGATACAAATTCCTAGAAATCCTAATTATGAACCTCCTCAGCAAATGATATGAACAGAAAACATTGAAGTCATTTCTTACGTTGCCATGTTTCCAGAAGATGTTACTCATATCAAACGTTTTGGGTACAAAATCCGGGCCTTGAAAAACGGAAATTTTGCTTTGAGGAAAAGATATATTGTTTATATAAAGGCCGCTCTGTAAAATGAGATCGGTTGGAATTTCTCTTCTCTCATTGAAGTAGATCTCGCCTCCGTCTGGGTCGGTGTAATGAACATTTCTCACATATTTGTGCAGCTTTTCATGGAAGACAGAAATACTCACATTACTATATACAGGTATAAAGGTTCTGAAATTAAAGTCTGATTAAAAAATACAAAGTGGTTAGATCCAAGTTATTAAGTGTTCCTGCATGGAGGGATTGACAGTGAATGGAGGCCAGTGGAGGGATTGGCAGAAAGGGGTGGAGGACACTGAGTGGAGATCAGTAGAGGGATTGGAAGAGAGGGGTGGAGGACAGTAAATGGAGGCCAGTAGAGGGATTGGCCGCTCGGCTCTTCTGTGCAGCAGAACCTGCTCCTCGGTCCAGCTGTGTCCTCATCACCTCATCATCTTCAGTGTGGGCACCCGGCTGTTACAACTTGCGGCTTCACAGCCGGGAGCCCACTGCGCATGCGTGAGAAACGCTGCACTTTGTGAATGTCCCCGTAGTTTTCTGGGACCTGTCACGTGTCCTAGAAAACTACGGGGAGAGAGGTGATCACAGCAGAAGTGGGAGTGGGTATCAAATTCAGGCACCCGCTCCCCAAAGGTCCACAGTCTCTGGTCATCTCCTGTACTATGTCCGCAGTCTCTGGTCATCTCCTGTACTGTGTCCGCAGTCTCTGACCATCTCCTGTACTGTGTCTGCAGTCTCTGGTCATCTCCTGTACTGTGTCCGCAGTCTCTGACCATCTCCTGTACTATGTCTGCAGTCTCTGGTCATCTTCTGTACTGTGTCCGCAGTCTCTGGTCATCTCCTGTACCATGTCCACAGTCTCCGGTCATCTCCTGTACCATGTCCGCAGTCTCTGGTCATCTCCTGTACTGTGTCCGCAGTCTCCGGTCATCTCCTGTACTGTGTCTGCAGTCTCTGGTCATCTCCTGTACTGTGTCTGCAGTCTCTGGTCATCTTCTGTACTGTGTCTGCAGTCTCTGGTCATCTCCTGTACTGTGTCCGCAGTCTCTGGTCATCTCCTGTACTATGTCTGCAGTCTCTGGTCATCTCCTGTACTGTGTCCGCAGTCTCTGGTCATCTCCTGTACCGTGTCCGCAGTCTCTGGTCATCTCCTGTACTGTGTCCGCAGTCTCTGGTCATCTCCTGTACCGTGTCCGCAGTCTCTGGTCATCTCCTGTACTGTGTCCGCAGTCTCTGGTCATCTCCTGTACCGTGTCTGCAGTCTCTGACCATCTCCTGTACCGTGTCCACAGTCTCTGGTCATCTCCTGTACTGTGTCTGCAGTCTCTGGTCATCTCCTGTACCGTGTTTGCAGTCTCTGGTCATCTCTTGTACCGTGTCCGCAGTCTCTGGTCATCTCCTGTACTGTGTCTGCAGTCTCTGGTCATCTCCTGTACTGTGTCCGCAGTCTCTGGTCATCTCCTGTACTGTGTCCGCAGTCTCTGGTCATCTCCTGTACTGTGTCTGCAGTCTCTGGTCATCTCCTGTACTGTGTCCGCAGTCTCTGGTCATCTCCTGTACTGTGTCTGCAGTCTCTGACCATCTCCTGTACTATGTCTGCAGTCCAATATTTTTTTTCTTATCTCCCTCCTCTAAAACCTAGGTGCGTCTTATGGAATTAAAAATACGATATATATATACAGTTGTGTTCAAAATACTAGCAGTCAGACATCACTAACCGGATCAATCACTGTTTTTGGTGGAAATGATATTTCTACATGGCAAATAATTTCCTAGCAGGTGTAGTAGAGTCATAGAAATCCAACAGACGCAACAGTCATGACATGCATACTGCTGATTCTGTGTCATTGAATCACTCATTGAAAGGGGCGTGTTCACAATAATAGCCGTGTGGAGTTCTATTAGTGAGGTCATTCATTCTTTGATAAACAGGTGGCAATTATTGCCCTTATTTAAGGAAGGAAGGCAGCAAATGTTGGACATGCTGGTTACAGTGCATTTCTCTCTGAAATTCTGAGGAAAATGGGTGGTTCCAGACATTGTTCAGAAGAACAGCGTACCTTGATTAAAAAGTTGATTGGAGGGGAAAACATATAAAGAAGTGCAGAAAATGATCGGCTGCTCAGCTAAAATGATCGCAAATGCTTTAAAATGGCAACCAAAACCTGAAAGACGTGGAAGAAAGCGAAAAACTACCATTGGAATGGATAGAAGAATAGCCAACATGGCGCGGACTCCGCCAACAATCAGCTCCAGGAAGATGAAAGAAGGTGTGACGTTCCCTGTGAGGACTCAGCCAACAATCAGCTCCAGGAAGATGAAAGAAGGTGTGACGTTCCCTGTGAGGACTCAGCCAACAATCAGCCCCAGGAAGATGAAAGAAGGTGTGATGTTCCCTGTGAGGACTGTTACAATTAGAAGACGCCGATGTGAAGCCAAGCTATCTGCAAGAAGTTCCCGCAAAGTCCCACTGTTGGGAAAAAGACGTGTGCTGAAGAGGTTACAATCTGCCAAAGAGCACATTGACCGGCCTAAAGAGAAATGGCGCAACATTTTGTGGACTGATGAAAGTAAGATTGTTCTTTTTGGGTCTAGTGGGCAGAGACAGTTTGTCAGACGACCCCCAAACACTGAATTCAAGCCATAGTACACTGTGAGGACCGTGAAGCATGGTGGTGCAAGCATCATGATATGGGGATGTTTCTCATACTACGGTGTTGGGCCTATTTATCGCATACGAGGGATCATGGATCAGTTTGAATACATCAGAATACTTGAAGAGGTCATGCTGCCTTATGCTGAAGAGGAAATGCCCTTGAAATGGGTGTTCCAACAAGACAACAACCCCAAACACACCAGTAAACGTGCAACATCTTGGTTCCAGACCAACAAGATGGACGTTATGGAGTGGCCAGCCCAATCCCCGGATCTTCATCCAATAGAAAACTTGTGGGGTGACATCAAAAATGCCGTTTCTGAGGCAAAACCAAGAAATAGAGAAGAACTGTGGAATGTGGTCCAATCATCCTGGGCTGGAATACCTGATCACAGGGGCCAGAAGTTGGGGGACTCCATGCAACACAGATGTACAGCAGTTCTCAGAAACAGTGCGACTACAACCAAATATTCATGAAGTCATTCAAAGGAAAGCAAAATCTTCAAACATTTCTCAGTTTATATAGTGAATGTTGGAGTTTGTAAAGAAGAATACAAACACTGAGATTTTTTTGAACCGTCTAATATTCACTTTTCTTCCATTTTTTTAGAGGAACAACACAAATTTGATGTATTTTTCTTCATGTTGTGATTTGGAATAGAATGTGTCGTGTTCCCAATGCATTTGTGTGGATGGAAATAAAAGGATTAGAAGGATTTGCAACTTTAGTCACTTTTTTCAACACACTGCTATTATTTTGAACACAACTGTACATATATAATGTATATCAATTATATATGAATCTGGACTATATGAATGTGTCTCATAACATGGCATATACAATTAGTAAAAAAAAATCCCCCCCTTTTAAAAGCCAACTATTTATTTAATTAGATTTAAAAACTGTATAGGAGAAACAAACATTGTATTGCCGGCAATTTTGCGGACAGTGAGAGGGAGGTCGGAGGTCGCGGTCCATCTCACTTTGGTCACACAATTACTATGTCATCTATGATAGGATCGTAGTAACAGCAGCGGTGTACTTAGGTATTGTACTGCCCTAGGTAACACAAAAATTGGACACCCCCCTCCCGGCACAGAGAGCCTGCCACCAACCAACACCAGACCCCCCCCCCTCCCCGCGGAGAGAGCCTGACAGTGACTAACCACACCCCTGCCCCATCCCCAGAAAAAGACACCTTCACAGCTCTGGACATCCCCCCCATGGAGAGAGACTGATGGTGACCAACAACACCCCTGATCCATCCCCACCCGAGAAAGCCTTTCACTAACACCCCCTCGACAGAAAAAAGGACACTCACCTTCACAGGTCTGGAAATCCCCCCCCCCCCATGGAGAGAGCCTGATGGTGCACAAACAGCATCCCTGCTCCACCCCCACCCAAGAAAGCCTTCCACTAACACCCCCTCGACAGAAAAAAAGACACTTACCTTTACAGCTCTGGACATCCCCCCCATGGAGAGAGCCTGAAGGTGACCAACAACACCCCTGCTCCACCCACACCCACAAGAGCCTTCCGCTAACACCCCCGCCAATGGAAAAAAAGACACCTTCACAGCTCTGGACATCACCTCCATGGAGAGAGCCTGACAGTGACCAACACCCCTGCTCCACTCCCACCTGAGAGAGCCTTCCACTAACACCCCCCAACAGAAAAAAAAGACACCTTCACAGCTCTGGACATCCCCCCATGGAGAGAGCCTGACAGTGACCAACAACACCCCTGATCCACCCACACCCGAGAGAGCCTTCCACTAACACACCCCCCACAGAAAAAAAGACACTTACCTTCACAGCTCTGGACATCCCCCCCATGGAGAAAGCCTGAAGGTGACCAACAACACCCCTGCTCCACCCCCACCTGAGACAGCCTGACAGTGACCAACAACACCCCAGCTCCACCCCCACCTGAGAGAGCCTAAGGGTGACCAACAACACCCCTGATCCACCCCCACCTGAGAGAGCCTTCTACTAACACCCCTGAACAGAAAAAAAGACACCTTCACAGCTCTGGACAGCCCCCCCATGGAGAGAGCCTGATGGTGACCAACAACACCCCTGCTCCATCCCCACCTGAGAGAGCCTGACAGTGACCAACAACACCCCTGATCCACCCCCACCTGAGAGAGCCTGACGGTGACCAACAACACCCCTGATCCACCCCCACCTGAGAGCGCCTTCCACTAACACCCCCGAACAGAAAAAAAGACACCTTCACAGCTCTGGACAGCCCCCCCATGGAGAGAGCCTGACAGTGACCAACAACACCCCTGATCCACCCACACCCGAGAGAGCCTTCCACTAACACCCCCCCCCCCCCCACAGAAAAAAAGACAATTACCTTCACAGCTCTGGACATCCCCCCATGGAGAGAGCCTGATGGAGACCAACAACACCCCTGCTCCACCCCCACCTGAGAGAGTCTTTCACTAACACCCCCCAACAGAAAAAAAGACACTCACATTCACAGCTCTGGACATCCCCCCCCAATGGAGAGCGCCTGACGGTGACCAACAACACCCCTGCTCCACCCCCACCCGAAAGAGCCTTCTACTAGCATCCCCTTGACAGAAAAAAAAGACACTCACCTTCACAGGTCTGGCTATCCCCAGGAATGACAGTGGGACTCTGCATACACCATCAAGCAGCCCACAGCCTCTCTCAGATCCCACCTGGTCCCCATGTCCCTCCTGCAGGGGCCAGTGCTGCCCCCCCTAAAAAAATGCCGCCCTAGGCAAATGCCTTTTTTTGCCTTGTGGTAAATACGCCCCCGAGTAACATAAGCACTTATTATCCAACTCACTCTGTGCTGGAATCCAGGTTGTTCAGATTGTATTTTCTTGGTGTACATTCCGTGTAGAGCGTGGGCCAGAACATACACAGCCCTGTATGCATAGGAAGGTATAGATGTATATTTAAAAAATACTTCAGAAATATCAATTACATCTGTACAAGGTCTGAAAGAGAGAGGAGAATATAAATGAAAAAGTTTATTTTTGTGCGGATTTGGGGAACGGCACAGAAGCAAAGAAATCCAAATATCTTCCAGTATTGGGTCAGTTAAGCAGCTGGAGAAGTTGACACCAACACCACGATGATTGAAGTTCACGCTTTTCATTTGTGGCCACTGAAATATGAAGGTGCAGTTGATTGGTTTAAAATTAGTATAGAAGGTATCTGGGACTTTACTCCACGACGGCGGGAAAATAAATGTGATCTTTTTTATAGCAGAGGGTATAAAAGCAGCAACAAAAAAAGAAAAGTACATTGTGGAAGTTCCACAAACTACCACGACTTTAGCTGTTGATTCATCAATATCCTTTAATTGCCGATAATTATTTTCAACATTTGAAGTGATTTTAACGATATAATGTATGCAGATCCCGTGTTGGCTCATCATCCTGCTCAGTTCTTGGGCCTCATCGACACCGCAGCCATCCAATGATGTAACTATTCCAACCCAGTTCCACCCAAAATGCTTCAAGAAATGTACAACAGCCGTATAATAGGCCCGACTGTCCGGTGTCATACGGAATAAAGTTGGATACATTCTTCCATCACTCCGGGGAGGGTGAGTGACTCGATAACTAAGCTGGATGATACGTTGGGAGATATTTTCATTGGATGTTTTTATTATTATTATTCAAACAAAGAAAATATATAAATGACACACAAAGATCTCTATCATATTAGGATGGACTTTTGTCTTTTTTCAGCCAGACTAACTATGTAACTATATTTATTTTTTCTGTTCTAATAAAAAGTACTTGCCAGAATTTATATCCAAGAGATCTAAGTAGATGACGGCACACAATGCCTACTTACCTTCTACACCCTCACATTCAGCCCTTAATTCACCTACAGAACTCCTCATTCTAAGGCTACATAGTTACATAGTTAGTCTGGCTGAAAAAAGACAAAAGTCCATCCAGTTCAACCATAGAAAAAAAAAGAGTTATAATCCTACACCCACAGTTGATCCGGAGGAAGTCGGAAAGAAAAAGAGTCTACCAGCTATACTTCGGAGCATTGAAAATGATCAGAACAGTTGACTGCCTGTCTCAATTCTTGAGGCCCTAAAATTCCAGGAAAGTACAAATCCCCCCCCCTCCCAAATGACACCTTTTTTGGAAAGCTGGAGAGAGAGCTGGAATGTTCTTAAAGGAGAAACTATTTTTGTCCCCTTATGTACATAGTTGCTAATGAGTTTGTCCTCAAGTTCACAGTTCCCTTGGGCATCCCATACACCCCTCAACCCGTCCGAATTCTAAACCCCTAAATAAAATTACAAAACCAAGATCAAAGAATGTTTTCTGACTCCAGTGTGCAGAGTGTGGAAGAAAATGCGTGTTGCCTGGCTGTGCTGTGCAAAAAAAAGATCATTGATCACCCCCCAGAGTAGTACAATGTTACCAACTGCATTTAAAAATGTAAAAATAAAATAAAATAAAAAATACTGCATTGAGAATTTTACATTTTTTTAATGTTGTTTTTTTTTTTGAACAACTTGCCAACTGCCTGCCTACAATCTGCGGGCGAGTGGTGGGTCTGGGCAAAGCGACATATCTTTACGTCACTTTCTATTTTGGGGTGTATCTGCGCCCCCACATCCCCCACGTCGGTCCAGGGAGACAAGAGAGAACACCGCACTGTCAGTAAAAGCGGTACAATTTACACACACGCCGTAGATTAGCACATTAACCCTTTGATCACCCCGTCACCCAGCCACTGACATTAGTACAGTGTCAGTATATAGAATTTTTCACTGATCACTGTATTCCTGCCACTAGTGACATCAGATGATGTCAGGGTCAGCCAGTGTTAGATTACCCACACACAAATGCTCCCCGCAAGGGGTCAGAAACAGAAAGAAGCCCATAGTGTAGTATGGTTAAGGAACAGCAAATAGTTTATTGGTAAAAAAAGCAGATGCATCCAAAGTAATAAAACGTGGATCTAACCGTCCCTAAAGAGAAATGGCCACCGGAGCTCCACGATGCTCCGACGGCGTGACGTCACGGCGTGTGTAGGCTCCTCCTTAGACCAGCACAGCGGATAGAGCAGCCATCACCCCCAGCAGGAAGGAGGTTACCCCTGCCAGCAGCCGCAGCTACCAGTATCCAACCGAGGAAGGAGGTTACCCCTGCCAGCTGCCGCAACTACCAGTATCCAACCGAGGAAGGAGGTTACCCCTACCAGCTGCCGCAACTACCAGTATCCAACCGAGGAAGGAGGTTACCCCTACCAACTGCCGCAGCTACCAGTATCCAACTGAGGAAGGAGGTTACCCCTACCAGCTGCTGCAGCTACCAGTATCCAACTGAGGAAGGAGGTTACCCCTACCAGCTGCTGCAGCTACCAGTATCCAACTGAGGAAGGAGATTACCCCTACCAACTGCCGCAGCTACCAGTATCCAACCGAGGAAGGAGGTTACCCCTACCAGCTGCCGCAGCTACCAGTATCCAACCGAGGAAGGAGGTTACCCCTACCAGCTGCCGCAGCTACCAGTATCCAACCGAGGAAGGAGGTTACCCCTACCAGCTGCTGCAGCTACCAGTATCCAACTGAGGAAGGAGGTTACCCCTACCAGCTGCCGCAGCTACCAGTATCCAACCGAGGAAGGAGGTTACCCCTACCAGCTGCCGCAGCTACCAGTATCCAACCGAGGAAGGAGGTTACCCCTACCAGCTGCCGCAGCTACCAGTATCCAACCGAGGAAGGAGGTTACCCCTACCAGCTGCCGCAGCTACCAGTATCCAACTGAGGAAGGAGGTTACCCCTACCAGCTGCCGCAGCTACCAGTATCCAACCGAGGAAGGAGGTTACCCCTACCAGCAGCCGCAGCTACCAGTATCCAACCGAGGAAGGAGATTACCCCTGCCAGCAGCCGCAGCTACCAGTATCCAACCGAGGAAGGAGATTACCCCTTCCAGCAGCCGCAGGGGAAGGAGATTACCCCTATCAGCAGAAGGAGATTACCCCTACCAGCAGCCACCGCAGGAATCCTGTAACACCCCAAAATCTGGCAGTACTTTACCATGGCCTGATGCTGCCCTGTGGACCAGCAGCGGGGCTCCCTGGTTAAACTGCTGTGATCAGAGAACTACAGGGACTGCGTCCAACCTTGAGAGTGATTCTGGATGGACAGAAGTCGCCAACTGTCTGCAGAGTCAATAGCTAAGACCTCCAAACTTGGTGTGGCCTTCATATGAGCACAACAACAGTGCGTAGAGAGCTTCATGGAATGGCTTTCCATGGCTGAGCAGCTGCATCCAAGCCTTCCATCACCAAGTGCAATGCAAAGCGTTGGATGCCATGGTGTAAAGCACGCCGCCACTAGACTCTAGAGCAGTGGAGACGTGTTCTCTGAAGTGACCAATCACGCTTGTCTGTCTGGAAATCTGATGGACATGTCTGGGTTTAGCTGTTGCCAGGAGAATAGTACTTGCCTGACTGCATTGTGCCAAGCGTAAAGTTTGGTGGATTTGGGGTTGTTTTTCAGGGGTTGGGCTTGGCCCCCTAGTTCCATTAAAGGGAACTCTTAAGGCGTCAGCATACCAAGACATTTTGGACAATTTCATGCTCCCAACTTTGGGGATGGCCCCTTCCTGTTCCAACACCAAAAACCCATTAAAAAGGGCTGATTTCAGAAGCTGGAATGGAAGCATTTGGGCATGGTGGTGTATTGGGGACACTTTTTCTTGCACTCCAGGAGCTGAAGAAGAGAAATGTATCTTGGGAATGATGCTTCTGGAAGTGGTGAGGTGGGTGTAGAAGAATCATCCATCAGTTCAAGCCTTCTTTTACCCATTGACCGTTCTCGGCCTGGCCCCAAAGGCCCCCTTTCCAGCTTTTTGTGGCATATTTTAAGCCACTGAAACCTCCTGTGAGACGTCCCTCCCAGTCAATAGAGACAGCCCATGTAGAGAATGTTATGATGTTGTAGGGGGTGGATGCGGAGAGTGAGGAACACTGAGAAGGAATGCTGTCCTTTTGCTGATGATCTCATTGAGGTTTTGCTTCACCTGAGCAGACGTGTTTCATTATGCATGTGGTACTCAAATGGCTGGGACATTTGCAATGGTTGATACTGCAGGTCACAGCGGTGCTGTCAAAGCAAATACATTAAAAAGCTTGCAATGGAGAACTCTTTCTGAAGTGTTTTTGTGCTTTTTGGTAAAACAATGCAGCGTGGTACTGCATCTCACAAACTAAACTAAAGAACTTGTGTAGCAGGGCCAATTTATATACATTTGAGGGATTTAGCTTCTCTACAGCTTTAGACACACAGTTTACTGTGCTTCAGCCATGAATGAATGAAAGAGAGATTGGTACCGATTGCTCGCTGTGTTCATTCAGGAAGGGGGTTGGTTAAACCTGACATGTTTACCATCCCCCCGGCTTTCTATCTTGAATGATCCCAATGCCCCACCAGCATCTGAAAGCCGATGGGAGGCAGAGGAGGGGAAGTAATGTGTTACTTTGAAAGGAAATCTCACAAACTATACTAACAAACTTGTACCAATTTATAAAGAAGTTGAGAGATTTAGCTTTTCTACAGATTTAAATTTGTTTAGGCACATGGTATACTATGCCACAGTAATAAATGAATAAAGGAGTGACTGGTACCAACTGCTCACTGTGTTCATTCAGGAAGTTCTCTATCCTGAATGATCCCAATGCCTCAGCAGCAGCGCCTGACAGCCGACAGGAGGGAGAGGAAGGGAAGCTGGCTAGCAGCTCTGTGAGGAAGGGGCAGCGGGGAATCAGTGCTGGGGGAGATTGAGGATGAAGGGGATCAGAGAAGTGTGGGGGTACTTATATTCAGATCCTTTTGTGGCTCCCCTGCAGCAGCTAAAGCCATAGGGGGATGGAGAATCAGAGGAAAAGGAGAAACTGGAGGCAAAGGAAAGGATACAAATAGAAGGGTCAGAGAATAAGAGCAGCAGGGGGCATTTTGAGAGCGGTCAGAGAGATGACAGAGCAGCGGGGGAAGCAGGATACAGTGCTACACGGCCTCCTGTTCTCACCTTCATGGGTGCCTGGAAATTAGCCACAAATGTAGGAAATGCAGTAAATACAAAATCTCACTGCCCCAGGACACAAAGGTACAGTGGAATATACATAACAAACCCAAAACATGCTGCATAAAAGGATCAACATAAACTAAACCAGAAGATATAACACCCAAACATCCCACCTTCCCCAGACCTGGCCATCCCCCACGAAAACCTTGGGAGGCCTACGACCCAACCCTTGATATTGCATAAAACCACCATGTGCAAAAAGACGAGTGTGAAACAATTAAAAGTAATATAGGACACGGAGCATGCAGATGAAAGTGCAGTGCAGACACCCAGCATTGGCTGGTTGTACAGTCTTTGGGTCCACGTGGACCAAACTCAGCATGGCACCTGTCGGTGGGTTAGCAGCACACTATTCCCTATGAGCATAGCACTGGGGATGGGGGGGGTCTGGATCAGGAGGAGATAGCAGGCTGCAGCTCCAGATAGTGCTCTGCCCAAGTAGTTGTAACGGGTGGCTGCCAACAATTCTGGACAGGTCCCTAGGCTAAAAAGCAGTAGTGATGGGCCGAACACCCCGCTGTTTGGTTTGCGGTTGACCCAATTGAATGTACAACCATGAACTTTGAACATGAACTGGACATGTCTCTGCTGTCAGTGGGGTTCCCGGCTGACAGCTGAATGGAAAAAGTATTGTCGGCATTGCCCAGCTATTTATTTATTTTTCTTAAATGACATGGGGTCCCCCCTCCCATTCATACCAAGCCCTTTGGGTCTGGTATGAATTTTGAGGGGCCCCCCAATTCTATACCAGACCCTTATCCGAGCATTCAGCCCAGTAGGTCAGGAAAGGGGAGGGGGGTTGAGCGCCCCACCCTCCTGCACCATACCAGGCTACATGCCCTCAACATGGGGGGCTGCTTTGGGTCTCCCCCCGAAGCACTCTGTCCCCATATTGATGGGGACAATGGTCTCTTCCCCACAACAGTGGCCTTTGTCTGTGGAGGTCTGCGGGCGGGGGCTTATCAGAATCTGGAAGCCCCCTTTAACAAGGGGGGGCCCCCAGATTCCGCCCCCAATGTGAATGAGTATGGGGTACATGGTACCGCTACCTAGTCACAAAAAAAGTGTAGTGCAAAAAAAGACATGCAACAGTTTTTGGAAAGTCCTTTATTATGCCCGCCACTGCCGCTACCCAAAAAAAGGAAAAAAAACGCTCCGCTCTCCACGCCGGCCCCTGCTGTCTGACAGCTGCACCTGTGATGGCAATCCTTATATACTGTCATGATGTCACAAGGGGGTGATGTTCTGTGGTCAGGTACATTGCTTTGACCAATCACAATGCTCTGTCAGGGCGCAGTGCATTGTGGGGCATGGCGGGCAAACTTGTGTTCGACTCGAACATGCAGCCCATCCTTAAACAGAAGCTCTACAAATCAAGGCAGCAGTGTCTCTTCCCTCCCGACTAGTCTCTTGAGGAGGTGGGGTAAGGAGAAGTTTGACCCAGGTTGAGGGGAACTAACTGCTTCAGAAGGATAGAGAGCAGCAGAGACCACTCCACAGGGCCTCCAATGTCTCCCACCAGGGCTTTAGGCTGAGGAGCGATTCCCACTCTACAAGACTCTAGTTTCCTTCACCTCCCAGCCAGGATCTCTGGATAAAGCTTGTTATTGAGGCAGAACAGGCTGAATGAGACTCACAGCACCAAGTCACCAGTGTATCCCACCAGACTACAGACTCGGAGATCGGTGCCCACTCTGCAAATCTGTGGAGCAGGGAACAGAGGAGAAGAAACAGGCTACAGGGGACACAATGCACTGCAGGGATTAATAAGAGCTGAGATCATATCACAGAGCTTTGTGAATGTGCACCTTCTCAGAATGCCATCTTGGACACCCCCCCACAATTTGTGCTATATTTACTTCTTGTACTGTTTGGACATTGCTTCTCAGTACAATAAATGGGTTCCTGTGCTGCCCAAATTTCCACTAGTGCTATGCCTCAGGGAAGCTAAGATTTTTACTGCAAGCACTTCTACTTTATCTTCTTGGATCTGTGAACCCACCACTTGTGTCCCACCATCCCTATATGTCACCTGCAAGGGATTCAAGGTGAGGGATGGACTTTGTTTAAAGCTTCCATCCACGGATGGTGAGATTTCAAATTGGAAATATTGATGGCACCTCATGAGGATGCTTAATGTGATGGAAGTCATTGACTATTCTACTGAGTACGGTCTTGGGGGGTGATTATTTCAGTGATAGTAGTCATTTTTGTGCTAATCAAAACTTCATTTTAAGGCTTGTTGGCCCACTTTTATTAAACCCCAAAGTAAAGGTTCAACAGTAAACTTGCCCTTGCAGGGGTTCTATCATCAAAACTAGTAACACCTTGCTCCCTCTTTAGCAGAACCAACGTTCTCCTCACTGTTCCCTCAGACCATTTCACCTAGCTCTCCTTGCTCAGTCAGTCTGTAGTTACAGCACCCTGCTGCACAGGCCCACTCCCTGGCCTCTTAATTCGGAATCTCCTGACACTCCAGGCTCTCCCACTCCAGGCTCTCTCACTACTCTCAGACCACCAGATTACCTCAATCCTCTGGGCTTGTCTAGTCATCCTGGCTTTCTCAGACTTGTTTAGCTGCCTTGACCCCTTCAGCCTGATGAGCATGGAATCTCTCTTCCAGAATGGACCGCTCTCTCTTGAATGGATCACCTCTCCTAATGGGAACCCACATGTCAGGGATATCCTCGATCCCCGCCACGATGGTCCCGGCGCAGGCGCAGTGCGCCGCCCTGTGCAGGGACTCAAGCACTAGGTCCGGGCCGGCCGCGGCGTTCGAGTTCGCGCATGCGCAGTAGAAGCTGCGGTCGCCCGCTGGGCACCAATGGCAGCGCAGGGCGGGATATTTAAATGGCCCTGAGCTGTCATTCAGTGCCTTCTGGTCTTACCTGTATCCTGTGAACCTGTGTATTGTAAGTTGCTGACCCGGATTGTGCTCTGACCTTGCTGAATTTCTCCTGCCCTGACCCTTGCTTTGCCTGACCTCTCTCTTGAATGCCCCCTATTGGATCTGACCTGCTGTTGCTGACCTGGCGTGTGACCCGACTATTCTCTGCCCGCTGCCTTGTACCATACCGTCCTCCCCGTTACCGACCCGGCTTGTCTGACCTCGCACCGGCTCAGCCGTCCATCCATCCATCCGTCCATCCCTCCCAGTGGGGTCTTCTGACCTCCTCATATCAGGCTCTTCCCCGCGGGAGCCCTCGGCGAATACCACTACTACTAACGGGTTTGCCAGTAGTCACGACCTGGTCTCCAAGTCCATCCCCACCATCAGGGGCCCTGGTGAACAAGCACCCTGGGACTTAGACTCCGTGCTCTGGGAACACCTATTTAGTGGAGTGCTAGTGGTACCGCCGGGTGGTCCCTTACAGTACCAGAAGGCCATGACGGAGCCTCGAGGAGGACCCTCCCCGCTGGAGGAAGTTTGTAGGCACCTGGCTACCTTGACGCAAGCTGTAAACGTATTACAGGACAGGTGCTTACAGATTGAAAATCGGTTCCAGGCCTGCACGATATCTGTCCCTGCACCGCTGGTCCCGGTCCCTGCACCTCCGCCCGTAGCGGCCCCTGAGCCTGCTTCAGGGGTCCCCGCACCACTTCCTATGGCCGAACCTCGGGTACCCCTACCGGAGCGTTTTCACGGGGACCGCACACGCTTCAGGTCATTCCGTGAGTCCTGCCTTCTCTATTTCGAGTTACAACCTCGTACCTTTTTGACGGAATTAGTAAAGGTGGGGTTTGTCATCTCCCTCCTGCAGGGTGAACCCCAGGACTGGGCCCACCGACTGAGAGGGAAGAATGACCCCCACCTAGGCTCAGTTAACGGTTTTTTTGACGCAATGGCCATCTTATATGATGACCCACAGCGGGCAGCTTCGGCCGAAGCAACCTTGTACACACTCCGGCAGGGCCGATGGGCGGCGGAGGAGTACGCCTCTGATTTTAGGCGTTGGATGGGGGACACACGCTGGAACAAGTTTGCCCTTGTGCACCAGTTCCGTAAGGGCCTGTCAGAGGCCCTGAAAGACGAGCTCGCCCGGGTAGAAATGCCTGAGGCGCTAGAAGACTTAATTGCACTAACCATCAAGATTGACCGTAGACTGCGGGAACACAGGTTTGAGAGGTCCGGTCAGGGTCGCGGAAGTACCTGGGGGTCTTTCCAGGGTCCCAGCCAATCCACTAGGCCACATTTCCAGAACCCACCACCGGAGGATACTCCTGAACCCATGCAGCTAGGCCTGGCACGACCTAAGCTATCTCCAGAGGAACGCCAGCGCAGACGCTCCCAGAACCTATGCCTCTACTGTGGTGAAGCTGGTCACATGGTACGATCCTGCCCGCAGAAACTGAGTAAGTGCACCTCTTCTTCCTTATCTGTTGGCGATGTTAATTCTTCCCAATACTTAGTTGTGCCCCTCTCCTTTCAGCTTCCAGAAAGGACCGTGGAAGTGACAGCCATAATTGACTCGAGGGCATGCAGCTGTTTTGTAGATATTAATTTTGCTCGCCAGCAGGGTATTCCCCTCCAACCAAAAGAAAAGGGGTTCAACATATTTCTGGCCGATGGGTCCCGGATAAGATCAGGGGTGGTTAACCAGGAGACCCCTTCCATTGCCACCACCATTGCCAGCCAACACCAGCAACTCCTCCACTTGGATGCCATCGCATCACCCCTTTTTCCAGTCATTCTGGGGCTTCCGTGGTTACGGGCTCATAACCCCCAGATTGACTGGAAAACCAGGGTAGTCTCATTCCCTTCCCCATACTGTCGGGAACACTGCCGCACTTCGGGCCCGGGGGTTCCCCAGGTCCTCGTGTGCTTGGAAGGGGATGCCGACTTAAGGCAGGTCATTCCTGCAGCCTACCATGAATTCCTTGATGTATTCAGTAAACGGGGAGCAGATACTCTACCCCCCCACCGCCCGTATGACTGTCCTATCGACCTGTTACCTGGCTCAGAGATCCCTTTTGGGCGGATCTTTCCCCTTTCGGAGCTCGAATTGGGGGCCCTGAGGGAATACATTGAGGACAGCCTTCAGAAGGGATTCATCCGCCCCTCTACCTCTCCGGCAGGGGCAGGGATTTTCTTTGTAGAAAAAAAGGACAAGACCTTGAGACCGTGTATTGATTACCGGGAATTGAATAGAGTTACAATCAAAAATCGTTACCCCCTGCCATTGGTACCAGAGTTATTTCAGAGTTTAAAGGCTGCAGTGGTGTTCACGAAACTGGATTTAAGGGGAGCATACAACCTGGTTCGCATAAGGGAGGGGGACGAGTGGAAAACAGCATTCCGCACCCGCTTTGGCCACTTTGAATATCTGGTCATGTCGTTCGGTCTGTGCAATGCACCGGCCACTTTTCAACACTTTGTGAACAACATTTTTAGGGACTTCCTGGATGTCTTTGTTATCGTCTACCTAGACGATATTTTGATTTTTTTCACCTTCTCTGGGGGAGCACAGAGTTCATGTAGCAAGGGTATTAGGGCGGTTGCGGCAGCACGGCTTATACGCCAAGGCTGACAAATGTTGCTTTGAACAGTCTAGCATTACTTTTCTGGGTCTGATTATCTCCACCGCGGGGGTCGCGATGGACCCCCAGAAAGTCTCTGCAATACTGGATTGGCCTGAACCCACAGACAGGAAGGGCGTCCAACGGTTTGTCGGGTTCGCAAACTTTTACCGCAAGTTCAAGAACTTCTCGGGTCTGGTCTCCCCCATTACTCAGCTAACCAAGCTTGGAACTCGATTCAGGTGGAAACCGGAGGCACAGGAAGCTTTTGAAGCTTTGAAGAAGCTATTCACTTCGGCACCCATCCTGGGTCACCCCAATGCCGCCTTACCCTACATCTTGGAGGTAGATGCATCAGAGAATGCGGTAGGTTCCATCCTATCCCAGCGAAAGGGCACCAGGGAATTGCTCCATCCCGTGGCATTCTTCTCACGGAAACTCACCCCGGCGGAAAGGAACTACGATATCGGCGATCGTGAACTTCTGGCTATTAAGACAGCGTTAGAGGAATGGAGGTACCTGCTGGAAGGTGCCTCACACCCCATCTTGATCTTTACGGATCACAAGAATCTGGAGTACCTGAGGACCGCCAAACGCCTACGCCCACGACAGGCGAGATGGGCATTGTTCTTCTCAAGATTCAATTTCCACATTACATACAGGCCGGGATCAAAAAATACGAAGCCAGATGCGTTGTCACGCATGTACGAGGACGCCAAGGAAGTCCCAGCGCCCGACACTATCCTGTCTTCGGGAAACTTCTTGGCGCTCCAGACGGACCTTCGTTCCAAGATAATGGAGGCATCCACGGCCATACCCATCCCAGCCGGGGTGCCCCTCCAGAACAAGGGGGGACTCCTATGGAAGGAAGATCGGATTATGGTGCCAGAGGAAATCCGAACCCTGGTCTTGGGCCATTGCCATGACCACCGGATGGCAGGGCACTTTGGCTCGGCCAAGACCCTAGAGCTCCTCCGACGCTCCTTCTGGTGGCCTGACATGGCGAAAGATTGCAAACACTACGTTAACTCCTGCATCACCTGCCAGAGAAACAAACCAGCAAGGTGCAAGGCTTGGGGTCTTCTGCGGCCTTTACCGATTCCCGAACGGCCTTGGCAGAAGATTTCAATGGATTTTATAGTTGAGCTCCCACCTTCACTAGACCACAGAGCAATCCTTATGGTCGTGGACCGTTTACCTAAGATGGCCCACTTCATCTTCATCAAGACTCCGTCGGCAGCCGAAACTGCGCGAGTATTCATTCAAGAGATTGTAAGACTGCACGGGGTCCCTGAAGACATTGTCTCAGACCGAGGGGTTCAGTTCACCTCAAGATTTTGGAGGGCTCTGTGTAAAGCTCTGAACATCCAACTGTCCCTCTCTTCTGCATTCCACCCTCAGTCCAACGGACAGACCGAAAGAACCAACCAGACTCTGGAGCAATATCTGCGCTGTTATACATCTTTTGCCCAGGATGACTGGATACCACTTCTACCCTTGGCGGAATTCGCGTACAACAACGCGTGCCATTCGGCAACGGGGCAGTCCCCGTTCTTTTCCAAATATGGGTTTCACCCTACCTTCCTCCCGGACTTGGTCCCTGAATGCCCAATTCCAGCAACACAGGATACATTGACGTTCTTCTCCTCGAACAACAAGAAGCTACAGGAAGCCATCATTCGGGCCCAAGAAGACTACAGGAGGGCATTTAACAAGAGACGAAGGGGAGATCTGGTGTTGCGACCCAGAGAGAAGGTTTGGTTGTCTACATCCAACTTAAAGATGCTTTGCCCCTCAAAGAAATTAGGCCCTAAATTTATAGGACCCTTTTGCGTTAAGCGGATGGTCAACATGGTGGCTTACGAACTTGTCCTCCCTGACACACTCAAAATCTACCCAGTCTTCCATGTGTCCCTACTGAAACCAGTGGTCCCAGATGCCTTCCCTGAACGAGAATCTAGACCTCCGGAGGCCATAACGATTGAACGGGAAGAAGAATTTGAGGTGGAAACAATCCTGAAGTGCCGAAGGAGGGGGGGCCAGACCCAATTCCTAATCAAATGGAAGGGCTATGGCCCTGAGGACAATTCTTGGGAACCAGCCCATAATGTCCATGCACCCAGACTTGTCCGGAGGTTTTTCGCGATCACCCGTGGTGGAGAGATCGGATGGGCATCCGGAGGTTGCCCGTAGGGGGGGGCAATGTCAGGGATCTCCTCGATCCCCGCCGCGATGGTCCCGGCGCAGGTGCAGTGTGCCGCCCTGTGCAGGGACTCGGGCACTAGGTCCGGGTCGGCCGCGGCGTTCGAGTTTGCGCATGCGCAGTAGAAGCCGTGGCCGCCCGCTGGGCACCAATGGCAGCGCAGGGCGGGATATTTAAATGGCCCTGAGCTGTCATTCAGTGCCTTCTGGTCTTACCTGTATCCTGTGAACCTGTGTATTGTAAGTTGCTGACCCGGATTGTGCTCTGACCTTGCTGAATTTCTCCTGCCCTGACCCTTGCTTTGCCTGACCTCTCTCTTGAATGCCCCCTATTGGATCTGACCTGCTGTTGCTGACCTGGCGTGTGACCCGACTATTCTCTGCCCGCTGCCTTGTACCATACCGTCCTCCCTGTTACCGACCCGGCTTGTCTGACCTCGCACCGGCTCAGTCATCCATCCATCCATCCATCCCTCTCAGTGGGGTCTTCTGACCTCCTCATATCAGGCTCTTCCCCGCGGGAGCCCTCGGCGAATACCACTACCACTAACGGGTTTGCCCAGTAGTCACGACCTGGTCTCGGGGGGGCTCCAAGTCCATCCCCACCATCAGGGGCCCTGGTGAACAAGCACCCTGGGACTTAGACTCCGTGCTCTGGGAACGCCTATTTAGTGGAGTGCTAGTGGTACCGCCGGGTGGTCCCTTACACCACACCTGTTCCCTGATAGGCCTACGCCTGTCTCCTGATTCACAGTTCAGGATAGACTTTGTTTAAAGCTAACATTCATGGATGGTGAGCTTCCATTTGGAAATAATGGTGGCACCCGGTGAGGATGCAAAACGACTGACTGACTACTCTATTGAGTTAAAATACTTCCTGTATAGATCTTCCACACACAATGCAAAAAGGTCCAGATACATACAATTCTGACTGGTGTTAAAACAACTACATAAAGGAGACTTCCACAAATGGCACAGCTTGTTTTCTTACAGCTCCTTATTGCTGAGCTAATATTTTGGGCACTGGATCCAAAGGCAATTCTAAAAACCTACCAAACGAACATGCTGAGTTCATGCCACCTGGAGTGTTCTCTCATTCAAGCAACTAAGCCTGTTAAGCAAAATGGTGGACCAAGAAGGATTTGTGGATAATAATCACTGAATAATCCCCCCAAGTTGCAATGTTCTGTGTACACCCAATGTTCAAATTTCTGTTATACTGATCTGTACTCATTCTGGAAAAGTAATTCTAAAATATTCCACCCAGACTGTACAGAGCCATCTATTGAACACGCCATAATACATATGTAGCCCCTTCTAGGCTAGCTAGATAGGATTTTTGTTAGAGAAGCGGCCTGGGATGAGCCAGCCTGGCAATGAGGTAGTGAGTTCACCTCAGGACAAGCTGGGAGGCTCTACAGGTCAGGGCTTCTGGAGTCCTACCATCTTTCCAGAAACTTCTGGCACTTTCTGGAAGAGGGGCGGAGGAGGGGAGTAGGCCCATATTTGCATATTTAGGGGAACTTGGCCAATCCCCAGGCAAGAGGCCAGGTAGTGTGGTCAAGGACAGCCCTTAAATGTGGCAGAGCCTGAGCAGCAGGGTTTATTGTTGGAGTTGAGTTAGGTGGAAGATGGACTGAGAAGGCGCTGGAGTGCGGAGCCCGGGAGAAGGCCCCAGGGAGGGGAGCCTACCTACTGGCTGGATGCTGGACAGAAGGATCTCCACTGTGCCACAAGTCTCCTAGGGAGGACAACCTGTCAGCAGGGAAGGAGCTAGCCCAGTGTAAGGCTTGAAAGCAGCTACCAACCCACAAAGCTACAGGACAGTATGAGTACTCCTCCACAAAAGGGAGCGGGCGGTCAGGTGTGTGACGGGAGCGACTTTTGGGGGTGGGGGGACCTCTGTATCATCTCCCCAAATCATTATGTTTAACCCACCCTGTGCCTGTTAAGGGTTACAGGGTGTGTATGTGAATGTCTGAGTCCTGTGTATAGTGTGTGTTCCTTTGTCTAGGCCACATGGCTGTCCATTGTCTGTTTACCATGTGCTACCCCCCATTGTGCTGTGTCTTCCTGTCCAGCGAACTATTATGGGATGTACTGTTTGTGTATTGGTGTGGGGGTTGGTCAATGTCCTTTGCCACATGGTTGCATCCCATTGTTCTGTGTCTGGTTGGATGGGAAGGGGTGATGAGGTGTTTCCTGCCTATACTGTAGCCCTTCCCACTGAGAGGGTGGGCTGATGATGTATTTCCTGTTCCTGGTTGTGTTTCCCCGCCCTCTGTATAAAACATGTTGTTTGTGTAAAATAAAGGTTGTTGGCTTCCTGTTTTAGTAAGAGCTGGGTGTTGTCTTTTTTCCTGAGGGATTTCGAGGGTGTGGTCCGTGGATGGTGTTCGGACAGGGGAAGTTGTGCTATAACGGAAAAACTCAGTGCGGTCTGGGTTCCGGTTCCGTTACAAGGTGCAACACCCAACTTCTCATCTGGGACTACAGATCTTAGAATGCCTTGCCAAGAGATACCCTCAGGACAGCCGGGTGCAAGAGGAAGGATTCATCTGGGGTCTCAGGAGATACAACGAAGGGGACTCGGTGCTCCTTAAATTAGCTGTTGCTGATGTTTGTTCCACATTTTGTACAGTGTGTGCTAAAAAGTTGTCCTCAAGTTCTACAGTTCCTTGGGCATCCCACATACCCCTAGACCCCATCCAAGTTGTTGTAGTGCTACACATACATAATATATAGAAGTGATCACTTACCTGTGTATACCGATACACACTGAGCAATTGGGCCATCGCATTATTCGTAAAGAAAGAGCTCTCACCAATAAAACCGGCCACTTCTCCGTCTCCCTTACAGTAATAGTTGGGAGCTTCCTTCTCTCCAGACAATATCTTTATGGCATATCCCAAAGTTTTCATTGGATCATTACAAGTATTAAATATATGATAGCCCAGGGTGACATTGGGCAGGAGATCGGGGTTCTGGTTTATCTCATCGACAGCAGTAATCATCGCCAAGATGCTTTTGTACTCTTCAATGTCAACACTGCCAGATAATGAGAGGTTTTAACAATGAAAATGGTTACTTCTGAGAGTACAGTTTGGTCACAGCCCACAAAACTAAAGCCCTGTATACACAATGAGAATATTGGACAAATGATCATCTGTTTTTTGGGGGGGTTGCATCCTAGTCTCATATCGAAAGTGAAGAGGCTGCCAACGTTACGGTACATTCTTGTACAACAGAAAGAACATTCTGGAGTGATGTCATGTATTTGTATTGTATTATCAGATGAACACTGTACTGATTAAATCTTATGATCTGATATCATATGAGACACATTTCATCCATTCATATAGCTGTGTACGAACGATCAGATTATCGTACGATCGCTTGAAAAGCGGGAATTTCCGTACGATTTTCTGATCATGCGAGCTAGGCTTAGCACTTCTTAGAAAACCATTAAAAAAAATTAATTTGATAGGCAACTGCAGATCGCATAAATGACACAGCAGAGGATTGCAGGGGGAGCAGTGTGGAATTAGGGTTCCATGGGGTGCAGAGGTGAGAAGCGTTGGAAGAGGATTGCAGGGGGAGCAGTGTGGAATTAGGGTTCCAGGGGGTGCAGAGGTGAGAAGTGTTGGAAGAGGATTGCAGGGGGAGCAGTGTGGAATTAGGGTTCCATGGGGTGCAGAGGTGAGAAGTGTTGGAGGCAGGAGGTACAAGGGTGAGCACATTTGCACAGTACATCACCGCTACTATTGTATGTTACATACAGGTGTACCTCGGTTTACGAATTTTGCAAAAAATTTGTAAACCGAAATGTGGTTCCCATAGGAATGCAGGGAAAACCAATTAATCTGTTCCGGAGGTCAGAAAAAAGTAGAAAAAAAGTTGATGTCACTATAGGTCAGTGCCGGTTATTAAATGTAATTACTGCTTTTTTCTCCCTTCACTATAGCTCAGAGATTCAGCTGTCACTTCCCCCCCAGCTAAAAGAAACAAAGTTTCCTTCTAGTTTGTTTCTCTGAGTTAAAAGAAACAATGTTTCCTGTAACTCCGGGGAAAGTGACAGCAATTGTATTTAAAAATCGGCACCGCCATACACTTCGTATTGTTAAAAAATCCATAAAAAATTTGTACACCGAGGAGTTATTTTCATTCGTAAACCGAAAATTACAGTAACCGAGGCGTTGGTAAACCGAGGTACACCCGTACTTATATAAATTCTTTGGCGTTTTTCCTGCTTCTGACCACAGCACTCCCTACACTGGGCTGAACATGACATGCTCCTGATTATTGCTTACTTCACATTACAGACAGGTGTGGTTTGTTTTTGTTGCGAATCAAAATTCAGATCAATTAATCATTATTCGGAGATTCAGATGTATCCAAATTTCTGAACTACAATAGTAATGAATTTAAATGAATCCGAAACAACAATTCAAAATTTTGTCTGAAATTTTAATCCGAATACAAAATTGAATTTGAACACAGGAGTAAAGGCAAACTGAATAGAAAAGAATGGAGGAAAACAGAACAGAATAGAACAGAAAATAAAATAATGAAACAGAATAGAAAATAGTAGAATAGAATAGAGCATGAGGTTTTGATTCATTAACACCAACTACCTTTTCATATTCTACAAACATATACACCCTATCCCGTAGTCTCATACTGCTAACATAATGTCCATCAAAAAGTCCCACATACAAAAAGTCCAAAAATAAATTAAATTATAAATAGAAATAAAGTAAATAAAAAATATAAATTAAAATGTGCAAATAATGATCCTCGCTTCTTCAATCTTCCAGCTGTGACAATGTCCAAATCTTCCCTTCAATCCAAAAGTACCTCAAAAAAAATATACTAGATATAGTGCATTATCTTTTAAAAAATAAACATGACATAAATACATGACATAAATAAACATCACACATGTGAAGTGAAAAACAGCACACCACTTGACTAGTGGTCCTGTGAAACCACCACTGCAATGCGTGACACTCTACAAAAACACAATTTGTGATCAGTGACAAAATGGTGCCAAATACGTGCCACTCCGCATATAGGATAATATACAATTACCCCCTTAAACTTTCAAAGCATACTGGAAATCCTTTGTACCACATACAGTTGCCTTCACTGGGAGTATGCTATCCTTTATATGAGTAGACAATGGAATCACCTCCTCACACAATGACGGGCATCGGGATCCCCGTTCCTCACAGGACAAAAGGGATCTTGTGAAAAAGTCGGAAGTGACGAAACGCGTCAGGGTCGTGACGTCAGACGCTAGGCCAGAAGGAGCAGAGCGGCCATTTTGGAGAAGGTCTCAGCACAGAACGGAGATCAGCGAGGATGGACGGCATTTTTACTATGTAAGCTGTATAATAAATTCTGTATACCATTTTATACTATTCCACTGAGTCTGCTCCCATTTTTCCTGTGAGGAACGGGGATCCCGATGACCGTCATTGTGTGAGGAGGTGATTCCATTGTCTACTCATATAAAGGTGCCAAAAGACATTGTCAGTGTGCCAAAAGACATTGTCCTGTGCAGATCGGGAGTTGTACAACTGGTACTATTCTGACCATGTCTGTTATTTAATCATGGATCATGACTTGATGTTTTGCTTTTTGAGATCTTTTAGCATGCTTCACTTTGTCAGACAGTGTGTCAGGGCTCCAGGGTGTGACCAGAGGTATGTGACTGACGCAGGGAAACGCAGACTTCAGATATGTTATAAACAATATAATTTATTAAAGACTAACAATACAAACATAAACGCAGTGCAATACTAAAACATAACACAGTGCAAACGAACCAAACCAAACCACCCACAGATAACAATACATACAATGCAAGCGTCGTCAGGCACACCGGGCAGAGGCACATCGGGCAGCGGCACACCGGGCAGAGGCACATCGGGCAGCGGCACACCGGGCAGAGGCACATCGGGCAGCGGCACTCCGGGCAGAGGCACATCGGGCAGCGGCACTCCGGGCAGAGGCACATCGGGCAGGACTCCGGGCAGCGGCACATCGGGCTGGACTCCGGGCAGCGGCACATCGGGCTGGACTCCGGGCAGAGGCACATCGGACTGGACTCCGAATCACCAGGTGGAGCAGCAGGCCCTGGGCCAGCAGGCGGAGTGGCGGGCCCCGGGCCAGCAGGCGGAGTGGCGGGCCCCGGGCCACCAGGCGGAGTGGCGGGCGCCGGGCTCCCCGGCGGAGCGACAGGCATTGGGCCCCCAGGCGGGGCGACAGGCATCGGGCCCCCAGGCGGGGCGGCGGGCATTGGGCCCCCAGGCGGGGCGACAGGCATCGGGCCCCCAGGCGGAGCGGCGGGCGCCGGGCCCCCAGGAGGGGCGACAGGCATCGGGTCCCCAGGCGGAGCGGCGGGCACTGGGCCCCCAGGAGGGGCGACAGGCATCGGGCCCCCAGGCGGAGCGGCGGGCGCCAGGCCCCCAGGCGGAGCGACAGGTCTCGGACCCCCAGACGGAGCGGCGGGCGCCGGACCCCCAGATGGAGCGACAGGTTTCGGGCCCCCAGGCGGAGCGTCAGGTCTCGGGCCCCCAGGCAGAGCGGCGGGCGCCGGACCCCCAGGCGGAGCGGCGGGCGCCGGACCCCCAGGCGGAGCGACAGGTCTCGGGCCCCCAGGCGGAGCGACAGGCACCGAGTCACCAGGCACGACAGTGGGCTCCGAGTCAACTGGCATGACCACGGGCACTGGGTCAGACATTGGATCATCTGGCTGGACAGCGGGCATCGGGTCACCAGGCATCAGATCATTTGGCTCGACAACGGGCACCGCGTCATCTGGCAAGGCAGTGGGCACCAAGTCACCAGGCACGGCAGTGGGCTCTGAGTCAATTGGCACAACAGCGGGCACCGGGTCATCAGGTACCAGATCGTCTGGCTCGACAGCAGGCACCGGGTCATCTGGCGCTGGATCGTCTGGCTCGACAGCGGGCGTCGGATCACCAGGCATGACCGCGGGCACTGGGTCATCAGGCATTGGATCGTCTGGCTCGACAGCGGGCATCGGGTCATCAGGCATGACAGCGGGCACTGGGTCATCAGGCATTGGATTGTCTGGCTCGACAGCGGGCATCAGGTCACCAGGTATGACAGCGGGCACTGGGTCACCAGGCATCAGGTCATTTGGCTCGCCAGCGGTCACCGCGTCATCTGGCAAGGCAGTGGGCACCGAGTCACCAGGCACGACAGTGGGCTCTGAGTCAATTGGCACGACAGCGGGCACCGGGTCATCAGGTACCGGATCGTCTGGATCGACAGCGGGCACCGGGTCATCTGGCGTTGGATCGTCTGGCTCGGCAGCGGGTATCGGGTCACCAGGTATGACAGCAGGCACTGGGTCATCAGGTACCAGATCGTCTGGATGGACAGCGGGCACCGGGTCACCAGGTATGACAGCGGGCACTGAGTCATCAGGCGTTGGATCGTCTGGCTCGACCGCGGGCATCGGGTCACCAGGCATGACAGTGGGCACCGGGTAATCAGGCATGATAGGATCATCAGGCTGGATCAGTTCATCAGGCTGGATCAGTTCATCAGGCTGGATCAGTTCATCAGGCTGGGTACAGGCATCAGGCTGGGTACAGACATCAGGCTGAAGTGCGGGTGCCGAGGCACCAGGCTGAACCACGGAAGGCAGGTTCTCAGACGGCAGGCTCACCAGTTTGGATACTGGCAGGATGGTATTGGTTGGAAAGAATTTTCGCTTTTTTCTGGTTTTAACTACTGGAGCACTGTAAGTAAACGCAGGTCTGCAAACGGATGGAGCAGCTGAGGACAGAGAAGAGCTGGAGGATGGAACAGGGGAGGGAACAGTTGCTACAGAGGGCTTCTTTACAGGGTTAAAGGCAGGATAGGTGCAGCGAGTGGGAACAGGGTACTGACATGCGGTAGATAGCAGGGTATACTGGGCTGTAACTGGAGGTGCTGTTGGGAATGCAGGAATAGAGCTTTGAGGAAATAGATTAGAAGCAGGACTGGGTTTTTGTAAGCTGACTGAGGCTGGGTGCAACAAGTCTGTCCATGTCTGCAGTATGGGTTGAACAAAGCTGAGCTTACACAAAGCCTGTCTGACCAAAGACTGCACTGCGTTTATACAATCTCTTAGTGTCTGTGGTGAACATGCAGCATAACGCTCCAGAAAGTAATCCACATCATCCTCTAATAACCACACCAGGGACTCTACCTGGTCTGCACTAAATGGTGGCAAAAAGTCATCCCTGCTTTCAGGGGTACCAGATGAAGCCAACTCTACACAAACCTGAATCAAAGGCACCTCAGAGAACACTGTGCCCTGATCTACTAGAACATGAGCGATCCGTATACATTCTAGCAGTTGATCCCGGGGATACTCCTTCAGAGTCTGATAAGCATATTCTCTGTCATCAAAAACCAGCAGCGACAAACACACACACCAAGGCCCAGACTGCAGGTCTGGCCATCACTTAAATAAACCTGCATAAGCAGTTTCAGGTGTTTGGCTGGCTGCAGGGTTGAGTCTCTGATTGCTGGGAGCACCCGCTGGCCAGCCCTGGCACTGCAGCCCACAAGGCAGGTGAGTCCCACCATTACTGGCCAGACCATTCCTGACACAGTGTCTATTTAAGTGATTTCTTGATTCAACAGGTCTGGCAGTAATCATGCCTTGGTGTGGCAAATGTAACTCAGCTTTCCCAAAATGTGGTTAATCACAGTACATTCATGATTTAACATGGAGGGGGCAATTACTTTTTTTTACATAGGGTCAGGTGGGTTTGGATGGCTTTTTTTCCTTAATAAATGAAATCATAATTTAAAACACTGCATTTTGTATTTACTCGAGTTATCTTTGTGTAATATTAAAATTTTTTTGATAATCTGAATAACTTAAGTGTGACAAATATGTTAAAAAAAATCAGGAAGGCAGCAAATACTTTTTCACAGCACTGTCGCTGTCACGGTCTAGCCTGTAGTTTCCGGTTTGTGACATTCTTACCTCCTTGCTCCAGCGGTTCTGCTGAACCTGCGAATTCATTCACATGCGCTGCTGTCTTCTGTGTTCACCTATGGGCATCGCCTGCTCTACTGTGGATTTATATCCCCTTCCCTTCTATCACTTCCTGTCCTGATCCACAGTCTGCTTCCCCCTGTATATAGGCATGTTCAGTGCAGCTGGCATTGCCTGAGCGACTTCCTAGTTTCTCTGTGATTCTGGTTTTCCTTGTATCACTTGTACAGTGAGGAACAGAAGTATTTGAACCCCCTGCGATTTTGCAAGTTCCCCCACTTAGAAATCATGGAGGGTCTGACATTCACATTGCAAGACATTCCCACTCTGAGTGACAGAATTCAGGAAATCACATTGTATGATTTGTAAAGAATGTATTTGTCTCGCACGGCTGAACAGAAGTATTTGAACCCCTGAGAAGATCCGTGTTAGTATTTGGTACAGAAGTCTTTGTCTGCAATTACAGAGGTCAGACGTTTCCTGTAGATCCTGACCAGGTTTGCACTGCAACAGGGATTTTGGCCGACTCCTCCACACAGATCTCCTCTAGATCTGTCAGGTTTCGGGGCTGTCGCTGAGCAACACGGAGTTTCAGCTCCCTCCAAAGATGTTCTATTGGATTTAGGTGTGGAGACTGGCTAGGCCACTCCAGAACCCTGATATGCTTCTTACGGACCCACTCCTTGGTTCTCCTGGCTGTGTGATTTGGGTCGTTGTCATGTTGGAAGACCCAGCCACGACCCATCTTCAATGCTCTGACTGAGGGAAGGAGGTTGTTGCTGAAAATCTCACAAAAAATGGCCCCATTCATCCTCTCCTTAATACAGTACAGTCGTCCTGTCCCCTTCGCAGAAAAGCACCCCCAAAGCATGATGTTACCACCCCCATGCTTCACAGTAGGGATGGTGTTCTTGGGATGCAACTCATCCTTCTTTTTCCCCCAAACACGACAAGTGAAGTTTATACCAAAAAGTTCTACTTTGGTCTCATCTGACCACATGACTTTCTCCCATGCCTCCTCTGGATCATCCAGATGGTCATTGGCAACCTTCAGACGGGCCTGGACATGTGATGACTGGAGCAGGGGAACCTTCCGTGCAATGCATGATTGGAAACCATGACGGCGTAGTGTTCTACCGACAGTGACCTTTGACACTGTGGTCCAGCTTTCTTCATGTCATTGACCAGCTCCTCCCTTGTAGTTCTGGGCTGATTCCTCACCTTTCTTATCATCAGTGATACCCCACGAGGTGACATCTTGCATGGAGCCCCAGTCCGAGGGAGATTGACAGTCGTCTTTAGCCTCTTCCATTTTCTAACAATTGCTCCAACAGTTGATCTATTTTCACCAAGCTGCTTGGCAATTGCCCCGTAGCCCTTTCCAGCCTTGTGGAGGTCCACAATTTTGTCTCTGGTGTCTTTTGACAGCTCTTTGGTCTTGCCCATGGTAGTAGTTGGCGCCTGACTGACTGTGGGGTGGACAGGTGTCTTTAAAGAGCTCAGACAGGTGCTACTAAGTTAGATTAATGAGTGGAGTAGAGGTGGACTTTTTAAAGGCACAGTAACAGGTCTTTGAGAGCCAGAATTCTTGCTGTTTCTTAGATGTTCAAATTCTTCTGTTCAGCAGTGCAAGACAAATACATTCTTTACAAATCATACAATGTGATCTCCTGAATTTTTTTTTAAATTCTGTCTCTCAAAGTGGGAATGCATCTACAATGTGAATTTCAGACCCCTCCATGATTTCTAAGTGGGAGAACTTGCAGAATTGCAGGGTGTTGTATTCTGTAAGGAAGAATAATGCAGCTGAATGCATGTACTCCTGCGCTGGACAGTGGACTCCACAATGTCAAAATCCCCACATGAGTCTGAAAGGAATGCAAGCCTTGCTGCCCTCAATGGACCAGGAGAATCCAAAGAGAACTGTATAGAAGAAACAAAGAGAGGGCGCACGGCCCTAATGCATTACCTAGTGTCCACTGGCTCTGAAGAAGAGGTACAACTCGAAACACATCAGCCACCAGCTATCTAGAGGTCTACAGTCCCCCACCAGACCACTTCCAGGGGTTTTGGACCTCATTCCATCCTTTGCGACATACTTTCCATTTGATTTTATTTCTCTTGTGAGTATTTTACTATTTATAATAAATCTAATTTTTAAAGGTAATGCACTAGGCCCGTGCGCCCTCTCTTTGCTTCTTATATACACTTGTATTCTGTGCCTGACTTCCCCTGTACCAACCCCAGCTTTGTCTACCATTTTCTTGAGTTCAGCATGTCTCTTTGGATCCTCTTCTGTTTCCTTCCATCTGTACTTTGCAAATGCGAGTGGACTTTGCTTCATCAGCTGGGCATATCCGGTTCCAGTTTGCTGCAAGTCCATCCCCACCATTAGGGGCCCTGGTGAAGAAGCAGACTGGGAACCCCGAGTTGGATTTCTACCGCTCACTACCATAGAAACCTGACATTTGCTTTCCAAAATGGGGTAATTTTGTAGGTGTTTCCTCTGTCTTGGTGCTATAATGCCTCCACAAATGTGAAAGGTAGTCAGGAAATGACATGCATAGTTTATGTTCCTTTAAAGGTCAAAGGTGCTCCTTGGATTTTGAGTGGCTTTTTAATAAACAATCTGGTTTTAAAAATTCAATAGAGAGCACTATGGTTTGTTTTTTTTTCTTCTGAGTGGCAATGCTGTACATGTTCCCTGGAGCTGGCCCTGATGATAGGGAAGACCTTCAACTCTCTAGTGCAGCTTATCCCGGCTAATTAACCACTTCCGTCATACTGGTTGGCAGCGGTGGGATCAGGACACTGAGGAGATGGTAGACAGAGAAAGCCAGCGGATGCGGGAACAGGCCCAGCCCACATAATACAAGAAGTGGACTGTGGCATATCTGCAGGAGAGGGCTGAGCAGCTGTCCCTTACCTGGAGAGGCCTAGCCAAAGAGGATCTGATTGCAGCCATTGAGGGAGCTGATTCCCAGGATGCCCCAGCAAGGGAGGAGAGCAGGCCAACCCCAGCCTCCCCAGCATGCCATGACCCAGGGCCCAAGAGCCCCTGGCTTACTCGGGTGGAGGAAGAGATGGCCCTCCTGGGGTCAGACGCCATGGCAGAGGACAAGCGAGAGGCTAACCGGAGGGCGCATGAAAGAGAGAGCCAAGGGAGCCACCGTGAGCTAAGCTGTACTTCCAGCCCCAGGGCCGCGGATTACCTTCCTCCCCGGGTCAGCCGCAAGGACATTAAACCCTTCAACGAAGCCGCCGGGGATGTGGAGGGGTTCTTTCAGGACTTTGAGCAGCAGTGACAGCTCATAGAGGTGCCAAGCACGGATTGGATACGGCACCTTGTGGGTCTGCTAGAAGGGGGTGCAGCTGCGGCCTACCGCACTCTGGATTATGTGGATGGCCGGGATTTCACCTGGGTCAAACAGACTATGTTGGAGTATTATGCATTGACCCCAGAAGTGCACCGGGTGTGCTTCCGTGACCTGCCCTGCCATGCGGAGCCGTCCTATCGGATGTATGCGCACAAGATGTCACAGTCCTGTCGGAGGTGGCTAGAGGGGGAACAGGCCCGCACCGCAGAAGAAATCATCCAAGCATTTCTGAAGGAGCAATTCTACAACCAATGCCCGGCGGAGGTGCGCGGATGGGTAAGAGAGAAAGCCCCTACCACCCTTGCAAAGGCCGCTGCCTTGGCCGACAAGATCCTGGCCATCAAACCACATTGGAAACGGCGGGCACCTGAGCTGCCAAGGGCCCCGCCCCCCACCACCTCTGCCAAAACAGGCCCCCCACCTACCACTGCCAACTCCGCAGGACCACCACCCAGAGCCCGGTTCATGGGCACCCCCATGGACCACCGCTGCTACTGGTGCAAAAGGCCGGGGCACCTCCAAGCCAACTGCCCCACCTCCCGAAGCCACCGCTTCCCCCGCCCAGTCCACTACCTGGAGCTCCATCCCGCAGAAGAACCACTGCCCCGCCTCCCAGCGAAGGGATGATCTTCCCAGAAGACAACCACTCCCGGGGGGTTTACAGTGTCCACCCCCTGGAGGCTACATACCCCGCCCAGAAACAGTGCCACCTGCAGGTCATGCGGGTGGATGGGCAACCCACCACCGGTTTTCAGGATACGGGGGCCTTCTTAACCATCGCCGACCCCCGGGTGATCTGGCCAGAAGCCATCCAACCTGGCCCAGGATTCGCCATCAAGCTGGTGGGAGAAGCCAGACATCATATCCCCAGAGCATCCGTACATCTCGACTATAGGTTTGGGGAGCAACAGTGCCAAATCGGTGTCATGGGAAGAATCCCGGTGGATGTTATACAGCTACTCGACGCCCACGACTTCAAGCAGCGCACGGTCCACATCAACGTGTTGATAGAGTACCACGACCGGACTCTAGCCATCTGCCCTGCCTCCACAGGCGGAGAAGATGAGGGAGCCCTGTCCGATCTCCTGCAAGCCACCAAGGTCACCACTCCTCTAGATCAGATTCCCACAGGAGCTCAGCTGAACCCCTGCCAGACGGCCCAGATGTGGACCGGGCCGTCGCCTTCTCAGCCACCCGGGGCCGCACCAGGCTAGCCCTCCACCACGTGGAGACCCACAGTCAGAAACCCATTCAGCAGGCCCCATACAGGGTCCCCGAATTTGTGAAGTCGGCCTTCCAGGCCAAACTCTTTGAGATGCTCCAGCTAGGTATCATCCGACCCTCCCGCAGTCCTTGTGCGTCCCCAGTGGTGCTGGTTCCAAAGAAGGATGAGACCACAGGCTTTTGCATGGACTACCGGAGGTTGAATGACTACACTGTCAGTCACGCCTACCTCATGCCCCGCATAGACGACCTGATGGACCGTCTAGCCGGGTCCCGCTACGTTAGCACCCTAGACCTCAGCAAAGGTTACTGGCAAATCGCCCTAACAAAAGAGGGCGTTGAGCACTCCGCCTCTATTACCCTGTTCGGCCTGTACGAATTCCTCGTCATGTCCTTCGGCATGAAAAATGCCACCGCCACCTTCCAATGGGTCGTGGACCAGCTACTAGAGGGATGTTGAGAGTTCACGTGCGCCTACCTAGATGACATAGTCATCTTTAGCGACACATGGGAGGAGCACCTGGCCCACGTGGGGGCCATCCTAGACCGCATCTGCAGGGCCAGGCTGACAGTGAGACCAGACAAGTGCCAGTTGGGAATGGCTGAGTTACAGTATATCGGGCACAGAGTAGGGGGGCGACACTTAAAACCTGAACCAGCCAAGGTTCAGGCCATTTATGACCGGCCCACCCCCCAGATCAAGAAGCAAGTGATGGCCTTCCCCGGCACTGCCAGCTATTACCGTAAATTTGTGCCTAATTTCAGCTCCACGGCCCAGCCCCTGTCCGACCTGAGCCGAAAGAACAGTCCTGTGAATCCGCCTTCCATGACCTCAAAGCTGCCCTGGCGAGCAACCCCATCCTCGCCGCCCCTGACCACAACAGACACTTCCTTGTGCAGACAGACGCCTCCACCTATGGCCTAGGGGCTGTCTTCAGCCAAGTCAACGAGGCTGGGGAGGAACATCCCGTCGCTTTCCTCAGCCGCAAACTACTGGACCAGGAAGTTGCCTATGCTACGGTGAAGAAGCAATGTCTGGCCATAGTCTGGACCCTAAAGAAACTACAGCCCTACCTGTACGGCAGGGAGTTCACCATCGCCACCGATCACAACCCCCTCACATGGCTGAACCAGGGACAATGGGCGCCTCCTTAGGTGGAGCCTCGCCCTCCAGCCTTATAATTTCACCATTCGATATAGACGGGGAAGCCAACACCAAAATGCAGACGTCCTTTCCCGCCAACAACATCTTTCCCACCAACAACATCCACAGTAGCTAAGTCGGGGCCCACAAGTGCTTTCAAGGGAACCCGGTTGGGTCCCCCTTGTCGGCACTTGTGAAATGGAAGGGGGAGGAGTGTCACAGCTGCCCCCCCCACTCAGCCCCTTGCTCTGTCCCTGTTCTCTTTGCCGTCTTTCATACGTGCCCCTCTCCCCTCCTGCAAACATGAAAGGCATTCCTAAGACAAGCTGGAGCCACGTTACCTCCTGGGCTCCCCCCTCCCCCAGTTGCTTAGGTGATTAGGGGGTCCTACCAGTTTTAAGAAGCTGATGCCAGAGCTCCCGAGGTATTCACCGCTGTGTAGCTACGGAAGGAGCCTGGGCTGTGGCTGGGACCTTTTGTAGCCAGAGACACAAGGCTGCCTAGGACCCCCCTTCTCCCACAGCTGGGGAAGACTTTCTGCTAGACACCAGAGATCCGTGAGTACATGCTCCCTGCCTGCTTCATTTGAATTGTTCTTGTGCTGACCTCGCACCAACCCCCCTGTTGGATTACTTGCTACAGAGACTCTCCCTTGGCTCTCGGTGTTGGACTTTAAGTGTGTTGGTCCTTGCATGTCGCCCTGCACTGGCATATTCGCCCTCCCTGCAAACTTTCCTATTCGGTGACTGCCATCTGTTTGCCTCAATAAAGCTTTGTGCGTTTGCCATCTACTCTGTGTGTTCTGTCCTGCCTACGCTTCTGTCATAATCCCATACACCTCGTACACCTCATACATCCCATACAGCCCATACATCCTGTACTCCACATACAGCCCATACACCTTTAACATCCCTGTACACCTTGTACATCCCCCACACCCCATACATCCCATACATCTCCATGCACCCCGTATATCCCGTACACCTTGTACATCCCCCACATCCCATACACCTCCATACACCTCATGCACCTCGTACATCCCCGTTTATCCCCGTACATCCCATACATCGTGTACACCCCGTACATCCTGTACATCCCATACACCTCATACATCCCATACACCCCGTACATTCTGTACAGCCCATACATCCTGTACACCTTGTACATCCCCGTATACCCCATACATCCCCTTACATCCCCGTACACCCCATACATCTCATACACCTCATACATCCCATACACCCATACACCCTGTACATCCCATAAATCCCCGTACATCTCATACACCTCATACATCCCCGTACATCCCCATACATCTTGTACATCCCATACACCTCGTACAACCAGTATGTCCTATACATCCCTGTACACCCCCATACACCCTGTACATCCCCATATACCTCGTACATCCCGTACACCTCATACATCCACATACACCCCGTACATCCCATACACCTCATCCATCCCCACACCCCATACACCCCGTACATTTTGTACATCCCCATACATCCCATACATCTCCATACATCCTGTACATCCCATACATCCTGTACATCCCATACACCTCGTACACCCCGTACGTCCCATACACCCCCATACACACCGTACATCCTGTACACCCCGTACAGCCCATACACCCTGTACACCCCCGTACACCTCGTATATCTCATACATCCCATACATCTGGTACACCGTGTACATCCCCGTTTATCCCCGTACATACTATACATCCCATACATCATGTACATCCTGTACATCCCATACACCTCGTACATATCTGTACATCTCATACACCCCCATACACCCCATACATCCCCCCCCCCGTACAGCCCATACATCCCGTACACCTTGTACATCCCCGTACACCTTGTACATCCCATACATTCCCGCACACCCCATACATCCCATAAATCCCCGTACATCCCATACACCCCATACATTGTGTATATCCTGTACACCTCGTACATTCCCATATACCTCATACATCTCATACATCCCATACACCTCATACATCCCCATATATCCTGTACACCCCAATACACTCTGTACATCCCATACATCCCCGTACATCCCAATACACTCTGTACATCCCATACATCCTCATACATCCTGTACATCCCATACACCTCGTACATCTTGTACATCCAGTACATCCCATACATCTCTGTACACCCCCATACACCCCGTACATCCCCATATACCTAGTACATCCCATACATCTCATACATCCCATGCACCTCATACATCCCCATATACCTCGTACATCCCATACATCTCATACATCCCATACACCTCATACATCCCGTACATCCCCATACACTCTGTACATTCCCATACATCCCCGTACATCCCCATACATCCATACACCCCCGTACACCCCTACATCCCCATACACTCTGTACATCCCATATATTCCCATACATCCCCGTACATCCTGTACACTCCATACACTGTGTACACCTCGTACATTCCCATACATCCTGTGACGGAAGCGTAGGTAGGACAAAACACACAAAGAAGATGGTAAACACACAAAGCTTTATTGAACTATGAAAGACACTCAATCAGGACAGTTCATGGCACTCCGTGACATGCGGCCTGTAGGGACACCCACAGTAAGCAGGCTCAGGGGGACTCAACAGGACCTTGGCGATGGGGTCTGACCTCAGCACAACCCCAACACAGCTTTCTAAGGACAACATCAGGCTCACGGGACTCAACGGGACCTTGGCTGTGGAGTCTGGTCTCAACACAGCTAGTGCATGCATTTATCCATCAGGTGCTAAAGGGGTGTAACCACATTAACTCTAGAAATTCTGAAGGACCCTCTGCACTCTGGTATATACCCTTTCAAGCAAACTATGCAATAAATAGGGATATTTGGTTCACACATATTGCAATACATGCTTAAGCTGGCCAACTGCGTCAAAGTAATCCCTCTATGGCCAGTCCTACTCTGCTAGCATTGTGTCCACAGTAGCACTTGCGTAGGCAGGGATTACTTTGACGCAGTTGGCCAGCTTAAGCGCACTGGACACCAAGCATATAGCACAATGGCAGCCAAGGTGTCCAGTGCGCCCCCTCACCAACAATTCAACAGTAAAAACAGTAAACTACAGAGCCTCGTCATGGCACCCAGTATTATGTAGTTCCTATCTCTCCAATTTTAAGAGCCCCCATAGTAGAGGCACATGTATTTAATGGACAGACCAAGGGCAGATGAACCTGAAGGAGCTCACCCCACCTTAAAGGTACAGGAGCGCACTGGACACCCAGCATGTAGCACAATGGCAGCCAAGGTGTCCAGTGCACCCCCTCACCAACAATTCAACAGTACAAACAGTAAGCTACAGAGCCTCACCATGGCACCCCAGTCCACCTGCCCTTGGTCTATCCATTAAAATACATGTGCCTCTACTATGGGGGCTCTTAAAATTGGAGAGTTAGGAACTACAGAATACTGGGGCTCTATGATGTGGCTCTGTAGCTTACGCATGTATTTGCAAATGTGTGCTAACTAAACCCCTGTTTCTAACGCATACTGCTAGACAGGTTAATTCGGTTTGTTTGCAGGCTGGCTGGCAAGTTAGAGCCGGGAATTGTTCGGTTTGGTTTTTTGACATGCGTCACCCTTCCATGTGCTCCTTGCTGTGAAGGCCAGTTATAGACTGGGGCAGCGGCCATTTGTTGTACTGTTGACTGTGACCATCCCTGAATAGTAGGAGACTATACAAATAATCTATTAAATGACAGCACACCTCATTCCCTCCTGGCAGAAAGAGAGACATCAAGATTTTCATTCTGCAGGAGCCGTCAATAGGCACATGACATGACTACCTATCAGAAATCCCAGCACGGCCTGAAGACAAAGTATTATGCAAGCCATAGTTATCACATTTATTTTTTGGTGAAACACAGACTGGAATCAAGTAATCAGAAAATGTATAAAACATCATTAGAAACATTTGTACATTTTCATAAAATATTACAGTGAAAATGAAGACAAAGCATTATTTTTTCTCTTTGTTGAGTCATACAGACAGAGCAAAGATGATGAAAAGATACTTACAGGTAACAATAAGAGTAGCATATCAATAAATTAGACAAACTGCAATTATATAAAATTGTCGGAGATTGACTACTAAAGTGAGCAGAAATCAGTCCTCCGATAATCACGTCTCCCTTCTGGTAATATTCATACTCAAACAATGGCTTTTGCATGTAAAGTCTACAACGAGGTGCTGAGCTTCGGGTCAATACGATGCCATAGTATGTGATGTGAAGGATGAGGATGAGCAGGTAACAGACACAGAGGAGCAGAGAACATCTCATGGCACACAGCAGATCCTCTCAGTCACCGGCAGATCTGCCCAGGAGGAGACACAATCACCAGAACTTTATACACATCGACTGAGACCGATTTACACTACAGAACAAAGAAGGGAAGAATAGAAACATCGACTGAGACCGATTTACACTACAGAACAAAGAAGGGAAGAATAGAAACATCGACTGAGACCGATTTACACTACAGAACAAAGAACGGAAGAATAGAAACATCGACTGAGACCGATTTACACTACAGAACAAAGAAGGGAAGAATAGAAACATCGACTGAGACCGATTTACACTACAGAACAAAGAAGGGAAGAATAGAAACATCGACTGAGACCGATTTACACTACAGAACAAAGAAGGGAAGAATAGAAACATCGACTGAGACCGATTTACACTACAGAACAAAGAAGGGAAGAATAGAAACATCGACTGAGACCGATTTACACTACAGAACAAAGAACGATATTAGTAACATCAATCTGAAAATATGAAATCTATATCCAGCAGTGTAGCTGATCTAACAAAGTTGGTTTATTCTTATATTTCTTACTCAGTACACCTTCAGTAGTTCAGAATTATAATTATTCAATTAGAAGATATATTTCCCTAGAATATATATATTTTTTCTAGTAAAATATCTTACATCCCAGGGTGGGGATGTCCAATAGGGGCGAATGAGTCATATATGATTTGATTTGTTGGGTGTTTGGACACAAGACCCACTCTTCTAGGGAAAATCCACAACAAAAATTGGTCAGTAGAATGAGCTATGGTGTTTAATGAGTTGGAGGGACATGCTGATTAGGATCTGTATTGGTACAGAATTATTGAACCCCTTAGCACTCCGTTGTACAGGATTGGTAGATCCTTTCTGCAGTCTTTCTAGCTGTTTCAAAATGTTCTCACCAATTTACCTTTACTCTCTATTTCATTAGCAATGCTTATCGGAACACAATATTCAGAAAACTCCCCAACAGGGGCAAAGCACTAAAACATTTCACGATTGTCTACACCAGCCTTTCTCAACCTTTTCAACATAGAAGAACTCTTGAAGTAACTTTCCGGTCTCAGGGAACCCCGGCTAAAAATGACAATACAGTATCTACAACTCATGATACATTAGTGTGATGGTCAGTGGGAAGAATGCTCCTCACACCTGAGGTCATTGGGAAGAATTTCCCCCCTTACAGGTAGCTAAAGATCAGTGGTGTCAGTGGGAACTTATCTGATAGGCAAAAACCTTTGAAGGAACCCTGTGGTTCCATGGAACCCTGGTTGAGAAACCCTGGTCTATACTGTATGAAAAAATGGGTTTTCATTGCTGTCCATGTCCCTGTAGGAGTGATTACCTTTCTCTTTATTTCCCAATCATCATTCTTACAAAGGAAATAAACGGAAAATTTCAGAAATAGGACTTGGAAAGGGGACACCTACGGTACATGTGATGGAGCATGGCAGACATGTGACTCTGTATCTCTGCTACATTCCATCCATAAAACCTGGCAGAGACACTTCATAGGGACCCGTGGTGTTACAGACAGAGCTTCCAGCAGATCATTGTATGGTGAAAGTGGTTCTAAAGGGAGAAGGTTTCTTACTTTAAGGCATTCTATGCATTAAGGTAAAAAACTTTCTGTATGCAGCCCCCCAGCCCCCTCCTTATACTTACCATTGGCTCCTGCTGCTGTCAATCACAGGCCATTGATGTCTATTGACACACAGAGCTAGCTTGGGAGCAGGCCCACACAAGTGCCCCCATAGCAAGCGACAGCAGACAGGGCCGTTACAAGGGGTAGGAAGAAGGGGTGGCTGCCCTGGGCACAGACGCTGCCCTGCTGGAACAAGGGTCTTGACGAAACAACGTACCTCTGTGTGGTGGTTAAACAAGTGCCTGCATAGGGTACATCATTTTATTAAGGGGATGAGGAGAGAGGAGAGAGAAATTAGACATGGCTCAGGCAGAATTGTTTCACTGGTAACAAATCTCACACTATCTACAGTAAATGGTTTATTGAAAGGCCACAGGTCTATGTGCTATGACAGCTTTTGAAAACTAGTGTGTTACCTGGGCTCTGGGGGAACCATTTTTGCATCTTAGCAGGAGTTTAATACCATTGTGGAACAAGAGGACGGGTCCAAGTGGATAGCTAGAGTGTCCTAAAACAGTCCCTGGTGGAAGCAAAACATTTTCTCTAAATGGTAACTGGTACCAACTATACTGGGGAAATATTTCCCGACTCCTCCCTCAATTGCAAATGACAGTGCGACTAAAAGGGGATGTGTTAAATGTATGGGGATGTAGCAGAAAGTAATGTTACTGGCGCTGCAGGACTCCCTTTCATCCATGAGATGGCAGCAGCAGGTGTGCTTTATATCTTGTGATTGTCTTTGGGCTGCGACATTCTGGGAGATGTAGTTTGGAGGGGGATTAGAATCATTGACTACAGTATCCAGTGATGCCTGAGATCAGGAGACGTTTTAAGAATAGAAAATCCCATGAAAGAGTAAGGCAGATGTGGAGAACACCAACCAGTGACTGAAAAAAGACTGGTGTGCCTCGCTGGGAGTGGTAAGAGCCGCTGATCTGCAGTATGCTGATCGCTGATGTACCCTGACCCAGCAAGCTCGAGTAAGCTAGGCTTTGTTGCACCATCAGCTGTTCCGGTACCCTTTCTGGATCTCCAGTCTGTGAACCAGGCTGCTGCTATTCAGACCCACTTAAAGAATCACAAAGGTGAACTGCCAGAGTGTTGTCATCTTTCCTGCCACAAGTAAGAGTCAGTAAATAAAGGAGGGCCCCTCCAACACTTCAGCCAATGGATACAGGAGGATTCCAGACAGAGAGAGTGGTGAGTGGGTCACAGACCTACAGTTAGTCTGAGCCTTTGATAGTGTCCACTTGCAAGAAGTTGGCATGTCCTTCTCCCAATGTCTTCAAGGGCCCCAACCTAGCCGGTAGAAGGTTCACTTTAAGGACTATAGTTGGACAACTTTATCCTGAAGGCAGACTTGTGTTTAACTTTAAATTCTTCTCCTCAGGACTAACCCTAGTCCCCTTGTCTGAGAGCTCTCAAGTGGCATAGCCTGATCTCTGTTATTACTTTTGTGGTCACTTGGGGCAAATCATCTCATATAGAGAGCTATTGTAAGGGATTTCCGGCAAGAAGGATCACAATCGGGAACGCGCATGCACGAAAGAGATCCTGCAGAAGAATTGCCGGTTGTGCGCAGGCACGCAGGAATGAGCGATTGCACACATGCACGCACACGTGCACACACACGGTGAAGATTGGCGCCAGACAGGCTATTTAAGGTGTGTCTCTGCCCATATTCAGTGCTGACTGGTTTTCAGCTCCCCCTGTGTCCTGCTTGTTCCTGTGCGTTTCCTTTGGTGCTGACCCGGCTTGTTCCTGACCCAACTCTGAGTACTCTCCTGCCCCCCGGTTCCTGACTTCGGCTCTGATCCTGACTTTGGCTTTTCCTCCTGATTCTGTACCGCGCTGCCCGACTGTTATGACCCTGGCTATCCTACGACTCCGCTCCAGTCCTGTGTCCTGGCTGCATACCTGGCTCTGCTGTGCATCTGGCAACCCACTGTACCTGCCTGGTCTATTACCACAGTATCCAAATCAGAGGATATCCTGCCTATCAAGGTCATCATCTGCAAGAGCCGCAAGCAAACCTCTTGCACTCTTGTCCCCCTGGTCCCTAGACGCCCTCTATTCCAACTTCAATGGGGTCAGGGCTAGGGATACAAGTGAGGCCGACCTCGTCAATTCAGCCTCCCATCAGGTACGTGACAGCTACAGTTTATGCCGTTGGGGATCACAGTATATGCTGGAATTTAAAATCTCTGCAAGGGATCCTGTGAATCTAATTGTGTGCTCATTATTATGTTTATGCTGGTTGACTTTATCTTTTCAATACATTCTATTATTCTTTCATAGAGTTGTAAGTCTAATTCTTGTGTGCTTGTTAAGGTTCACAGAAAGATAAACTGGTGGTGTCAGTGGGACTGAGGCCTCACATAGGGCTAAACAAGAGCAGAGCACCAAAATCAACCATTGGCTCCTGAGGGTGAGGCACTACATGTTGGGGCTGGTCCAGGATTCCTCTGCTGGATGTGCCAGGAAGTCATTTAATGAGCCAGAAGAAGATAACCATGGAGCCCACAGCAGCTGATAAGTGGTCCCAAGAAAAAATGGGTAACTGGAACTGTGTGGTGATTGGTATAGTGTACCTGGGGGCACATGGTCTGAAGAACAGGTGTGACAGACACCAGTAGCGTTGGTCCCTGGCCAACAAGTATTCATCATTAAATGTGAAGACAAATCCATACACTCGTCACACCTGTGTCCTGACAGAATGGAAGAAAGGGATTCCTGCTGTGCTGCAAGAGGGAAGTCTCCAACTGGCTGATTCAATTGAAGTCCAGTTAATCCAATTAGGCAGACCAAGACCAAATCCAGAAAGCTCTGGGCGAGCCACATCTGACCCAAAAGTAGCCACCTCTGCTCCTGCCATGACCATTAAAGGTCTCTCAGCTTCTCTTGTGGCTGAGTTTGGGAAGCTATTAGAAGGTCTTCAATTCAAGCCATCGAAGAGTGAGAAATGGCTGACAATGTCAAGAGTCAGAGAGTAATCAAGAGCCTACGGGGTCCAGATTCAGACACAATCTGGAATCTAAAGAACGATAAGATGCACTGCAGCTGAATGCCTGGAGGCTCTCTGAGAAATCTATGTGAGAGCCAAAAAGTTGATCTCTCTCCAAGCATACTTGACAACAAGAGAATGAGAAGCTGTCAGACTATGTCAGGTGACAAGGCAAAATTCTTCACCAAGTTATAGTGAAAGGTGGTATGGAAGTGGAAGCTGCCATTAAGGCCTTTTATAGCACGTTCAGAAAGGGGCCCAGTCTTTAGTAATAAATAAATATAAAGGCCACAAAAAATTTTTTTTTTTCCAAAAATATATGAATTGTGCTCAATCGCAAAAGAATCCGTGCTCCAAAATTCTTCAAAAAATGTGCTCCCATCATCCGTGATTAATGCTCTATCCGCACTCACCGGGTGGGGTGAACTCTTTGCTGAGATGGTAAAAGAGTCAAACAAGCTGAAAGTGACGGGGCGTGTCCTCCCAGAGAACTCTGTACTCAATACCCTCCAGAAACGACTCCCACGATTTTACCTCCTTTTTTTCACACAAATAGAGCTTTCTTTCGGTGGTATTTGATCACCTGTGCACTTTTTATTTTTCATGCTATAAACAAAAAAAGACCAAAAATTTTGATGCTTTGTGTGACAGTTATAGCGTCTACAATCTATGGTATAGATACTGCAATTTACGTCATTTTTTTGCTATACAGCGCTGCGCTAGTTTAATGGACAATTGCGCGGTCATGCAATATGGTACATAAATGTAATTTATATCCTTTTTTCACACAAATAGAGCTTTCTTTTGGTGGTATTTGATCACCTGTGCATTTTTTATTTTTGGCGTTATAAACAGAAAAAGTTTTGAAGAAAAAAAAAATTTTTGAAAAAAACTATATTTTCGCATTTCGGTCGTAAAAAATATCCAAAAAAAACTTAAATTCTGTCATAAATTTAGGCCAAAATGTATTCTGCTCCATGTTTTTGGTTAAAAAAATCCCAATAAGTGTATATTTATTGCTTTGTGTGACAGTTATAGCGTCTACAAACTATGGGAGAGATAATGGAATTTACACAGCTTTTACTTTCTGACTGCCCATCACATTTCTTAAGGTGCTCAAATATCAGGACAGTACAAACACCCCCAAATACCAGGACAGTACAAACACCTCCAAATACCAGGAGAGTACAAACACCCCCAAATACCAGGACAGTACAAACACCCCCAAATAACAGGAGAGTACAAACACCCCCAAATACCAGGACAGTACAAACACCTCCAAATACCAGGACAGTACAAACACCCCCAAATACCAGGACAGTACAAACACCCCCAAATACCAGGACAGTACAAACACCCCCAAATACCAGGAGAGTACAAACACCCCCAAATACCAGGACAGTACAAACACCCCCAAATACCAGGACAGTACAAACACCTCCAAATACCAGGACAGTACAAACACCTCCAAATACCAGGACAGTACAAACACCCCCAAATACCAGGACAGTACAAACACCTCCAAATACCAGGACAGTACAAACACCCCCAAATACCAGGACAGTACAAACACCTCCAAATACCAGGATAGTACAAACACCTCCAAATACCAGGAGAGTACAAACACCTCCAAATACCAGGAGAGTACAAACACCCCCAAATACCAGGACAGTACCAACACCCCCAAATACCAGGACAGTACAAACACCTCCAAATACCAGGAGAGTACAAACACCTCCAAATACCAGGACAGTACAAACACCCCCAAATACCAGGACAGTACAAACACCTCCAAATACCAGGACAGTACAAACACCTCCAAATACCAGGACAGTACAAACACCCCCAAATACCAGGATAGTAAAAACACCCCCAAATACCAGGACAGTACAAACACCTCCAAATACCAGGATAGTATAAACACCCCCAAATACCAGGATAGTATAAACACCCCCAAATACCAGGGCAGTACAAACACCCCCAAATGACCCCTTTTCGGAAAGTAGGCACCATAAGCTATCTGCTGAGAGGCATATTGAGTGCATGGAAGATTTTTTTTTTCCACAAGTTTCTGGAAAATCACAAAAACATTTTTTTTTTTTTACACAAAATGATTTATTTGTCACACAAGCCATGGGTATACAGTGAGGAACAGAAGTATTTGAACACCCTGTGATTTTGAAAGTTCTCCCACTTAGAAATCACGGAGGGGTCTGAAATTCACATTGTAGGTGCATTCCCACTCTGAGAGACAGAATTAAAAAAAAAATTCAGGAGATCACATTGTATGATTTTTTTAAAGAATTTATTTGTCTTGAACTGCTGAACAGAAGTATTTGAACATCTAAGAAACAGCAAGAATTCTGGCTTTCAAAGACCTGTTACTGCGCCTTTAAAAAGTCCACCTCTACTCCACTCATTAATCTAACTTAGTAGCACCTGTCTAAGCTCTTTAAAGACACCTGTCCACCCCACAGTCAGTCAGATGCAAACTACTACCATGGGCAAGACCAAATAGCTGTCAAAGAGACACCAGAGACAAAATTGTGGACCTCCACAAGCCTGGAAAGGGCTACGGGGCAATTGCCAAGCAGCTTGGTGAAAATAGATCAACTGTTGGAGCAATTGTTAGAAAATGGAAGAGGCTAAAGACGACTGTCAGTCTCCCTGGGACTGGGGCTCCATGCAAGATCCCACCTCGTGGGGGATCACTGATGATAAGAAAGGTGAGGAATCAGCCCAGAACTACAAGGGAGGAGCTGGTCAATGACATGAAGAGAGATGGGACCACAGTTTCAAAGGTCACTGTCGGTAGAACACTACGCCGTCATGGTTTCAAATCATGCATTGCACGGAAGGTTCCCCTGCTCAAGTCATCACATGTCCAGGCCCGTCTGAAGTTTGCCAATGATCATCTGGATGATCCAGAGGAGGCATGGGAGAAAGTCATGTGGTCAGATGAGACCAAAGTAGAACTTTTTGTTTTAAACTTCACTCGTCGTGTTTGGAGGAAAAAGAAGGATGAGTTGCATCCCAAGAACACCATCCCTACTGTGAAGCATGGGGGTGGTAACATCATGCTTTGGGGGTGCTTTTCTGTGAAGGGGACAGGACGAATGCACTGTATTAAGGAGAGGATGAATGGGGCCATTTATTGTGGGATTTTCAGCAACAACTTCCTTCCCTCTGTCAGAGCATTGAAGATGGGTCGTGGCTGGGTCTTCCAACATGACAACGACCCAAAGCACACAGCCAGGAGAACCAAGGAGTGGCTCCGTAAGAAGCATATCAAGGTTCTGGAGTGCCTAGCCAGTCTCCAGACCTAAATCCAATAGAACATCTTTGGAGGGAGCTGAAACTCCGTGTTGCTCAGTGACAACCCCGAAGCCTGACAGATCTAGAGGAGATCTGTGTGGAGGAGTCGGCCAAAATCCCTGTTGCAGTGCAAACCTGGCCAAGGACTACAGGAAACGTCTGACCTCTGTAATTGCAGACAAAGGCTTCTGTACCAAATATTAACACGGATCTTCTCAGGTGTTCAAATACTTCTGTTCAGCCGTGCGAGACAAATAGATTCTTTACAAATCATACGATGTGATTTCCTGAATTCTGTCCTCAGAGTGGGAATGCACCTACAATGTGAATGTCAGACCCCTCCATGATTTCTAAGTGGGAGAACTTGCAAAATCGCAGGGTGTTCAAATACTTCTGTTCCTCACTGTATATGTAATTACACCCCAAAATACATTCTGCTACTTCTCCTGAGTATGGGGGTACCACATGTGTGAGACTTTTTGGGAGTCTAGCTACATACAGGGGCCTGAAATCCAATGACCACTTTGAAAGCCTGAAGGTGCGTAACTTCCTCATTTCACTTCCTCACTACCTATCACAGTTTCGGAGGCCCTGAAATGCCAGGATAGCACCAAACCCCCCCAAATGACCCCTTTCTGGAAAGTAGACACCCCAAGGAATTTAAAAAGAGGCATGGTGAGTATTTTGAAGATCTAATTGTTTCTCATAAGGTTTTGAAATATAAAAAAGAATAGAAAAAATAAGTTTTTGTTTTTTTTCTTCATTTTCCAAAAATTTGTGGCAACAAATGAGATCTGCAAAATACTCACCATGCTTCTTATCAAATTCCTTGGGGTGTCTACTTTCCAAAAAAGGGGTCATTTGGGGGGTTTGGTGCTATCCTGGCATTTCAGGGACTCCGAAACTGTGATAGGTAGTCTGGAAGTGTAATGAGGAAATAAAGCCCTTTAAAAGCCTGAAGGTGCTTATTGGATTTTGGGGTCCTGTACTTGGCTAGACTGCCAAAACATCTCTCACATGTGGTACCCCCATACTCGGGAGAAGCAGCAGAATGTATTTTGGGGAGTAATTCCACATATACCCATGGCATGTGTGAGCAATAAATAATTTAAGTGACAATTTTGTGTAAAAAAAAAAAATGTTTTTGTCATTTTCCAAAAACTTGTGGTAAAAAATAAATTCTTCTATTGATTCAACATGCCTATCAGCAAATAGTTTGGGGTGTCCACTTTCCAAAAAGGGGTCATTTTGGGGGGTGGGGGTGTTTTATGCCCAGCATTAGAAGTTTATGCCACACATCACTCACTCTTCTAACCACCTGAAGACCAAGCCTTTTCTGACACTTTTTGTTCACATGAAAAAATCTGACTTTTTTGCTAGGAAATTAATTTAAACCCCAAACATTATATATTTTTTAAAGCAGACACCCTAGTGAATACAATGGTGGGTACTACAAATTTTTATGGCACATAGTACTCGCGCAGCGATTTTTCTAAGCAAATTAAAAAAAAAAAATACACTTTTTTTACTTTTAATGCACAAAACACAATATATTGGCCAATTATTTGGCAAAATATAAAAGATGATGGTATGCCGAGTAAATAGATACCAAACATGACATGCTTTAAAACTGCGCATGCCCCGTGCAATGGTGACAATCTGCAAACATTTTTAATATCTTAATATCGGCACACCTCTGGGACACCATGTCGCACAACCAGGAGACACAACAATGGGAGACCTCAATGTTTTAGTACTTAAGGGAAATTTCAAATCCATTCAGGAAAGAAAAACCTTTGAACTAAGAATGATAATTCTACTTGACACAAGAGATAACGGCCTGAATTTGGACCTGGGATTCCTCACTCATTATCCAACAGTTTTATGACTATTAGCTGTAGCTTGACCCCCTCTGTGTGAGTGTAGTATCCCCCCCTCCCCCCTCTGTGTGAGTGTAGTATCCCCCCCTCCCCCCTCTGTGTGAGTGTAGTATCCCCCCCCCCTGTGTGAGTGTAGTATCCCCCCCCTCCCCCCTCTGTGTGAGTGTAGTATCCCCCCCCTCCCCCCTCTGTGTGAGTGTAGTATCCCCCCTCCCCCCCTCGCTTTGGCTGTATCTTATCTTTAGCCTCTTTTTTTTTTTTATCTCTTCTAACATTTTGCTGAAACTTTGTGAGTAGTACTGCTTAGACTTGAAGAAGGGGACAGTCCCCGAAAGCTTGTCCTCAAAATTGTATGTTAGCGCAAATAAAAAAAGTATCACGGACAGGACTCAATTGTTAATATCTATAGGCAACGCTTTAAAAGCCTTTACAAGCCACCATTTTAGATTTACAGAGGAGGTCTGGTGTTAGAATTACTGCCCTTCATCTGACGTTCACGGCAATACCTCACATGCATGGTGCAACCGCTGTTTACATACCGGCACAGCGTCAAGGCTTGTGCACACAGGTGTGCGCCATGGGAGGGGCAAGTTTTTATTTTTTTTTTAAGTTATTTTTATTTTTTTTATTATTTTTACATTTGTACCTTTCATTTTTTTTTTATCACTTTTAATGCTATCAGAGGGAATGCAAATATCCCCTATAACTTCAATGGGCATTGTCATATATTCTTTTTTGAGAAATCTGGGTTCTATCAGACTCTGGATATCTCCTCTGCCCTTACATTATCTCATGTCACCAAGATCGGTGATCAGATGCTTTCCCAATTTACAAATGGCGCTGTTTATATCCTGCAAAACTGAAGTGATGAAATGCTCGGAGCTTCCGATTCTTAGACTATAGAGATGATTGGCACCACTCTGGTTTCCAATCAGCTCTATGGTCAGCCGGCAGAAACATTCTCAGGTATCCGCAATGACACGGGACTGGCCGAGAAGGCCGTGGAAGGCAGCGGGGGAGGGGGACATCATCTTCCGCTGCTTGTAAAAGCAATCCTGCAGCTAATTAGCCACTAGGATTGCTTTTACATGAAAGCCGTTTGCTGGCTGAAAAAAACAATCCCAGGATGATACCTGCAGCTGTAGCATCATCCTGGTATAACCATTCAAATCCAGTGATGTACCAGTACATCGTTGGTCCTTGTTGGGTGTATATGCTATGTTCTTTTTTTTTTGTATGCAGCCTGTGGACTGAATGAAAAAAAGAGAAGAAATCTCTGTCAGAAAAAGTGTGTGGTATGCCCACCATTAGAATATACCGCCTGCATCCACCCACTTCTAATGGTGGGCACACATTAGGTCACGCGGTGCCACATGCGCCAGTTCCAAGATTGTACAAATGTCTAAATAGTGGCACGCTTGAATAAAACTTGTCCACGTATAAGTGGTACCCCATATGGAGAAATGATGACACCAAGTCCCAAACTATCTTGCCACTGCTCCCCATGTAGTCTGGGCATCCGGGGGGCTCCACGTGACTATCTTTTCCCTCGTAAATCTGAAACTTATAAGTATAGCCTGTTGCCCTCTCACAGGTCTTCTACATCTTGACCCCATATCTGGCACGCTTGTTGGGGAGAAATTGTTTGAATGGAAGGTGGCCAGAAAAATTAATGAGGGACTCATCAACGCAGATGTTTTGCTGGGGAGTGTAGACATCTGCAAATTTTTGGTTAACGTGATTTACGAGGGGCTGAATTTTGTGGAGCCGGTCAAATTCAGGGTCATCCCGAGGATGACAGAGTGTATTGTCATTGAAATGCATAAAACACAATATACTCTGGGGAGTGCGCATGCGCGGCCGGCGGGACGGACATGTCCCCGTGAGGCTCCGTCTCCCCGTCGGGTGACGGCGCTCTACAGCAGCGGGTCCCGGCCCGCAATCACTCAAGGGGGATCCGATCCCCATGGCAACCACCCCGGGTCCTGATCCGCCCGGGTCTGAGGGGGATCCTCAGCTTCAGGTCGGAGAAATCCGACAGGGGACTTGGTCTCCACTGTGAGCTGCCATAAGCCCGCCCACCGCTACACACAGCATACCGCGGCTGCGGTGAAGAAGGAGAGAGCAGGGGGGGCTGAGCATAGTATAACAGCCCCCCCCTTAGCAAACAGCAAAATGGTCAAAGGGGCACCCCGACATCAGGTCCCCCCATCGACCAAAACTATTAAAGAGGCCTTGGCAAAGGCCTCCACAAAGATGGCCGCCGCTCCAACACGTGGAAGCAAGCAAGCAGCAGGGGCATATGCAGCCCTGCAGGATCCGCAGCCCAGCCATCCCTGCACGTCTGAGGGTGAGTCCGACAATGAGACAGATGTCCCTGCACAAGCCATGATGCCTGACCTTACATCCCCAGACCTGTTGTCATGATTTGAAAAAATGCTACACAAAGCTTTGAAGCAAACCTCGGACCGCATTACTGCCACACTTTCTAGGGAAATCCGTGAGCTAGGACAGCACACTGCGGACCTAGAACAGAGGGTAGATGGTCTTGATGCTTCGCTTCAGACGCTTACGGATGACCTCGATCTTCTGCGCGACGAGAACGCAACATTATTAACACGACTGGAGGACTTTGAAAACCGAGCACGGCGTTCAAACCTGCGTATCCGTGGCCTTCCGGAAACGATTGTTGATGTCCAATCAACGATAACAGCTCTGTTCAAAGAGCTCGCTCCAGCTATCCCAATTGACAGATTAGAATTGGATAGAGTTTACAGGGCGTTAGCACCACGACGCACGGATGGTCCACCACACGATATTATAGCCAAGCTCCACTTTTTCCGCACCAGGGAGCAACTCCTGCAGGCTGCCCGTAACGCAGAATCTCTTCAGTTCCAAGGTCATACCTACCAATTGTTCCAAGATTTATGCCCCACAACTATCTCCAAGCGCAGGGCAATGAAACCCCACCTACAAGTACTCCAACACCACGCTATACAATATAGGTGGAGCTTCCCCTTCGCAGTGCAATTCCGATACCAGTCCAGAGATTACACCTGCAAGACTCCAGAGGACCTTTTAGACACCCTACGGATCCTGCAACTACATTCCCCAGCGACGCCTTCAGAAAGCGCCAAGCGGAGGTCCACATCTTGCTCACCGCGGAAGTCCCTCCCCACACGTGCAGTTGAAGGTCAACTCCATTTCCACAAGCGGGGACGTTTTTCGTCTCTGGGCCTGCCTTCGCAAGATACCATGGACTGAACAATATTCCATGTTTATTTTTCTTTCTCCTGTTTTCGCCACATGCATCGTAAGGTGTACTCGTTTGGTTATCACCATGGCGGTTACCACTGTAGTTATCCACTTTTCCTTTACCTGTTAAATTTTGGTTGCCCCAATATCTGGGGATTGTTCTACACCCCCCCTCCTGAGCTCCACTGCAGTTTATGTTTGGGATCCTGGGTTCTGGCGGCATGAGATACCACACCCTTACACCGACGTTATCCAACTAGCACTACCAGTGCCGCCTGAGTCTAGAATCCCTGATTTTCCTGAATGTTCTTTTTATGCACCAGCTTTTTTTTTTTCTATCGGGACCTAGCCACCATTTATTAAATACGCAGCTGTCACCCTCACGGTCCGCGTACCTGCACATTCCACCCTAGCCCCTGTGTTATTGGTTATTTAATAACACTTGGGCTATTGTTGTTCCCTGGCCAACCCTGATTCAGGGTGTCCTTAGGGAACCCACCTTTTAGGCCACGAATGGCCTTCTACACCCCTTTTCACCTGTTACCTTTCTTATACCGTACCCCTCCTCCTTCCATCCAACATGACTCCATGACTTCGCACAACACGCTTCGTAAGGCTCTCATCCCCTGCAGTAAGCGTCAGGCTACACCCCGAGTGGGAGTGCCACGATATACAAACCGCTTTGCACTTTATCCATGGGCTTGCTAAATATCCTCACCCTGAATGTACAGGGTCTCAATATTCCACAGAAACGGAATAAGGCTTTCCGAACCTTTGCTACACTTAAAGCTCACGTGGTCTGTCTGCAGGAAACGCATTTCACTCCCAACTCCACTCCTAAGTTTTTTGGTCCTCGATATACTCAGGTCTATACAGCTTCTGCCACCTCCAAGCGCAGGGGGGTACTGATAGCCTTCCACCACACAACACCTTTCACGCTATGCCCCGAAATCAAAGACCCGGAGGGTCGTTACCTCATATTAGTAGGGCAACTCCTGGACACAGATGTTACCATTGTAGTATATTACGCCCCAAACCAAGACCCCTTACCATTCCTCTCCCACATACTCTCGGTTATAGATCACCATAAGCGCGGAACTCTAATTGTTAGCGGAGACTCTAACAGTGTAATATATCCCTTTCTTGACAAATCTCCTCAACCATCCCCCATCCCTGCCTCTAAACAGACCTTCCAAGCTATACTACATCGTTATTCTTTGATAGACACATGGCGGGAACTCAACCCAACTAAACGCCAATACACCTTTTATTCTCATCCTCAGTCATTCTCCAGGATAGACCATATTTTCATTACTATCGCCTCCTCCCCTCGGCTTCTGGCCTCTGAAATAATTCCAATCCCTTGGACTGACCATTGCACCGTATTCACGGCTATGGCCTCGTTAGCCCCATCCCCCGCTGAATCCTCTTGGATCATTAATGATAACCTGCTTGCAAACCCAGCTCCCTGTTTAGAAATTGAAGCAGCCCTAAAAGACTATTTCACTCTTAACCAGTCTCCTGGTATATCCCCTCTCCTGTTATGGGAAGCGCATAAACCGGTATTAAGAGGGTTCTGTATTAGCAAAGCATCCTTCTTAAATAAAACCAAAAGGCAACAACGTCTCTTACTGGAGCAAACCTATGATCGTTCCCATCAAACTTTTCAGGCGGCTGCTACGCCCACCAATCGTGAAGCCTTGGAGCGATCTAGATTGGCTCTAGATCTTTTTCTCACAGATCAAGCGGAACTCTCACTTCGTAGATCTAGACATAAATATTATACTAGGGCAAATAAACCCAATACACTCCTGGCCCTCTCACTTCGTAGGCTCGACCAACTCACTAAACCTATCCGGATTCGCTCCTCCTCTGGCAACCTCACTAGTAACCCAGAACATATTCTACAGACTTTCCATAAACATCTGTCACAGCTTTACTCTTCTTCCACGCCTTTTGACCCCGCACAAGCTGACACCCTTCTAACTTCCATTTCCCTCCCGAAACTCTCAGAGTGCCAGTTAGCGGCGCTTGAGCGACCTATCTCCCCTGCCAAAACCTTAGACGCTATTAAAAAACTAAAATTACGGAAACGCCCAGGACCGGATGGCTTCTCAGCCACTTATTATAGGAAATTTGCTCACCTCCTCACTCCCATCCTTACTAATGCTTTTAACGATTTATTATCTGGCCAAACCTTTAACCACAAAACAGCGCAAGCGAACATTTCAATGATCCCAAAGCCGAACTCTGATGACACGCAGTGGTCCAATTACAGGCCAATATCTCTTCTTAATATTGACATCAAATTGTTAGCAAAAATCCTATCTTCACGTCTTAACTTGTGTATTGGCTCTCTAATTCATAACGACCAAGTGGGCTTTATCCCAACTAGACAAGCAGGAGATAACATCAGGCGTGCATCTCTTTTAGCAAACTTAGCTAGGTCTCGTAATGTCCCTACCTGTTTCCTCTCCCTAGACATTCGGAAAGCATTTGACAAAGTCTCATGGCCATACCTCAACTATATTTTACATCGTTGGGGTTTTGGCCCACACTTCTTAACCTGGATCTTTTCGTTGTATCGAGAACCTTCGGCCAGAATCAGGTATCTGGGGCACAGATCATCTCAGTTCCCAATTTCCAGAGGCACGAGACAAGGTTGTCCTCTGTCCCCCCTGCTCTTTGCCCTGGCTATAGAGCCCCTGGCCCTCTTAATCAGAGCTAACCCGGATGTTAAGGGACTCGAAATAGGGGGCACGCATCATAAATTATGTCTCTTTGCAGATGACGTCTTGCTCTTTCTTACATCCCCATTAACTTCCTCCCCTTCTTTACTTCGGCTCCTTGAGACATTTGGCGCGCTTTCGGGCCTAATAGTAAACCCTAATAAGTCGACAGCACTCAACATTTCCCTCTCCCCTTTAGAGTTGTCGCACTTGCAGCAGATTTTACCATTCCCATGGTCACAGTGTCATATCCCTTTCCTGGGTATCAAACTGACTCCTAGATTATTAGACCTCTACGCAGCTAACTATCTTCCGATGCTAAACCACCTCTCAACCCTTCTGACCAAATGGTCTTCCCTTCCCCTCGCATGGCTCGGCAGAATAGCGGTTATCAAGATGTCAATCCTCCCAAAAATTCTATATCTGTTTAGAGTCCTCCCTGTCCCAGTACCTCCTCACTACCTCCGCACACTGCAGAGTCGCATCTCTTCCTATGTATGGGGCAATACTCGTCCTCGTATACCTCGCTCCACCCTCTATCGCCCTAAGCTCAGTGGAGGTCTAGGCCTACCTGACATTAACAAATATTATCAGGCAGCGCATTTAGCCCAGTTGCCTAAATACCATGCAACCCTTGAAATCCCTCAATGGGTTGCTCTTGAATCGATAGAATGTGACCCTTTATCTACCACAAACTTACTCTGGTTGAGGCCGACGGATCGCCGCTCTATAACCAACCCCATCACTTCTTACTTTCTATCCTTATGGGACAAACTGAAAACCCGTTATCTTCTACAATCACCACACAATCCTATGCTCTCGTTCCTGCGAAATCCAGCTTTCCCCCCAGCTTGGCAGACACCCCTTTTATTTAAAGCCTGGTCCTCTGCTAATTTACTCCGTACACATCATTTCCTACAGAGGAAAAAGTTTAAATCCTTTGCCTCGCTGCGGGAAACAAATAGCCTCCCAGCCTCCGAGATATTCCGATACTTGCAGCTACAACACTTTTACGCTCCCTACGCCACAATAACCAATCGGCCAGACACCATGTCTTCCTTTGAACGAGCATGCTACAAAGACCCTCATAGGCGTGGGCTTATTTCCTGCTTATATTCACTTCTCACTACTTCGGTTACCACGTCCCCCCCTTTGTATACCCATAAGTGGGAAGTGGATATGGGAAAGACATTTGACCCGTCTGAATGGGAACGCATTTGGGCCAACACAAAATCATCCTCACAGAACATTGTAGCATTGGAAACGAATTATAAAGTCTTAACCCGCTGGTACTTGGTTCCGGCGAGAATAGCAAAATTTACCCCTAATTACTCGCCCAACTGTTTTAGAGGCTGTACGGACCCGGGAACATACTACCATATGTGGTGGGACTGCCCAATAGCCCGATCCTTTTGGGGTGAAATCTTCACCATGATCTCTACACTTAGCACAACCACCCTACAACCCGACCCATCAATAGCCCTACTCAATCAATGCCCCCCTGGCATCTCCAACTCGCAATTTAGGCTCATCATGCAAGTTACAACGGCGGCTAAGCAGGTTATAGCAAAATCCTGGAAATCCCCCACCCTGAGTATCGCGGCCGTCAAAACTAGAATAACACAAGCTATGATACATGCAAAGGTGGAAGCCACAATTCTTGACACGATTCCTAAATTCTTACGCATATGGAGCCCCTGGGTAGAGCGCTTTCTCCCCCCTAACTTTGACGAATCACTCCTTCTCCCCTGATTTGTATACAATGCGCTATGGATATAATCAATAGCCCTTTGTACGTAGCACGCAGGGGCGTTTGTAAACTCGCTGAATGTTCATGGAGTCATGGTTGTTGTTCCACTTTCCCTCTCCCCCCTTCCACCCCGGTTTGACCCCCCCCCTTCAAATTTCCCCTATTTCTTTAATGCACTCGGGAGACATTACCATGATTGGCGGGAACAATACTGTTTGTTATTGTCAACCTGTATCTACCTGTTTATGCTAGTAACATATAGACATTTGTATTGTGAATCTCATTCATTTTTTTTATATATATATTCTATTGCCACTTCCATGTCCATTATACTCTAACAATGTCTCCTTGTTTGTTCCACTCTGCTTTATTGTTAATAAAAATAGTTTGAACAAGAAAATGAAGTCAGCTTAAAATGTGAACTTACTGAGCTCCCATCATCTTTACCTAATATTAAAAATGATTTTAGAATGCCCAAAGCAAATTGTATTTATTGATATAGCAGGATACATTTACACACAATATAATTAAAAGTGACCCTGACACTATATAAATCACAATCAGCTTACAGAAGAACGTTTAATATCTATCTTCATGGAAGGTGGTGAGTGAAATCTTCCCTCTCTTGAAGAGTGATTGGCTCTGGTATCTGACACTTTAGGAAGTTTTGGATTCTCCCCCCCTCTGGTCACTGTGGTTCCTCCTCACTAAGTGATTACATTGTTCTATACTGATGTAATGTTCGATGGGAGGAACCACTACACCCAGCAGGGGACAAGGTTTCCAACAAATCCAAAGTGTCTGATACCAACGGTGTCCAGAGCAAAAATTAAATGCACCATCCACCAGAGAAATAAGTATGAAATGTTTTTCTATACAGTGTTCATTCTCAATACACTAGCAAAATACTACAATGAACACTAATAGAGATAATGCCATAACTACAGGTAGCCCAGTGTTGCTCCATACATATCAGCGGATAACTGTCTTTGTATTCAGGTCAGGTCTGAACAGAATTATGTAACATTTTGGGAAGAATATACAGCCAAGAAGTCCAGAACTTGATGCCATTATAGCAAAGACCTCCACAGCCACCATGTATTTCCCTCTGGTGCTCAGATAGGCCGGGATCATGGCAATCCAGACACTGCAGAACACCAGCATGCTGAAGGTGATGTACTTGGCCTCATTAAAACTGTCCGGTAATGTCCTGGCCATAAAAGCGATAATGAAGCTCACAGCTGCCAGAAGCCCCATATATCCCAGGACAGAGTAGAAGCCGATAACTGAACCCTCATTACACTGAATGATGATCTTCCCCTGATAAGAGTGAGTGTCTCGGTCCTGGAAGGGGGGAGAAATAGACAACCAAGTGACACAGATTATGACTTGGACCAGTGAGAAGACACAAATGATACAATTGGGCAGTTTGGTTCCCATCCATTTCCTCCAGGGACTCCCAGGTTTGGTGGCCTTAAAGGCAATACACACCATGATACTTTTGGCAAGTAGAGAAGAGACGGCAACTGAGAAGATGACACCAAAAGAGGTGACACGCAGCATGCAGGTCACATCTACTGGATGGCCGAGGAACAAGAAGACACAGAGGAAGCTTAGCATGATGGAGACCAGGAGAAGATAGCTCAGGTTCCGGTTATTGGCTTTAACAATGGGGGTGTCCTGGTATTGTATAAATATCCCCAATATTAAACCAGTCAGAAGGCAACAGAGGATGGAGACGGCTGAAAATATGGCAACAATGGTGTCACCAGTGTAGGAGAGAAATTCCACCACTCTTGGAACACACCGATCCTTCTTCTCATTTGGCCAGTCATCATCAGGACATTTCATGCAGTTTTCACTGTCTGCAGGAAGAACAATACAAACACAATGAGCATCGGGGTCAGAGCTTCTGAGGAAATGAACTGTCTTGTGTTGTCTCACAGCTAGCAATGGGATTTCCATCAGAGAATTGTGGGAGATAGATAGATAGATAATAGATAGATTGATATGAGACAGATAGATCGATAGATAGATAGATAGATAATAGATAGATTGATATGAGACAGATAGATCGATAGATAGATAATAGATAGATAGATAGATAGATAATAGATAAATAGATAGATAGATAGATAGATAGATAGATAGATAATAGATAGATAGATAGATAGATAGATAGATAGATAGATAGATAATAGATAGATAGATAATAGATAGATAGATAGATAGATAGATAATAGATAGATAGATAGATAGATAGATAGATAGATAGATAGATAGATAATAGATAGATGGATAGATGGATAGATAGATAGATAGATAGATAGATAGATAGATAATAGATAGATAGATAGATGGATAGATAGATAGATAGATGGATAGATAGATGGATAGATAGATAGATAGATAGATAGATAGATAGATAGATAGATAGATAGATAATAGATAGATAGATAGATAGATAGATAGATAGATAGATAGATAATAGATAGATAGATAGATAGATAGATAGATAGATAATAGATAGATAGATAGATAGATAGATAGATAGATAGATAGATAATAGATAGATAGATAGATAGATATGAGACAGATAGATCGATAGATAGATAATAGATAGATAGATAATAGATAGATAGATAGATAGATAGATAGATAGATAGATAGATAGATAGATAGATAGATAATAGATAGATAGATAATAGATAGATAATAGATAGATAATAGATAGATAGATAATAGATAGATAGATAATAGATAGATAGATAGATAGATAGATAATAGATAGATAGATAGATAATAGATAGATAGATAGATAGATAGATAGATAGATAGATAGATAGATAATAGATAAATAGATAATAGATAGATAATAGATAGATAATAGATAGATAATAGATATCACACAGTTGAACTCCTATGTGTAGAGGCTGCACATTATGTACATTAGTATGTGCTTAAAAAAAAACGAAAAGAAAAAAAAAAAGATATGTAAAATAAATAGGCAAAAAGTGACAATGGGGAATTTCAATTTAATTGTCTGAAAACCCTGAAAATGAACATCTCTTTTTTCCTACTGTTTAGCCCGTTAAATATACCATTGTAAATATTTTGTTTTAATAATGAATGCAAATAAAAAAAAATAATAGCTGTTGATTATGTCAGAAATTCAGAGCTGTCCTGTTATTATTATACAGGATTTATATAGAGCCAACAGTTTGCACAGATCTTTACATTATAAAGGGAGACAATACAGTTACAATGCAATACAAACTAGAGTATTAAGAGGTCCCGGCTCATAAGAGCTCACAATCTAATAGGGTCGGGCAAGTGGTACAAAGGGTTATAACTGTGGGGGTAGAGCTGATGGAAGTGATAAATGTGTGATTGGAGTCGTATAGTTACATAGTTACATAGTTAGTCTGGCTGAAAAAAGACAAAAGTCCATCCAATTCAACCATAGAAAAAAAAAAAAGAAAAAGTTATAATCCTTCACCTACAGTTGATCCAGAGGAAGGCAAAAAAAACCCAGCAAAGCACGACCCAATTTGCTCCTGTAGGGGAAAAAATTCCTTCCTGATCCCCCGAGAGGCAATCGGATATTCCCTGGATCAACTTTCCCTATAAATGTTCTATCCAGTTATATTCTGTGTATCCAAGAAAGAATCCAGGACTTTCCTACAGCAATCCACTGAGCTGGCCACAACCAACTCTGGAGGGAGTCTATTCCACATTCTCACAGCTCTTACTGTGAAGAAACCTTTCCGTGTTTGGAGATTATATTTCTTTTGCTCCAGATGTAAAGAGCGCCCCCTTGTCCTCTGTGATGACCTCAGGGGGGATAACTACACCGAGTTCACTATATGAACCACTGATGTATTATACATGGAGATCATATCCCCCTTATGTATTATACATGGAGATCATATCCCCCTTATGTATTATACATGGAGATCATATCACCCCCTTATGTATTATACATGGAGATCATATCCCCCCTTATGTATTATACATGGAGATCATACCCCCTTATGTATTATACATGGAGATCATACCCCCTTATGTATTATACATGGTGATCATATCCCCCCTTATGTATTATACATGGAGATCATATCCCCCCCATTATGTATTATACATGGAGATCATATCCCCCCCTTATGTATTATACATGGAGATCATATCCCCCCTTATGTATTATACATGGAGATCATATCCCCCCTTATGTATTATACATGGAGATCATATCCCCCTTATGTATTATACATGGAGATCATATCCCCCCTAATGTATTATACATGGAGATCATACCCCCCCTTATGTATTATACATGGAGATCATATCCCCCCTTATGTATTATACATGGAGATCATATCCCCCCTTATGTATTATACATGGAGATCATATCCCCCCTTATGTATTATACACGGTGATCATATCCCCCCTTATGTATTATACATGGAGATCATATCCCCCCTTATGTATTATACATGGAGATCATATCCCCCCCTTATGTATTATACATGGAGATCATATCCCCCCTTATGTATTATACATGGAGATCATATCCCCCTTATGTATTATACATGGTGATCATATCCCCCTTATGTATTATACATGGAGATCATATCCCCCCCTTATGTATTATACATGGAGATCATATCCCCCCCTTATGTATTATACATGGAGATCATATCCCCCCTTATGTATTATATATGGAGATCATATCCCCCCTTATGTATTATACATGGAGATCATATCCCCTCATGTATTATACACGGTGATCATATCCCCCCTTATGTATTATACATGGAGATCATATCCCCCTTATGTATTATACATGGAGATCATATCCCCCCTTATGTATTATACATGGAGATCATATCACCCTTATGTATTATACATGGAGATCATATGCCCTCTTATGTATTATACATGGAGATCATATCCCCCCTTATGTATTATACATGAAGATCATATCCCCCTTATGTATTATACATGGAGATCATATCCCCCTTATGTATTATACATGGAGATCATATCCCCCCCTTATGTATTATACATGGAGATCATATCCCCCCCTTATGTATTATACATGGAGATCATATCCCCCCTTATGTATTATATATGGAGATCATATCCCCCCTTATGTATTATACATGGAGATCATATCCCCTCATGTATTATACACGGTGATCATATCCCCCCTTATGTATTATACATGGAGATCATATCCCCCCTTATGTATTATACATGGAGATCATATCACCCTTATGTATTATACATGGAGATCATATCCCCTCTTATGTATTATACATGGAGATCATATCCCCCCCTTATGTATTATACATGGAGATCATATCCCCCCTTATGTATTATACATGGAGATCATATCCCCACTTATGTATTATACATGAAGATCATATCCCCCCTTATGTATTATACATGGTGAACATATCCCCCCTTATGTATAATACATGGAGATCATATCCCCCCCCTTATGTATTATACATGGTGATCATATCCCCCCTTATGTATTATACATGGAGATCAGACCCCCTTATGTATTATACATGGAGATCATGTCCCCCCTTATGTATTATACATGGAGATCATGTCCCCCCTATGTATTATACATGGAGATCATATCCCCCCTTATGTATTATACATGGAGATCATATCCCCCCTTATGTATTATACATGGGGATCATATCCCCCCTTATGTATTTTACATGGAGATCATATCCCCCCTTATGTATTATACATGGAGATCATAACTCCCCTTATGTATTATACATGGAGATCATATCCCCCCTATGTATTATACATGGAGATCATATCCCCCTTATGTATTATACATGGTGATCATATTCCCCTTATGTATTATATATGAAGATCATATCCCCCTTATGTATTATACCTGGCGATCATATCCCCCTTATGTATTATACATGGAGATCATATCCCCCCTTATGTATTATACATGGAGATCATATCCCCCTTATGTATTATACATGGAGATCATATCCCCCCTTATGTATTATACATGGAGATCATATCCCCCTTATGCATTATACATGGAGATCATATCCCCCCTTATGTATTATACATGGTGATCATATCCCCCTTATGTATTATACCTGGAGATCATATCCCCCCTTATGTATTATACATGGAGATCATATCCCCCCTTATGTATTATACATGGAGATCATATCCCCCTTATGTATTATACATGGAGATCATATCCCCCCTTATGTATTATACATGGAGATCATAACTCCCCTTATGTATTATACATGGAGATCATATCCCCCCTTATGTATTATATATGGAGATCATATCCCCCCTTATGTATTATACATGGAGATCATATCCCCCCCTTATGTATTATACATGGAGATCATATCTCCCCTTATGTATTATACATGGAGATTATATCCCCCCTTATGTATTATACATGGAGATCATATCCCCTCTTATGTATTATACATGGAGATCATATCCCCTTATGTATTATACATGGAGATCATATCCCCCCCTTATGTATTATACATGGAGATCATATCCCCCCTTATGTATTATACATGAAGATCATATCCCCTCTTATGTATTATACATGGAGATCATATCCCCCCTTATGTATTGTACATGGAGATCATATCCTCCTTATGTATTATACATGGAGATCATATCCCCCCTTATGTATTATACATGGAGATCATATCCCCTCGTATGTATTATACATGGAGATCATATCCCCCTTATGTATTATACATGGAGATCATATCCCCCCTTATGTATTATACATGGAGATCATATCCCCCCTTATGTATTATACATGGAGATCATATCCCCTCTTATGTATTATACATGGAGATCATATCCCCCTTATGTATTATACATGGAGATCATATCCCCCCTTATGTATTATACATGAAGATCATATCCCCCCTTATGTATTATACATGGTGATCATATCCCCCCTTATGTATAATACATGGAGATCATATCCCCCCCTTATGTATTATACATGGTGATCATATCCCCCCTTATGTATTATACATGGAGATCATATCCCCCCTTATGTATTATACATGAAGATCACATCCCCCCTTATGTATTATACATGGAGATCATATCCCCCTTATGTATTATACATGAAGATCATATCCCCCCTTATGTATTATACATGGTGATCATACCCCCCCTTATGTATTATACATGGAGATCATATCCCCCCTTATGTATTATACATGAAGATCATATCCCCCCTTATGTATTATACATGGTGATCATATCTCCCCTTATGTATAATACATGGAGATCATATCCCCCCCCCTTATGTATTATACATGGAGATCATATCCCCCCTTATGTATTATACATGGAGATCATATCCCCCATTATGTATTATACATGGAGATCATATCCCCCCTTATGTATTATACATGGAGATCATATCCCCCCTTATGTATTATACATGGAGATCATATCCCCCCTTATGTATTATACATGGAGATCATGTCCCCCCTATGTATTATACATGGAGATCATAACTCCCCTTATGTATTATAAATGGTGATCATATCCCCCTTATGTATTATACATGGAAATCATATCCCCCTTATGTATTATACATGGAGATCATATCCCCCCCTTATGTATTATACATGGAGATCATATCCCCCCCTTATGTATTATACATGGAGATCATATCCCCCCTTATGTATTATACATGGAGATCATATCCCCCCTTATGTATTATACATGGAGATCATATCCCCCCTTATGTATTATACATGGAGATCATATCCCCCCTTATGTATTATACATGGAGATCATAACTCCCCTTATGTATTATACATGGAGATCATATCCCCCTTATGTATTATACATGGAGATCATATCCCCCCCTTATGTATTATACATGGAGATCATATCCCCCCTTATGTATTATACATGGAGATCATATCCCCCCTTATGTATTATACATGGAGATCATATCCCCCCTTAATCTCCTCTTTTAAGTAGAGGATACATTCAATTCCTCTAATCTTTCCTCGTAGCTGAGCTCCTCCATGTCTCGTATCAGTTTGGTTTCCATTCGCTTTTTTTTTCCTCCAGTTCCCCAATGTTCTTTTTGTTAATTGGTGCCCAAAACTGAACTGCATATTCTAGTTGAGGTGTTAATAATGATAATAATACAAGAGAGGATTTTGCTCGCTTTAGAACCCGCAGCTTGCATGCCATTATTAAGCTTGTGATCTACCAGAACTCCTAAATCCTTTTCCATCATTGACCCCCCCAGATCCTTCTCCACCATTGACCCCCCAGTTGTACCTCCCTAGTATGTATGATGCATATTCTTAGCCCCCAAGTGCAGAACCTTACATTTATCAACATTAAACCTCATTGGCCCCATAGTCCCCCAATTACACAGAGTATTGAGGTCGGCTTGTAAGATGGAGACATCCTGTAAGGAAGTTATTCCCGGCACAGCTTGGTGTCATCTGCAAACACTGAAATGGGATTTATAATCTCAGACCCCATATTGTTTATAAATATATTAAAAAGTAAGGGTCCCAACACTGAACCTTGGGGTACACCACTAATCACACTGAACCTTGGGATACCCCACTAATCACACTGAACCTTGGGGGACCCCACTAATAACACTGAACCTCGGGGTAGCCCACTAATAACACTGAACCTTGGGGTAGCCCACTAATAACACTGAACCTTGGGGTACACCACTGACACCCCTAGACCATTCAGATTATGAATCATTAACCACTACTCTCTGAATATGATCTTTTAGCCAGTTTTCTATCCATTTACATTCTGATTTTTCCAGCCCGTAGACTTTACCTTACACATTAGCCGTGTGTGGGGAACTGTGTTCAAGTATACCACATCCCCTGCCACCCCTCTGTCCAAGTATACCACATCCCCTGCCACCCCTCTGTCCAAGTATACCACGTCCCCTGCCACCCCTCTGTTCAAGTATACCACATCCCCTGCCACCCCTCTGTCCAAGTATACCACGTCCCCTGCCACCCCTCTGTCCAAGTATACCACATCCCCTGCCACCCCTCTGTCCAAGTATACCACATCTACCGCCACCCCTCTGTCCAAGTATACCACGTCCACTGCCACCCCTCTGTCCAAGTATACCACGTCCACCGCCACCCCTCTGTCCGAGTATACCTCGTCCACAGCCACCCCTCTGTCTGAGTATACCACGTCCACCGCCACCCCTCTATCCAAGGTCCAAGTATACCACGTCCACAGCCACCCCTCTGTCCAAGGTTTTGCTCACCTCCTCATAAAAAGAAATCAGATTTGTTTGACATCTTCTGTCTTTCATGAATCCATGCTGTCTGTTGCTTACAATATTTGTTTCCAGCAAGAGAACTCATCTATGTGATCTTTTATTAAACTCTCCAGTATCTTCCCAACTATAGAAGTTACACTAACAGGTCTATAATTACTTGGGAAAGATTTTGACTCCTTTTTAAATATTGGCTCCACATTGGCCTTACGCCAATCCAGTGGTACTATGTTAGTCATTAAAGAGTCTCTAAAAATGAGAAACAATGGCTGTGAAATGACAGAGCTCAATTCTTTAAGGCCCCGCGGGTGTATGCCATCCAGTCCAGGGGCTTTATTCACCTTTATTCTGTCTAAATATTTTTGGATCATTTAAATTGTGAGCCAATGTGAATCATCTGGAGCTGTGTCAGTACCATCCCCCCATGTTCCTTTGTGTATACAGAGCTGAAGAAGGGATTTCATACATTGGCCTTCTCTTTGTCCCCAGTCACCCCCTCTAGATGATTCTGTAAAGGGCCTACATACTACAGACTGGACCTTTTTACTATTAATATATTTAAAATTTTTTTGGAGGTTTGTTCTGCAATTTTTTGCCTCCCTGAACAGATGAGTTTTCAGGGATCACCTAAAGGCATCTAGAGTAGGGGATAGCCAGACAGATTGAGGTCAAGAATTCCAGGGGATGGGAGAGGAGGAGGCAAGGGATCTTGAGAGCAGGAGATCATGAGAGGAGCGGAGAGGATGGTTTGGGAGATATCTGTATACAAGACTGGTGATGTAGCTGGGGGTAGAGTTGTGAATAGCTTTGTATGTTGTTGTTGTTAGCATTTTGAATTTCATTCATTGGGCAATTGGAAGACAGTGGAGGGATTGGCAGAGAGGGGTGGCAAACAGTGAGCAGTTGGTAAGGTAGTTGATCCTGGCAGCAGCATTCATGATAGACTGGAGAGGGAATAGCCTATGGAGAGATCGGTATATGAGAAGGGAGTTGCAAAAGTCAAGGCAGATATAATAAGGGAGTGAATGAGTAGCTTGGTGGTTTCATTAGTCATTTCATTAGTTAGAGGATCAAGTGCATCCACTGAAGATGAGAGTGAACTGTTGTAGACAGAGGTGGCCAGGTCAGGACAGGAAATGGGAGAGATTTTGTCATAGAGGTGGTCAGTAGCAGAATAGAAAAGAGAAGGGTGAAGGTTTCTACAAGTAATCATTTGCTGCTTGGGGGGATAGGTGGTTGAAAACAAGTATACTGTGAAACTGATGAGGTTGTGATCAGAGAAAGGACAGGGGGTGTTGGTGAAGTTGCCAGGAGTGCAGAGATGGGGTTATACAAGGCCAAGCGTATTACCATCAGAGTGAATGTCCATTGTGTTCTCATGAACACACTGTACACCCAGAAACATTAACAGCCCATATCTCAGTGATCACCAAAGAAAGGAAAGATCCCACTCGATGCGCCAACTAAAGGCCTATTTCTCTGCTCAAGCTTGATCCGAAACTATTCACTAAAATCTTAGCTACCCATCTGATTCCTTATCTTAATAACATTATCCGTTATGACCGGGTGGGCTTTATGCCAGACAGAGAGGCATGTGATGGTATGATCCGAAGACTTAATGTTATACATTCTGTCCTGCCAAGGACTACTCCAACTCTCCTTCGTTCTACTGATGTGAAAAGGCCTTTGACAGGGTGAATTTGTCCTTCATCAGGGTCACAAGACATGGGCCTTAGTCCGACTATGAGAACGTGGACGGAGTCAAAGCACAGGTGCTAATGGATTGCTCGTCTCCTTTCCCTGTTACAAATGGTACAAGACACGGTTGTGCCTTTTCACCCCTCATTTTCCTTTTAATGTGTGAACCATTTCTACACTATGTTAGGAGTAAGCAGAACATTCATAATATCATGACTGGGCATAAATGCCATAAGGTCTCTACCTATGCAGATGATTTGCTCTTTTTTAGCAGTTAACTGGATGTCACCAATCCCAACTTGATGGCTGAATTTAGACGTTATGGTGAATTATCTAATTTTCAAATAAATTATCAGAAGTCTGAGGCACTCAGCTTGAACCTGTCGGAGGTCATGCTACAGAGACTCAAATCCTTTGCTTTTAGGTGGCCATTTTCCAGAGGATGGGAGAGGGTCTAGAGAAGTTCTGGAGGTGAGTGTGGGAGGAGGTAACTGGAGAGCAGGAGGTCTTGGGAGGAGAGGACAATATTTGCAGGTGAGGTTGGTGAGGTAGCTGGGGGCGATGTTGTGGATGGCCTTGCATGTTGTGGTTAGTATTTTGAATGTATGTGTTGGGTTAGTTGAAGCCAGTGAAGAGATAGGCAGAGGGGCAGTAGTCATGGTTTGGATAGTAAGATGCATTAGTCTGGCAGCAGCATTCATAGCAGACTGAAGGGGGGATAGCCTGTGTAAGGGTAGGCCAGTGAGAAGGGAGTTGTAGTCAAGTTGGTAAATAATCAAGGAGTGAATAAGCTGTTGTGTGGTGTCTTTAGTCAGGAAGGGGCGAATTCTGGAAATGTTCCGGTGTTTGAGGCAGCACAATTTAGCCAGATAATGGATGTGGGGAATGAAGGAGAGATCAGAGTCTAGGATTACACCTAGCACCATTAAGATTACACCTGGCATGTGTGGAGGGACCATTGGTTGTGCCGTTGATCTCAATGGTAAAGTCATGGGGAGGGGATACAGAAGGAGGAACTATTACAAGCTCAGTTTTAGAAAGACTGAGTTTGAGGTAGTGGTGTGACATCCATACTGATATGTCACTTAGTAAATTTGTGATCTGTAAGGGGATTGAGGGGGTGAATTGAGAAGTTGAGAGATAGATCTGGGTGTCATCAGCATAGAGGTGGCATTGAAAGCCACTGGAGGTTATCAACTGGCCTATGGAAGAGATATAGAGAGAGAAGAGGAGGAGCCCAAGGCTGGAGCCTTGGGGGACCCCAACAAAATGAGGAAGAGGAGCAGAGTAAATGGTATTGTATGTGACACTAAAAGTGCACTGAGATAGGTACCAGAATAACCAGGAAAGAGCAGAGTCATGGAGGCCAAGTGAGTGGAGTTTGTTGAGGATGAGTGGGTGGTCAACTGTGTCAAAGGCAGCAGAAAGGTCTAAGAGTATGAGTATGGAGTATGGCCGTTGGTTTTAGCAGTCAGCAGGTCATTGGTGAGTTTTAATAGAGCATTTTCAGTGGAACATTGCGGGAGGAAGCAGAACTGTAGGGGATTGAGAAGGTTGTTGTGAAGGAGGTAGCAACTCATACCACTGTGGATAAGGAATTCAAGAAGCTTGGAGGCAAATGGAAGCAGGGAGATGGGTCTTAGGATATTCAAACAGGTGGGGTCCAGTGAGGATTTTTAAGTATGGGGGTGGTCAGTACATGTTTGAGCGTGGAGGGAAATGTACTTGAAGAGAGGGAAAGGTTGAAGATGTGGGTTTGAGAGTTTAGGATGGAGCAGGAAGGTGGTCATAGTAATTGAGAGAGGACAGGTCCAGGGGAAAGGTGGGCAGAGGAAAGGAGTTTGGCAACTTCCTCAGTGGTAACGGGGTTGAAAGTGTTGAGTGGGGTGTTGGACTTGGTGAGTTGGTTGGGAGAGAAAGCTGGATGCTGGCTATCTCATGACGAATTGTGTTGATTTTGTTATTGGAATGATTGGCAATATCCTGGGCAGTAAGCTAGTTGGTGTCTGGAGGCAGTGTGGGGTGAAGTAAGGAATTAAAGATAGAAAAGAGTTGACAGGATTTGGATGAGAGGGTTTTGATGAGACTCGTGTAGTAGGTTTGTTTAGCAGTATGGAGGCAGGAGCTGTATTTGAGAAGGAGGGATTTGTAGAGGGTGAAGTCTTTCAGGGGTTTAGTTTTACTCCATACTCGCTCAAGAGCATGACTGCATCTCTTGAGACTTCTGGTGTCATCTGTTTGCCAGGGTTGTGACAGGTGAGGCCTGGTTCTGCGTGTAGTGAGAGGAGCATGGTGTCCAGGAAAGATGACAGAATGTTGTTGTAGTCAGAAGTGCCCAGGTCTGGGAAGGACAGGGGAGCAATTTTATCATAATGGCAGTCAGTAGCAGGATGAAGAAGGGAAGGGTTGAGGTGGCCAAGTTTCCTGCGGGTAACCGTTTGCTGGTTGGAGGCATGGGAGGTAGGAGATGGGGAAAGTGTGAAACTGAGAAGGTTGTGGTCAGAGAGAGGAAAAGGGATGTTGGAGAGGTTACAGGGAGTGCATAAGTGGGAGAATGCGAGGTTGAGGGTGTTGCCATTGGAGTAAGTGGTGGTTTGTGTCCATTGTATTCGGTTAAAAGAGGAGGTTAAGCTGAGTAGTTGAGAAGTGGCTGAGGTGTTAACATTGATTGGACTGCTAAAGTCACCAAGGATGATGGCGGGTACTTCAGAGGAAAGTGGGGTAGCCATGTGGACAAATCATTGAGAAAGTGTGACACAGGGCCAGGAGGCCGGTAAATGACTGCAATCCTCAGATAAACTGGAGAAAAAAGACAGTAAAAATTTAAAAAAATCAAATTTTGTCATAAATTTCAGCCAAAATGTATTCTGCTCCGTGTCTTTGGCGGTGATCAGTGATTTATAGCAGGACTGCAGCAGGCATTCTGATATTGGGGGGAATTGACTTAGTGTCTCTGACATCCCCAATGACACCAATACAGTGATCAATGCTAATAAAAAGCACTGACACTGTACTAATGGCACTGGGCAGGAAGGGGTTAACATGAGGGAAGATCAAAGGGTTAACTGTGTGCTGTGTGTTTCACTGTAAGCACACTGCTATGCAGAGCCATACAAAGCAGTGTGCAGGAGCTGACAGAGGAGAGATATGTGTTGTTTATACACAGGTCTCTCTCCTGTCGGAGATACTCGGCGATCACCGGGTGGCGGCAAGTAATCACCCGCCAGGACTCGGTGATTGACTGCCGAGGCTGTGAATGGCGGCGCTACCCGGAACTGCAAAATCACATATACACATATATATATATATACATACACACACATGATTTTGCGCACCCGTTCCGAGCTGTAGCAGTATTACATTGGTGAAGTCTGCCGAGTCCAACAATAACTAAACAATACAAACTGTACCGGAAATGTTGGATATCTCTCCTTCTGGACACGGGGAACACTCATAGCAGCATTTATGTATGGAAGAGGCAAACTTTTTTCTGCTGCCGGGTAAACAGGAATCTGAGCATCGAGATATTGTTACCTGAAATCAGAAATTATTATTATTATTATTATTATCATCATTATTATTATCATTTTTAAATGTAAATGTCCGTCATCCCTCAAGAGACTCTACAATCTAAGTGTAACAAATAGGAATGAGGTTCAGGTTTGCTTCTAATATGGGTCAAAATCTGCAGATCTGAGATCCTCTTGGGGGGCAGTATTTCGGGGTTTTCATTTATCTGGGGCATTCAGTCACGTTAAAAACTGGAGTTTTTCAGCTTTTTTTTAGAATTTTTGCATTAGTGTTTAGTGGCATTTTTCCGCATTTGTGTTTCTTACAAAAAAAACGTTGGGGATCAAAAACACCGGTTTGCGATGTTTTACTGCATTTTGGCACGTTTTTCAGTGTTACGGGGTTTTTACAGCTAAAAAACTCCTTTAGAAACCCGCTAGTCCTGTTTTTTTTTTCAGCGAAAAAATGTTGATTCCAGTCTGTGTGTACGGACACATAGGATAACATGCTGGGGGGGTTTACTGGCTGTAGAGAAAAACCTCAAAAGCCAAAAACAGCTGCTGTAAAAATGTCCCGTATGCAGGAGGACTTATGGCATGCTAATGGGACCTCTATTTTAGGTTAAACTGCTTTTTTAGTGCAAAGCTTCCCTTTAACCCCTTGACTCCGACGTCACACAAATACGTTGCTTCACAGAACTGGGCTGTTTTCCGTGGGGTCGCATATTTGTGTACCTGTCTTTTTGCTGGGAGCGCGCAGCACGGCGCACTCCCAGTCACAAAGACCTCGGTGTCACCGAGAGCCCCGGGTCCCATTCTAGCAATCGGGACACGAGACTCCCGATTCCGGGTCACATGATCACTGTTATAGCTTCTAATTGGCTATCACAGTGATCAGTCACTGTGCAACTCGTCCCCCTTGTTTTTTTTCCTTTCTCTATGAATGGTGGAGAGAGATACATTGTATCATTATATACATTCCATTATACATTGTATCATTGTATACATTCCATTATACATTGTATCATTATATACATCCCATTATACATTGTATCATTATATACATAAAATTATACATTGTATCATTATATACATTCCATTATACATTGTATCATTATATACATCCTATTATACATTGTATCATTATATACATCCCATTATACATTGTATCATTATATATGTTCAGTTATACATTGTATCATTATATACATCCTATTATACATTGTATCATTATATACATCCTATTATACATTGTATCATTATATACATCACATTATATATTGTATCATTATATACATCCCATTATACATTGTATCATTATATACATTCTAGTATACGTTGTATCATTATATACGTTCAGTTATACATTGTATCATTATATACATTCTATTATACAGTGTATCATTATATACAGTCTATTATACATTGTATCATTATATACATCCTATTATACATTGTATCATTATATACATCACATTATATATTGTATCATTATATACATCCTATTATACATTGTATCATTATATACATTCCATTATACATTGCATCATTATATACATTCTAGTATACGTTGTATCATTATATACATTCCATTATACATTGTATCATTATATACATCACATTATATATTGTATCATTATATACATCCTATTATACATTGTATCATTATATACATTCTAGTATATGTTGTATCATTATATACGTTCAGTTATACATTGTATCATTATATACATTCTATTATACATTGTATCAGTATATGCATTTTATTATAATTGTATATTGTGTCCTCACTGCTCCCTTCACCCCTCTACGGCACCCACCACCTCCTCCTATTACTCCACTCTCCCACTGACCCGAACACCTCCACTAGTAGTTTCTCACGCTCCTGCACATCCCGCTCCCATGCCACCTTTCTCCTCCTCCTAACTGCGGGGGACATCTCCCCGAATCCTGGCCCTCCACCACCTCCCTCACCCGCACAGCACCCTCCCGCCTCCACGTCCTACCGCAACCCCCGCAACTTAGTATCTGTCCCCCTGCTAACTAAAATTTCCCCCCATTTTCATGTGCACTCCTGAACGCCCGATCGGTGTGCAACAAGCTTACCACCATCCACGACCTCTTTGTTTAACGTACTTTTCCCAATCTAGAACAAATAGAAATATAATAACTCAATTATTCTATTAAGATCCAACTCATCCATACATATGTTAGTACTGTTACTAAGCAAATATTAGATATTAGGTTAAGGAAAGCTTCTAACAATGGCGTTCCCCTGAATATTGTGTCTGATCGAGGAGTGCAGGTCACATCCAAATTTTGGAAAGCTCTGTGTGAGGCAGTAGAGATCGAGTTACGCTTTTCTTCTGCTTATCACCCGCAGACAAATGGACAAACGGAAAGGACAAATCAAACTCTGGAGCAATATCTCCGATGCTTCTCCTCATATTCACAGGATGACTGGGCATCACTCCTTCCTTTAGCGGAATTTGCGTGTAATAATTCCAGCCATTCCGCCACCAAGCAATCCCCCTTTTACTCTAACTAAATACCATCCCTCCTTTCTTCCAGAAATACCAGTGGAGGCTGCTGTTCCGCGGTACAAGAAAGGATGGAGTTCCTCAGGAGGAATGGCGAAGTGTTACAGAAAACAATTTCTGAAGCTCAGGTGAGCAACTAAAAATTTTTTGATAGAAAGAGAACAGGCAACTTGAAACTGAAACAAGGGGATAAAGTCTGGCTGTCCACGGCTAATCTGAAATTAAGTTGTCCATCAAGGAAGCTTGGTCCAAGATACCTGGGACCATTTACCATCAAGAGAAGGGTTAACCCTGTGGCATTTGAATTGGAACTACCGGCTAACTTGAAGATTCACCAGGTATTCCACTGCTCTTTATTAAAACCACACATCCCAAGTGGGTTTCCCAACTGGAATTCGGAGCCACCTGCTCCACTGCTAGTTGAGGGAAATGAAGAGTACGAGGTTGAGGCTATCTTGATTTGTAGGAAGAGGGGCGGACAGACCCAGTTCCTCATAAAATGGAAGGGTTATGGACCAGAGGATAACTCCTGGGAACCGTCCACTAATGTCCATGCCTCACAGATAGTTCAAGCCTACCTCCATCGTCATCCTGAGAAACGAGCCCTAGTGGGCATCTGGAGGCTGCCCCTAAGGAGGGGGGGCAATGTAAGGGATTTCCAGCAAGAATCACGATCGGGAACGCGTACGCGCAAAGGAGATCCCGCAGAAGAATTTCCGGTTGTGCGCAGGCGTGCAGAAATGCGCAATCACGCACATGCACGCACGTGTGCACATGCACGGCAAAGATTGGCACCAGACGGGCTTTTTAAGCCTCTGCTCAGATTCAGTGCTGACTGGTCTTCAGCTCCCCCACGTGTCCTGCTTGCTCCTGTTTGATTCCTTTGTTGCTGACTCGGCTTGTCCCTGACCCGACTCTGATTACTCTCCTGCTCCTGGTTCCTGGTTCCTGACTTGGGCTCTGATCCTGACTTTGGCTTTTCCTTCTGATCCTGTACTGTGCTGCCTGACTGTTATGACCGCGGCTATCCTACGATTCCGCTCCAGTCCTGTGTCCTTGCTACCTACCTTGCTCTGCTGTGCATCTGGCAAATCCACTGAACCTGCCTGGTCTATTTCTACGGTTCCCAAATCAGAGGATATCCTGCCTACCAAGGTCATCATCTGCAAGAGTCGCAAGCAACAACCACTGGCGCTCTTGTGCCCTGGTCCCTAGACTCCCTCTGTTTCAACCTCAGCCAGGTCAGGGCTAGTGGCACAAGTGAGGACCACCTCGTCAATTCAGTCTCCCATCAGGTACGTGACAACAGCACAGTGATCCGACCAGGGAATTGGGAGGATGTCGGAGGCCAGTACTCGGTGGGGAAGAGCTAGCAGTCATAAAGATGTGATCTCTTCTTGAGAATGTCTTATGAGGGTGGGAATAGAAGGTATATTGGCATTTTATGGGATTGAGTTCTCTCCATGTATCTATCATTGAGTAACATTGTAATATAGTTTAGAAGGTTTGTTTAGAGGTGACCAGAGGAGGGGGTTGAGGGGACTTATCTAGGAAGGGGTATATCGTGCAATTTGAATCCCCACAGACTAACAACGTGCCGCGTTTGTAATGGTCGATAACTGATAATAGGTGGGAAAGAAATGGTAAGTGACCTTGGTTTGGGGCGTAATACGTGGTGATGGTGACTTCAAAGTCCAGAAGTTGCCCGGTGAGCAGGAGATAATAACCTTCAGGGTCTTTAATCTCAGTATGCAATGTGAAGGGCGTTGCACGGTTGAAGGCAATGAGTATCCCTCTACGTTTGGTAGCAGCGGAGGCTGTGTAGACCTGTGCGTAGCGGAGGCCAAAGAATTTGGGAGTGGAGGTAGGAGGTGTAGTGCGTCTCCTGGAGGGCATTGTATGATGCGAAGGAGCGGAATGCCTTGTTGCGCTTCTGCAGTATGTTAAGACCCTGAACATTCAGGGTGAGAATGTTAAGGGAACCCATGGGGAGAGCGTGTGGTGATTCAGATAATAGAGCGGTACCAGCTGAGAGAGAATCTGGCAGTCTAGATGTAAGATTGTTGTGTGGGAGAAGGAGTTAGGCAAAAGATGTGGAGTCGTGTAGGGGAGAGAGGAGGAGGATAGGGCTAGGGAAGGGTATCAGGAGAGGGATATAGGGGGCCATAATTAGGCAAAGAAGTGGTCCCCGGGATCACCCGGGACTCGGGTGGTCTGGGGAGCGGTAATAGCCCAAGTGGTATCAAAAACGCGATACCAAAGGGGCTAGTGGTGAGTGTGCAGGTACGCTGGTTGTGGGGAAGACAGCATATAAACATGAATGTAGTAATGTGATCCTGGGGGGAGAAAGAACATCAGGATTGGCATACAGGAGAGTCAAGGGATCCTAGGGTCAGGTGGCATCGGTCGTCCAGGTAGGTCTACAGAGATGGGGGGACAAAATTTTCCATGCCACCAGAACCGAGGATCCTATACATAAAATACAGGCATAATCGATTAAAGATTAAACCAACGAGTAATATATAAGGCACAACAAGCTCTTAACGATAGAGGAGAGAGAGTAGGACGGCCCTTGATATACGGTGCAGCAAGAAATTTTCCTCAATACAGGTTATAACATTGTTTTAAGAAAAAAGGGGGGGAGAACAGAAGAAGAAGTCAGAAGGACAGTATGAGCCCTGGGGGCTAACATAAGGATACGGATGCTTAGCATCTGCATTCAGGTGAGGGATGAGAGGAACAGACACCATGGGTGTCAACTACGAGGGTGGCGGAGTTCCACTTCGTTGAATGTAGGCTGTAAAGCGAGAGATGATTGATGAGCGTCAGTCAATGGAATCTTGTGGATGGAGCAGGTGATGAAAAACGCTCTTGTTTGTGGGTATTGAGTTCACCGTTGGTGAGGTGTGTCGGGTGAGATTTCTGCGGTGAGCATGATGCTGATCGTCAGAGGCGTAGCTGGGGGGGGCAGGGGGTACATATGTACCCGGGCACCAAGATAAAGGGGCGCCAAAATGAGGTCACAAGATCACTGCAGCGGCTGCAGCAGACATGTCATCTGATACGTCTGCCATCTACAGTGAGCGGCCGGGAGAGAAGCGGAGAGGAGGGCAGTGAGCCGGCATGTGCCGGAGGGGATGAGGGGAGATCTGAGTCGGGTGTGTAGTGCCACAGATGAAGGGGGAGCAATGTGATTGGGACAGGGGGTGTCTACATGGACCATATGAAGCTGGGGGGGGTGTCATGAGGTGGCTGTTCATCCCCGGGCGCAAAATATCCTAGCTACGCCTCTGCTGATCGTCGTCTGGAGCTTTCTGATGGTGTTGTGTGAGGGTGCAGCTGGAGGTTCTGCAGGGTGTCTTGAAGCTCATCAGGGGTCTTGCAGATGTGGTCTCAGGCCTGGTAATGGAAACGTATTGCGAAGGGGAAGCACCATTTATACGGTATGCCATGCTGTTGAAGAGCTTGTAAACGTGGCTTCATGGCCCTTCCTTTGACGATGGTAGTGGGACAGAGGTCTTGGAATAGCTGGTAAGTGTGACCCTGGAACGTGAGGGATTCTGCATTACGGGCTGCTTGTAGAAATTGTTCTTTAGTGCGAAAGAAGTGGAGCTTGGCTATGATATCTCATGGTGGGCCGTCGGTGCGTTTTGGATCCAATGCCCTGTGAACCCTATCCATTTCTTGGCATTCTATGGAAATAGCAGGGGAGAGCTCTTGAAATAACGCTGTGACAGTGGATTGGACATCAATAATTGACTCAGGAAGGCCAGGAATTTGCACGTTTGAGCGCCTAGCCTGATTCTCAAAGTCCTCTAAGCACATTTGTAATGTAGCGTTTTCGTCACGCAAAATGTCAAGTTCGTGTGTTTGTGTTTGAAATGAGGCGTTCAGGTCATCCACCCTCTGTTCCAGGTCAGCAGTGCATTGCTCTAGTTCGTGGATTTCTCTGGACAGCTTGTCTGTGGCGCGGTCAGAGGTCTGTGTTCAGGGCTTTCTGTAGCATTTTTCCAAAACGTGTGAGGCAGGAGTAGTAAGATCAGGTGTTGAAGCATGTATGGGGGTCTCTGTCTCAGCATCAGACTCGCCCTCAGAAGTGCAGGGATGGCTTGGCTGCTCCGTGTGCAGGGCTGTATACTTCAATGCTGCTGGCTTGCTGCTGTGAGAGGGTGCAGCGGCCATCTTGGAGGAGGCATGAGCAAGGGCCTCCTTGATCGGTTTGCCTGGAGGTGGAGCCTGGTGCTGGGACGCTCCTCTGACCATATTAGCGTGTGGCAGAGGGGTCGCTATGGCAACTGGGGCCATTTATATGACGGCGCAGGCTGGGATCATGGGTCGGGGCGGCTGTTTTCCCTGCGGTGCAGAGGAGCCTCAGGGAGACATGTCCATCCCCACTGGCCGCGCATGCGCACCATGCCAACTTTATTTCATAACACATATATACACAAAATAGGAAATAGATCACTTATAGGAAACTTTGCACAAAATTATGGCAGTTAAAAACCTTCACCGACTCCAAGAATGACCCCTTTCATGAACATACGTGTAACGGAGGGTAAGCGGGACAGAACACACAAGGCAGACGGCAAACACTTAAAGCTTTATTAAAACAGACAACAGTCACTCAATGGGGAGTAGTGCAGGGAGAGAGTCCAAAATACTTGTAATCCAGCCCCGGTGGGCAAAGCTAAAGGCTCCACAGCAATTTGTAATCCAAGAGGCAGTTCATAAGCAGTCAGATAGCACAAGGGGAGCATACACTCACACAAATCTGATGCGATAGTCTCAGGCAGAGTTGACAGTGTTCCAGGCAGGCTGATGTAACTTCTGGGATCCCCCTTCCTCCAATGAAGCTTAGGCAGAGCCAGGGGGCCACTAGAGTCCAGCTGAACCCCTCAGTGGTTGCCCAGCAGAACGGCACAACAAGAGAGACCAGCACTGGCCTCTTAAACCCCCTGAGCAGGAAGAGAGGCGGAGGGGGGTCATTAGCAGGTGACAATGAAGAGAATGGAACTACAGTAATTTAATTTGTAGCTGTACACAGAAAGGACTGGTTGGGCCGGATAATTAGTGGGGGAAATACATTAATACAAAAGTAAGGCACTAATTAGGGATGTATACACTCATTGAATTTGGGACCTTTTGTGGAGGGGCGAGTGAATTACAGCTAGGGGCCTTTGGCACACAGGAGTGAATACTAATTGGAGGAAGCTCTTCCTATGGCCAGGAGGGATTAGGAACAAGGAATTAATACCTGGGGATTATTAACTGGGATGGCAGAGAACTCATATCGTGACACTCCGGGTCAGTAAGCAGGAATTGATAATTGGCCGGGTCCCTATACTGTGATAATACGTGTTTGTTGGTATATCTTAAAACAAGGATTCAAATTCCTATAAATCCTAATTATGAACCTCCTCAGCAAATGCTATGAACAGAAAACATTGAAGTCATTTCTTACGTTGCCATGTTTCCAGAAGATGTTACTCATATCAAACGTTTTGGGTACAAAATCCGGGCCTTGAAAAATGGAAATTTTGCTTTGAGGAAAAGATATATTGTTTATATAAAGGCCGCTCTGTAAAATGAGATCGGTTGGAATTTCTCTTCTCTCATTGAAGTAGATCTCGCCTCCGTCTGGGTCGGTGTAATGAAGATTTCTCACATATTTGTGCAGCTTTTCATGGAAGACAGAAATACTCACATTACTATATACAGGTATAAAGGTTCTGAAATCAAAGTCTGATTAAAAAATACAAAGTGGTTAGATCCAAGTTATTAAGTGTTCCTGCATGGAGGGATTGACAGTGAATGGAGGCCAGTGGAGGGATTGGCAGAAAGGGGTGGAGGACACTGAGTGGAGATCAGTGGAGGGATTGGAAGAGAGGGGTGGAGGACAGTAAATGGAGGCCAGTAGAGGGATTGGCCGCTCGGCTCTTCTGTGCAGCAGAACCTGCTCCTCGGTCCAGCTGTGTCCTCATCACCTCATCATCTTCAGTGTGGGCACCCGGCTGTTACAACTTGCGGCTTCACAGCCGGGAGCCCACTGCGCATGCGTGAGAAACGCTGCACTTTGTGAATGTCCTCGTAGTTTTCTGGGACCTGTCACGTGTCCTAGAAAACTACGGGGAGAGAGGTGATCGCAGCAGAAGTGGGAGTGGGTATCAAATTCAGGCACCCTCTCCCCAAAGGTCCATAGTCTCTGGTCATCTCCTGTACTATGTCCGCAGTCTCTGGTCATCTCCTGTACTATGTCCGCAGTCTCTGACCATCTCCTGTACTGTGTCTGCAGTCTCTGGTCATCTCCTGTACTGTGTCCGCAGTCTCTGACCATCTCCTGTACTGTGTCTGCAGTCTCTGGTCATCTCCTGTACTGTGTCCACAGTCTCTGGTCATCTCCTGTACCATGTCCGCAGTCTCCGGTCATCTCCTGTACCATGTCCGCAGTCTCTGGTCATCTCCTGTACTGTGTCCGCAGTCTCTGGTCATCTCCTGTACTATGTCTGCAGTCTCTGGTCATCTCCTGTACTGTGTCCGCAGTCTCTGGTCATCTCCTGTACTGTGTCCGCAGTCTCTGGTCATCTCCTGTACTGTGTCCGCAGTCTCTGGTCATCTCCTGTACTATGTCTGCAGTCTCTGGTCATCTCCTGTACTGTGTCTGCAGTCTCTGGTCATCTCCTGTACTGTGTCTGCAGTCTCTGGTCATCTCCTGTACTGTGTCCGCAGTCTCTGGTCATCTCCTGTACTGTGTCCGCAGTCTCTGGTCATCTCCTGTACTATGTCTGCAGTCTCTGGTCATCTCCTGTACTGTGTCTGCAGTCTCTGGTCATCTCCTGTACTGTGTCTGCAGTCTCTGGTCATCTCCTGTACTGTGTCTGCAGTCTCTGGTCATCTCCTGTACTGTGTCTGCAGTCTCTGGTCATCTCCTGTACTGTGTCCGCAGTCTCTGGTCATCTCCTGTACTGTGTCCGCAGTCTCTGGTCATCTCCTGTACTATGTCTGCAGTCTCTGACCATCTCCTGTACTGTGTCTGCAGTCTCTGGTCATCTCCTGTACCGTGTCCACAGTCTCTGGTCATCTCCTGTACTATGTCTGCAGTCTCTGGTCATCTCCTGTACTATGTCTGCAGTCTCTGGTCATCTCCTGTACTATGTCTGCAGTCTCTGGTCATCTCCTGTACTGTGTCTGCAGTCTCTGGTCATCTCCTGTACTGTGTCCGCAGTCTCTGGTCATCTCCTATACTGTGTCCGCAGTCTCTGGTCATCTCCTGTACTATGTCTGCAGTCTCTGGTCATCTCCTGTACCGTGTCCGCAGTCTCTGGTCATCTCCTGTACTGTGTCCGCAGTCTCTGGTCATCTCCTGTACTGTGTCTGCAGTCTCTGGTCATCTCCTGTACTGTGTCTGCAGTCTCTGGTCATCTCCTGTACTGTGTCCGCAGTCTCTGGTCATCTCCTGTACTGTGTCTGCAGTCTCTGACCATCTCCTGTACCGTGTCCGCAGTCTCTGGTCATCTCCTGTACTGTGTCTGCAGTCTCTGGTCATCCCCTGTACTATGTCTGCAGTCTCTGGTCATCTCCTGTACTGTGTCTGCAGTCTCTGGTCATCTCCTGTACTGTGTCTGCAGTCTCTGGTCATCCCCTGTACTATGTCTGCAGTCTCTGGTCATCTCCTGTACTGTGTCTGCAGTCCAATATTTTTTTTCTTATCTCCCTCCTCTAAAACCTAGGTGCGTCTTATGGAATTAAAAATACGATATATATATACAGTTGTGTTCAAAATACTAGCAGTCAGACATCACTAACCGGATCAATCCCTGTTTTTGGTGGAAATGATATTTCTACATGGCAAATAATTTCCTAGCAGGTGTAGTAGAGTCATAGAAATCCAACAGACCCGACAGTCATGACATGCATGCTGCTGATTCTGTGTCATTGAATCACTCATTGAAAGGGGCGTGTTCACAATAATAGCCGTGTGGAGTTCTATTAGTGAGGTCATTCATTCTTTGATAAACAGGTGGCAATTATTGCCCTTATTTAAGGAAGGAAGGCAGCAAATGTTGGACATGCTGGTTACAGTGCATTTCTCTCTGAAATTCTGAGGAAAATGGGTTGTTCCAGACATTGTTCAGAAGAACAGCATACCTGGATTACAAAGTGGATTGGAGAGGGGAAAACATATAAAGAAGAGCAGAAAATGATCGGCTTCTCAGCTAAAATGATGGCAAATGCTTTAAAATGGCAACCAAAACCTAAAAGATGTGGAAGAAAGCGAAAAACTACCATTGGAATGGATAGAAGAATAGCCAACATGGCGCGGACTCCGCCAACAATCAGCTCCAGGAAGATGAAAGAAGGTGTGACGTTCCCTGTGAGGACTGTTACAATTAGAAGACGCCAATGTGAAGCCAAGCTATCTGCAAGAAGTCCCCGCAAAGTCCCACTGTTGGGAAAAAGACGTGTGCTGAAGAGGTTACAATCTGCCAAAGAGCACATTGACCGGCCTAAAGAGAAATGGCGCAACATTTTGTGAACTGATGAAAGGAAGATTGTTCTTTTTTGGTCTTGTGGGCGGAGACAGTTTGTCAGACGACCCCCAAACACTGAATTCAAGCCACAGTACACTGTGAAGACCGTGAAGCATGGTGGTGCAAGCATCATGATATGGGGATGTTTCTCATACTACGGTGTTGGGACTATTTATCGCATACCAGGGATCATGGATCAGTTTGAATCCATCAGAATACTTGAAGAGGTCATGCTGTCTTATGCTGAAGAGGAAATGCCCTTGAAATGGGTGTTCCAACAAGACAACGACCCCAAACACACCAGTAAACGGGCAACATCTTGGTTCCAGACCAACAAGATGGACGTTATGGAGTGGCCAGCCCAATCCCCGGATCTTCATCCAATAGAAAACTTGTGGGGTGACATCAAAAATGCCGTTTCTGAGGCCAAACCAAGAAATCGAGAAGAACTGTGGAATGTGGTCCAATCATCCTGGGCTGGAATACCTGATCACAGGGGCCAGAAGTTGGGTGACTCCATGCAACACAGATGTACAGCAGTTCTCAGAAACAGTGCGACTACAACCAAATATTCATGAAGTCATTCAAAGGAAAGCAAAATCTTCAAACATTTCTCAGTTTATATAGTGAATGTTTGAGTTTGTAAAGAAGAATACAAACACGGCCATTTTTTTGAACCGTCTAATATTCACTTTTCTTCCATTTTTTTAGAGGAACAACACAAATTTGATGTATTTTTCTTCATGTTGTAATTTGGAATAGAATGTGTCGTGTTCCCAATGCATTTGTGTGGATGGAAATAAAAGGATTAGAAGGATTTTCAGCTTTATTCACTTTTTTCAACGCACTGCTATTATTTTGAACACAACTGTATATATATAATGTATATCAATTATATATGAATCTGGACTATATGAATGTGTCTCTTAACATGGCATATACAATTAGTAAAATAAACACCCCCCCCCCTTTTAAAAGCCAACCATTTATTTAATTATATTTAAAAACTGTATAGGAGAAACAAACATTGTATTGCCGGCAATTTTGCGGACAGTGAGAGGGAGGTCGGAGGTCGCGGTCCATCTCACTTTGGTCACACAATTACTATGTAATCTATGATAGGATTGTAGTAACTAGAGATGAGCGAAGTATTCAAAAATTCGATTTGGCTGATTCGCCGAATTTCAGGAAGAAATTTGATTCGATGCGAATTTATTCGCTGCAAAATTGACTTATAAAAAGGGTTTCTAGGCTTCAGAGAGCCTTTAAATTAGTGCAGAACACTGTACCTTTAATTTAAATGCCCTTGGAGATGAGGAAGGAGAAGGAGAAGGATGAGAAGAAGGAGAAGGAGAAGGATGAGAAGAAGGAGAAGGAGAAGGATGAGAAGAAGGAGAAGGAGAAGGATGAGAAGAAGGAGAAGGATGAGAAGAAGGAGAAGGAGAAGGAGAAGGAGAAGGATGAGAAGAAGGAGAAGGAGAAGGATGAGAAGATGGAGAAGGAGAAGGATGAGAAGAAGGAGAAGGAGAAGGATGAGAAGAAGGAGAAGGAGAAGGATGAGAAGAAGGAGAAGGATGAGAAGAAGGAGAAGGAGAAGGATGAGAAGAAGGAGAAGGATGAGAAGAAGGAGAAGGAGAAGGATGAGAAGAAGGAGAAGGATGAGAAGAAGGAGAAGGAGAAGGATGAGAAGAAGGAGAAGGAGAAGGATGAGAAGATGGAGAAGGAGAAGGATGAGAAGAAGGAGAAGGAGAAGGATGAGAAGAAGGAGAAGGAGAAGGATGAGAAGAAGGAGAAGGAGAAGGATGAGAAGAAGGAGAAGGATGAGAAGAAGGAGAAGGATGAGAAGAAGGAGAAGGATGAGAAGAAGGATGAGAAGAACGAGAAGGATGAGAAGAAGGAGAAGGATGAGAAGAAGGATGAGAAGAAGGAGAAGGATGAGAAGAAGGATGAGAAGAAGGAGAAGGATGAGAAGAAGGAGAAGGAGAAGGATGAGAAGAAGGAGAAGGAGAAGGATGAGAAGAAGGAGAAGGATGAGAAGAAGGAGAAGGATGAGAAGAAGGATGAGAAGAAGGAGAAGGATGAGAAGAAGGATGAGAAGAAGGAGAAGGATGAGAAGAAGGAGAAGGATGAGAAGAAGGAGAAGGATGAGAAGAAGGATGAGAAGAAGGAGAAGGATGAGAAGAAGGATGAGAAGAAGGAGAAGGATGAGAAGAAGGAGAAGGATGAGAAGAAGGAGAAGGAGAAGGATGAGAAGAAGGAGAAGGAAGAGAAGGATGAGAAGGAGAAGGATGAGAAGAAGGAGAAGGAGAAGGATGAGAAGAAGGAGAAGGATGAGAAGAAGGAGAAGGATGAGAAGATGGAGAAGGAGAAGGATGAGAAGAAGGAGAAGGATGAGAAGAAGGAGAAGGATGAGAAGAAGGATGAGAAGAAGGAGAAGGATGAGAAGAAGGATGAGAAGAAGGAGAAGGATGAGAAGAAGAAGGATGAGAAGAAGGAGAAGGATGAGAAGAAGAAGAAGGATGAGAAGAAGGAGAAGGATGAGAAGAAGGAGAAGGATGAGAAGAAGAAGAAGGATGAGAAGAAGAAGAAGGATGAGAAGTAGAAGAAGAATGAGAAGAAGGAGAATTCCAAGCCGGCAAAAAGTGTATCTGCAGAGCTCCGCTATTTCTTAGGCTATTTCTGACAGTTCTGTGACATTCACTCCATACAGCGGTTGAAACATTGTATCTATTTGTTTCCATAAATTGATCCATTTATGGAAACAAATAGATACAATGTTTCAACCGCTGTATGGAGTGAATGTCACAGAACTGTCAGAAATAGCCTGCAGAGCTCCTCTATTCTGCAGATACACTTAGAGGAGCTCTGCAGATACACTTTTTGCCGGCTTCTAATTATTCTTATTTTCATCCTACTTCTTCTTCTTCTTCTTCTTCATCCTCATCCTCATCCTCTTCTTCTTCTTCTGAGGATAAGGATGAAGAAGAAGAAGAAGAAGAAGAAGAAGTAGGATGAAAATAAGAATAATTCCAAGCCGGCAAAAAGTGTATCTGCAGAGCTCCTCTAAGTGTATCTGCAGAATAGAGGAGCTCTGCAGATACACTTTTTGCCGGCTTGGAATTATTCTTATTTTCATCCTACTTCTTCTTCTTCTTCTTCATCCTCATCCTCTTCTTCTTCTTCTGAGGATGAGGATGAAGAAGAAGAAGTAGGATGAAAATAAGATTAATTCCAAGCCGGCAAAAAGTGTATCTGCAGAGCTCCTCTAAGTGTATCTGCAGAATAGAGGAGCTCTGCAGATACACTTTTTGCCGGCTTGGAATTATTCTTATTTTCATCCTACTTCTTCTTCCTCTTCATCCTCATCCTCTTCTTCTTCTTCTGAGGATGAGGATGAAGAAGAAGAAGAAGAAGAAGTAGGATGAAAATAAGAATATTTCCAAGCCGGCAAAAAGTGTATCTGCAGAGCTCCTCTATTCTGCAGATACACTTAGAGGAGCTCTGCAGATACACTTTTTGCCGGCTTGGAATTATTCTTATTTTCATCCTACTTCTTCTTCTTCTTCTTCATCCTCATCCTCGTCCTCTTCTTCTGAGGATGAGGATGAGGATGAAGAAGAAGAAGAAGAAGAAGAAGTAGGATAAAAATAAGAATTCCAAACCGGCAAAAAGTGTATCTGCAGAGTTCCTCTATTTCTGACAGTTCTCTGACAGCTCCTTCACATGTACAGCGGTTGAAACATCTGTTTCCGAATAAAAACATCTGTATCCTAAATGGAAACAAATAGATACAATGTTTCAACCGCTGTACATGTGTTCCTTCTGTCAGAGAACTGTCAGAAATAGCGGAGCTCTCTGCAGGGACACTTTTGCCGGCTGATCGGGAAAAATTTGATTCGCGCACCCGAAGTAGGCAAATTTTCGGATTCGACGCGAATCGAATTTTTCCTGAAATTCGTATCGAATTCCGGTTCGCCTGGTTCGATTCGCTCATCTCTAGTAGTAACATCAGAGGTGTACTTAGGTATTGTACTTCCCTAGGTAACACAAAAATTGGACACCCCCCCTCCCGGCGCAGAGAGCCTGCCACCAACCAACACCAGACCCCCCCCCTCCCCGGGGAGAGAGCCTGACAGTGACTAACCACACCCCTGCCCCATCCCCAGAAAAAGACACCTTCACAGCTCTGGACATCCCCCCCATGGAGAGAGACTGATGGTGACCAACAACACCCCTGATCCATCCCCACCCGAGAAAGCCTTTCACTAACACCCCCTCGACAGAAAAAAGGACACTCACCTTCACAGGTCTGGAAATCCCCCCCCCATGGAGAGAGCCTGATGGTGCACAAACAGCATCCCTGCTCCACCCCCACCCAAGAAAGCCTTCCACTAACACCCCCTCGACAGAAAAAAAGACACTTACCTTTACAGCTCTGGACATCCCCCCCATGGAGAGAGCCTGAAGGTGACCAACAACACCCCTGCTCCACCCACACCCACAAGAGCCTTCCGCTAACACCCCCGCCAATGGAAAAAAAGACACCTTCACAGCTCTGGACATCAACTCCATGGAGAGAGCCTGACAGTGACCAACACCCCTGCTCCACTCCCACCTGAGAGAGCCTTCCACTAACACCCCCCAACAGAAAAAAAGACACCTTCACAGCTCTGGACCCCCCCCCATGGAGAGAGCCTGACAGTGACCAACAACACCCCTGCTCCACCCACACCCGAGAGAGCCTTCCACTAACACCCCCCCCACACAGAAAAAAAGACACTTACCTTCACAGCTCTGGACATCCCCCCCATGGAGAAAGCCTGAAGGTGACCAACAACACCCCTGCTCCACCCCCACCTGAGAGAGCCTGACAGTGACCAACAACACCCCTGATCCACCCCCACCTGAGAGAGCCTGACGGTGACCAACAACACCCCTGATCCACCCCCACCTGAGAGCGCCTTCCACTAACACCCCCGAACAGAAAAAAAGACACCTTCACAGCTCTGGACAGCCCCCCCATGGAGAGAGCCTGACAGTGACCAACAACACCCCTGATCCACCCACACCCGAGAGAGCCTTCCACTAACACCCCCCCCACAGAAAAAAAGACAATTACCTTCACAGCTCTGGACATCCCCCCCATGGAGAGAGCCTGATGGTGACCAACAACACCCCTGCTCCACCCCCACCTGAGAGAGTCTTTCACTAACACCCCCCAACAGAAAAAAAGACACTCACATTCACAGCTCTGGACATCCTCCCCCAATGGAGAGCGCCTGACGGTGACCAACAACACCCCTGCTCCACCCCCACCCGAAAGAGCCTTCTACTAGCATCCCCTTGACAGAAAAAAAAGACACTCACCTTCACAGGTCTGGCTATCCCCAGGAATGACAGTGGGACTCTACATACACCATCAAGCAGCCCACAGCCTCTCTCAGATCCCACCTGGTCCCCATGTCCCTCCTGCAGGGGCCAGTGCTGCCCCCCCCTAAAAAATGCCACCCTAGACAAATGCCTTTTTTGCCTTGTGCTAAATACGCCCCCGAGTAACATAAGCACTTATTATCCAACTCACTCTGTGCTGGAATCCAGTTTGTTCAGATTGTATTTTCTTGGTGTACATTCCGTGTAGAGCGTGGGCCAGAACATACACAGCCCTGTATGCATAGGAAGGTATAGATGTATAATTAAAAAATACTTCAGAAATATCATTTACATCTGTACAAGGTGTGAGAGAGAGCAGAGTATATAAATAAAAAAGGTGATTTTTGTGCGGATTTGGGGAACGGCACAGAAGCAAAGAAATCCAAATATCTTCCAGTATTGGGTCAGTTAAGCAGCTGGAGAAGTTGACACGAACACCACGATGATTGAAGTTCACGCTTTTCATTTGTGGCCACTGAAATATGAAGCTGCAGCTGATTGGTTTAAAATTAGTATAGAAGGTATCTAAGACTTTACTCCACGACGGCGGGAAAATAAATGTGATCTTTTTTATAGCAGAGGGTATAAAAGCAGCAACAAAAAAAGAAAAGTACATTGTGGAAGTTCCACAAACTACCACGACTTTAGCTGTTGATTCATCAATATCCTTTAATTGCCGATAATTATTTTCAACATTTGAAGTGATTTTAACGATATAATGTATGCAGATCCCGTGTTGGCTCATCATCCTGCTCAGTTCTTGGGCCTCATCGACACCGCAGCCATCCAATGATGTAACTATTCCAACCCAGTTCCACCCAAAATGCTTCAAGAAATGTACAACAGCCGTATAATAGGCCCGACTGTCCGGTGTCATACGGAATAAAGTTGGATACATTCTTCCATCACTCCGGGGAGGGTGAGAGACTCGATAACTAAGCTGGATGATACGTTGGGAGATATTTTCATTGGATGTTTTTATTATTATTATTCAAACAAAGAAAATATATAAATGACACACAAAGATCTCTATCATATTAGGATGGACTTTTGTCTTTTTTCAGCCAGACTAACTATGTAACTATATTTATTTTTTCTGTTCTAATAAAAAGTACTTGCCAGAATTTATATCCAAGAGATCTAAGTAGATGACGGCACACAATGCCTACTTACCTTCTACACCCTCACATTCAGCCCTTAATTCACCTACAGAACTCCTCATTCTAAGGCTACATAGTTACATAGTTAGTCTGGCTGAAAAAAGACAAAAGTCCATCCAGTTCAACCATAGAAAAAAAAAGAGTTATAATCCTACACCCACAGTTGATCCGGAGGAAGTCGGAAAGAAAAAGAGTCTACCAGCTATACTTCGGAGCATTGAAAATGATCAGAACAGTTGACTGCCTGTCTCAATTCTTGAGGCCCTAAAATTCCAGGAAAGTACAAATCCCCCCCCCCCCTCCCAAATGACACCTTTTTTGGAAAGCTGGAGAGAGAGCTGGAATGTTCTTAAAGGAGAAACTATTTTTGTCCCCTTATGTACATAGTTGCTAATGAGTTTGTCCTCAAGTTCACAGTTCCCTTGGGCATCCCATACACCCCTCAACCCGTCCGAATTCTAAACCCCTAAATAAAATTACAAAACCAAGATCAAAGAATGTTTTCTGACTCCAGTGTGCAGAGTGTGGAAGAAAATGCGTGTTGCCTGGCTGTGCTGTGCAAAAAAAAGATCATTGATCACCCCCCAGAGTAGTACAATGTTACCAACTGCATTTAAAAATGTAAAAATAAAATAAAATAAAAAATACTGCATTGAGAATTTTAAATTTTTTTAATGTTGTTTTTTTTTTTGAACAACTTGCCAACTGCCTGCCTACAATCTGCGGGCGAGTGGTGGGTCTGGGCAAAGCGACATATCTTTACGTCACTTTCTATTTTGGGGTGTATCTGCGCCCCCACATCCCCCACGTCGGTCCAGGGAGACAAGAGAGAACACCGCACTGTCAGTAAAAGCGGTACAATTTACACACACGCCGTAGATTAGCACATTAACCCTTTGATCACCCCGTCACCCAGCCACTGACATTAGTACAGTGTCAGTATATAGAATTTTTCACTGATCACTGTATTCCTGCCACTAGTGACATCAGATGATGTCAGGGTCAGCCAGTGTTAGATTACCCACACACAAATGCTCCCCGCAAGGGGTCAGAAACAGAAAGAAGCCCATAGTGTAGTATGGTTAAGGAACAGCAAATAGTTTATTGGTAAAAAAAGCAGATGCATCCAAAGTAATAAAACGTGGATCTAACCGTCCCTAAAGAGAAATGGCCACCGGAGCTCCACGATGCTCCGACGGCGTGACGTCACGGCGTGTGTAGGCTCCTCCTTAGACCAGCACAGCGGATAGAGCAGCCATCACCCCCAGCAGGAAGGAGGTTACCCCTGCCAGCAGCCGCAGCTACCAGTATCCAACCGAGGAAGGAGGTTACCCCTGCCAGCTGCCGCAACTACCAGTATCCAACCGAGGAAGGAGGTTACCCCTGCCAGCTGCCGCAACTACCAGTATCCAACCGAGGAAGGAGGTTACCCCTACCAGCTGCCGCAACTACCAGTATCCAACCGAGGAAGGAGGTTACCCCTACCAACTGCCGCAGCTACCAGTATCCAACTGAGGAAGGAGGTTACCCCTACCAGCTGCTGCAGCTACCAGTATCCAACTGAGGAAGGAGGTTACCCCTACCAGCTGCTGCAGCTACCAGTATCCAACTGAGGAAGGAGATTACCCCTACCAACTGCCGCAGCTACCAGTATCCAACCGAGGAAGGAGGTTACCCCTACCAGCTGCCGCAGCTACCAGTATCCAACCGAGGAAGGAGGTTACCCCTACCAGCTGCCGCAGCTACCAGTATCCAACCGAGGAAGGAGGTTACCCCTACCAGCTGCTGCAGCTACCAGTATCCAACTGAGGAAGGAGGTTACCCCTACCAGCTGCCGCAGCTACCAGTATCCAACCGAGGAAGGAGGTTACCCCTACCAGCTGCCGCAGCTACCAGTATCCAACCGAGGAAGGAGGTTACCCCTACCAGCTGCCGCAGCTACCAGTATCCAACCGAGGAAGGAGGTTACCCCTACCAGCTGCCGCAGCTACCAGTATCCAACTGAGGAAGGAGGTTACCCCTACCAGCTGCCGCAGCTACCAGTATCCAACCGAGGAAGGAGGTTACCCCTACCAGCAGCCGCAGCTACCAGTATCCAACCGAGGAAGGAGATTACCCCTGCCAGCAGCCGCAGCTACCAGTATCCAACCGAGGAAGGAGATTACCCCTTCCAGCAGCCGCAGGGGAAGGAGATTACCCCTATCAGCAGAAGGAGATTACCCCTACCAGCAGCCACCGCAGGAATCCTGTAACACCCCAAAATCTGGCAGTACTTTACCATGGCCTGATGCTGCCCTGTGGACCAGCAGCGGGGCTCCCTGGTTAAACTGCTGTGATCAGAGAACTACAGGGACTGCGTCCAACCTTGAGAGTGATTCTGGATGGACAGAAGTCGCCAACTGTCTGCAGAGTCAATAGCTAAGACCTCCAAACTTGGTGTGGCCTTCATATGAGCACAACAACAGTGCGTAGAGAGCTTCATGGAATGGCTTTCCATGGCTGAGCAGCTGCATCCAAGCCTTCCATCACCAAGTGCAATGCAAAGCGTTGGATGCCATGGTGTAAAGCACGCCGCCACTAGACTCTAGAGCAGTGGAGACGTGTTCTCTGAAGTGACCAATCACGCTTGTCTGTCTGGAAATCTGATGGACATGTCTGGGTTTAGCTGTTGCCAGGAGAATAGTACTTGCCTGACTGCATTGTGCCAAGTGTAAAGTTTGGTGGATTTGGGGTTGTTTTTCAGGGGTTGGGCTTGGCCCCCTAGTTCCATTAAAGGGAACTCTTAAGGCGTCAGCATACCAAGACATTTTGGACAATTTCATGCTCCCAACTTTGGGGATGGCCCCTTCCTGTTCCAACACCAAAAACCCATTAAAAAGGGCTGATTTCAGAAGCTGGAATGGAAGCATTTGGGCATGGTGGTGTATTGGGGACACTTTTTCTTGCACTCCAGGAGCTGAAGAAGAGAAATGTATCTTGGGAATGATGCTTCTGGAAGTGGTGAGGTGGGTGTAGAAGAATCATCCATCAGTTCAAGCCTTCTTTTACCCATTGACCGTTCTCGGCCTGGCCCCAAAGGCCCCCTTTCCAGCTTTTTGTGGCATATTTTAAGCCACTGAAACCTCCTGTGAGACTTCCCTCCCAGTCAATAGAGACAGCCCATGTAGAGAATGTTATGATGTTGTAGGGGGTGGATGCGGAGAGTGAGGAACACTGAGAAGGAATGCTGTCCTTTTGCTGATGATCTCATTGAGGTTTTGCTTCACCTGAGCAGACGTGTTTCATTTTGCTTGTGGTACTCAAATGGCTGGGACATTTGCAATGGTTGATACTGCAGGTCACAGCGGTGCTGTCAAAGCAAATACATTAAAAAGCTTGCAATGGAGAACTCTTTCTGAAGTGTTTTTGTGCTTTTTGGTAAAACAATGCAGCGTGGTACTGCATCTCACAAACTAAACTAAAGAACTTGTGTAGCAGGGCCAATTTATATACATTTGAGGGATTTAGCTTCTCTACAGCTTTAGACACACAGTTTACTGTGCTTCAGCCATGAATGAATGAAAGAGAGATTGGTACCGATTGCTCGCTGTGTTCATTCAGGAAGGGGGTTGGTTAAACCTGACATGTTTACCATCCCCCCGGCTTTCTATCTTGAATGATCCCAATGCCCCACCAGCATCTGAAAGCCGATGGGAGGCAGAGGAGGGGAAGTAATGTGTTACTTTGAAAGGAAATCTCACAAACTATACTAACAAACTTGTACCAATTTATAAAGAAGTTGAGAGATTTAGCTTTTCTACAGATTTAAATTTGTTTAGGCACACGGTATACTATGCCACAGTAATAAATGAATAAAGGAGTGACTGGTACCAACTGCTCACTGTGTTCATTCAGGAAGTTCTCTATCCTGAATGATCCCAATGCCTCAGCAGCAGCGCCTGACAGCCGACAGGAGGGAGAGGAAGGGAAGCTGGCTAGCAGCTCTGTGAGGAAGGGGCAGCGGGGAATCAGTGCTGGGGGAGATTGAGGATGAAGGGGATCAGAGAAGTGTGGGGGTACTTATATTCAGATCCTTTTGTGGCTCCCCTGCAGCAGCTAAAGCCATAGGGGGATGGAGAATCAGAGGAAAAGGAGAAACTGGAGGCAAAGGAAAGGATACAAATAGAAGGGTCAGAGAATAAGAGCAGCAGGGGGCATTTTGAGAGCGGTCAGAGAGATGACAGAGCAGCGGGGGAAGCAGGATACAGTGCTACACGGCCTCCTGTTCTCACCTTCATGGGTGCCTGGAAATTAGCCACAAATGTAGGAAATGCAGTAAATACAAAATCTCACTGCCCCAGGACACAAAGGTACAGTGGAATATACATAACAAACCCAAAACATGCTGCATAAAAGGATCAACATAAACTAAACCAGAAGATATAACACCCAAACATCCCACCTTCCCCAGACCTGGCCATCCCCCACGAAAACCTTGGGAGGCCTACGACCCAACCCTTGATATTGCATAAAACCACCATGTGCAAAAAGACGAGTGTGAAACAATTAAAAGTAATATAGGACACGGAGCATGCAGATGAAAGTGCAGTGCAGACACCCAGCATTGGCTGGTTGTACAGTCTTTGGGTCCACGTGGACCAAACTCAGCATGGCACCTGTCGGTGGGTTAGCAGCACACTATTCCCTATGAGCATAGCACTGGGGATGGGGGGGGTCTGGATCAGGAGGAGATAGCAGGCTGCAGCTCCAGATAGTGCTCTGCCCAAGTAGTTGTAACGGGTGGCTGCCAACAATTCTGGACAGGTCCCTAGGCTAAAAAGCAGTAGTGATGGGCCGAACACCCCGCTGTTTGGTTTGCGGTTGACCCAATTGAATGTACAACCATGAACTTTGAACATGAACTGGACATGTCTCTGCTGTCAGTGGGGTTCCCGGCTGACAGCTGAATGGAAAAAGTATTGTCGGCATTGCCCAGCTATTTATTTATTTTTCTTAAATGACATGGGGTCCCCCCTCCCATTCATACCAAGCCCTTTGGGTCTGGTATGAATTTTGAGGGGCCCCCCAATTCTATACCAGACCCTTATCCGAGCATTCAGCCCAGTAGGTCAGGAAAGGGGAGGGGGGTTGAGCGCCCCACCCTCCTGCACCATACCAGGCTACATGCCCTCAACATGGGGGGCTGCTTTGGGTCTCCCCCCGAAGCACTCTGTCCCCATATTGATGGGGACAATGGTCTCTTCCCCACAACAGTGGCCTTTGTCTGTGGAGGTCTGCGGGCGGGGGCTTATCAGAATCTGGAAGCCCCCTTTAACAAGGGGGGGCCCCCAGATTCCGCCCCCAATGTGAATGAGTATGGGGTACATGGTACCGCTACCTAGTCACAAAAAAAGTGTAGTGCAAAAAAAGACATGCAACAGTTTTTGGAAAGTCCTTTATTATGCCCGCCACTGCCGCTACCCAAAAAAAGGAAAAAAAACGCTCCGCTCTCCACGCCGGCCCCTGCTGTCTGACAGCTGCACCTGTGATGGCAATCCTTATATACTGTCATGATGTCACAAGGGGGTGATGTTCTGTGGTCAGGTACATTGCTTTGACCAATCACAATGCTCTGTCAGGGCGCAGTGCATTGTGGGGCATGGCGGGCAAACTTGTGTTCGACTCGAACATGCAGCCCATCCTTAAACAGAAGCTCTACAAATCAAGGCAGCAGTGTCTCTTCCCTCCCGACTAGTCTCTTGAGGAGGTGGGGTAAGGAGAAGTTTGACCCAGGTTGAGGGGAACTAACTGCTTCAGAAGGATAGAGAGCAGCAGAGACCACTCCACAGGGCCTCCAATGTCTCCCACCAGGGCTTTAGGCTGAGGAGCGATTCCCACTCTACAAGACTCTAGTTTCCTTCACCTCCCAGCCAGGATCTCTGGATAAAGCTTGTTATTGAGGCAGAACAGGCTGAATGAGACTCACAGCACCAAGTCACCAGTGTATCCCACCAGACTACAGACTCGGAGATCGGTGCCCACTCTGCAAATCTGTGGAGCAGGGAACAGAGGAGAAGAAACAGGCTACAGGGGACACAATGCACTGCAGGGATTAATAAGAGCTGAGATCATATCACAGAGCTTTGTGAATGTGCACCTTCTCAGAATGCCATCTTGGACACCCCCCCACAATTTGTGCTATATTTACTTCTTGTACTGTTTGGACATTGCTTCTCAGTACAATAAATGGGTTCCTGTGCTGCCCAAATTTCCACTAGTGCTATGCCTCAGGGAAGCTAAGATTTTTACTGCAAGCACTTCTACTTTATCTTCTTGGATCTGTGAACCCACCACTTGTGTCCCACCATCCCTATATGTCACCTGCAAGGGATTCAAGGTGAGGGATGGACTTTGTTTAAAGCTTCCATCCACGGATGGTGAGATTTCAAATTGGAAATATTGATGGCACCTCATGAGGATGCTTAATGTGATGGAAGTCATTGACTATTCTACTGAGTACGGTCTTGGGGGGTGATTATTTCAGTGATAGTAGTCATTTTTGTGCTAATCAAAACTTCATTTTAAGGCTTGTTGGCCCACTTTTATTAAACCCCAAAGTAAAGGTTCAACAGTAAACTTGCCCTTGCAGGGGTTCTATCATCAAAACTAGTAACACCTTGCTCCCTCTTTAGCAGAACCAACGTTCTCCTCACTGTTCCCTCAGACCATTTCACCTAGCTCTCCTTGCTCAGTCAGTCTGTAGTTACAGCACCCTGCTGCACAGGCCCACTCCCTGGCCTCTTAATTCGGAATCTCCTGACACTCCAGGCTCTCCCACTCCAGGCTCTCTCACTACTCTCAGACCACCAGATTACCTCAATCCTCTGGGCTTGTCTAGTCATCCTGGCTTTTTCAGACTTGTTTAGCTGCCTTGACCCCTTCAGCCTGATGAGCATGGAATCTCTCTTCCAGAATGGACCGCTCTCTCTTGAATGGATCACCTCTCCTAATGGGAACCCACATGTCAGGGATATCCTCGATCCCCGCCACGATGGTCCCGGCGCAGGCGCAGTGCGCCGCCCTGTGCAGGGACTCAAGCACTAGGTCCGGGCCGGCCGCGGCGTTCGAGTTCGCGCATGCGCAGTAGAAGCTGCGGTTGCCCGCTGGGCACCAATGGCAGCGCAGGGCGGGATATTTAAATGGCCCTGAGCTGTCATTCAGTGCCTTCTGGTCTTACCTGTATCCTGTGAACCTGTGTATTGTAAGTTGCTGACCCGGATTGTGCTCTGACCTTGCTGAATTTCTCCTGCCCTGACCCTTGCTTTGCCTGACCTCTCTCTTGAATGCCCCCTATTGGATCTGACCTGCTGTTGCTGACCTGGCGTGTGACCCGACTATTCTCTGCCCGCTGCCTTGTACCATACCGTCCTCCCCGTTACCGACCCGGCTTGTCTGACCTCGCACCGGCTCAGCCGTCCATCCATCCATCCGTCCATCCCTCCCAGTGGGGTCTTCTGACCTCCTCATATCAGGCTCTTCCCCGCGGGAGCCCTCGGCGAATACCACTACTACTAACGGGTTTGCCAGTAGTCACGACCTGGTCTCCAAGTCCATCCCCACCATCAGGGGCCCTGGTGAACAAGCACCCTGGGACTTAGACTCCGTGCTCTGGGAACACCTATTTAGTGGAGTGCTAGTGGTACCGCCGGGTGGTCCCTTACAGTACCAGAAGGCCATGACGGAGCCTCGAGGAGGACCCTCCCCGCTGGAGGAAGTTTGTAGGCACCTGGCTACCTTGACGCAAGCTGTAAACGTATTACAGGACAGGTGCTTACAGATTGAAAATCGGTTCCAGGCCTGCACGATATCTGTCCCTGCACCGCTGGTCCCGGTCCCTGCACCTCCGCCCGTAGCGGCCCCTGAGCCTGCTTCAGGGGTCCCCGCACCACTTCCTATGGCCGAACCTCGGGTACCCCTACCGGAGCGTTTTCACGGGGACCGCACACGCTTCAGGTCATTCCGTGAGTCCTGCCTTCTCTATTTCGAGTTACAACCTCGTACCTTTTTGACGGAATTAGTAAAGGTGGGGTTTGTCATCTCCCTCCTGCAGGGTGAACCCCAGGACTGGGCCCACCGACTGAGAGGGAAGAATGACCCCCACCTAGGCTCAGTTAACGGTTTTTTTGACGCAATGGCCATCTTATATGATGACCCACAGCGGGCAGCTTCGGCCGAAGCAACCTTGTACACACTCCGGCAGGGCCGATGGGCGGCGGAGGAGTACGCCTCTGATTTTAGGCGTTGGATGGGGGACACACGCTGGAACAAGTTTGCCCTTGTGCACCAGTTCCGTAAGGGCCTGTCAGAGGCCCTGAAAGACGAGCTCGCCCGGGTAGAAATGCCTGAGGCGCTAGAAGACTTAATTGCACTAACCATCAAGATTGACCGTAGACTGCGGGAACGCAGGTTTGAGAGGTCCGGTCAGGGTCGCGGAAGTACCTGGGGGTCTTTCCAGGGTCCCAGCCAATCCACTAGGCCACATTTCCAGAACCCACCACCGGAGGATACTCCTGAACCCATGCAGCTAGGCCTGGCACGACCTAAGCTATCTCCAGAGGAACGCCAGCGCAGACGCTCCCAGAACCTATGCCTCTACTGTGGTGAAGCTGGTCACATGGTACGATCCTGCCCGCAGAAACTGAGTAAGTGCACCTCTTCTTCCTTATCTGTTGGCGATGTTAATTCTTCCCAATACTTAGTTGTGCCCCTCTCCTTTCAGCTTCCAGAAAGGACCGTGGAAGTGACAGCCATAATTGACTCGAGGGCATGCAGCTGTTTTGTAGATATTAATTTTGCTCGCCAGCAGGGTATTCCCCTCCAACCAAAAGAAAAGGGGTTCAACATATTTCTGGCCGATGGGTCCCGGATAAGATCAGGGGTGGTTAACCAGGAGACCCCTTCCATTGCCACCACCATTGCCAGCCAACACCAGCAACTCCTCCACTTGGATGCCATCGCATCACCCCTTTTTCCAGTCATTCTGGGGCTTCCGTGGTTACGGGCTCATAACCCCCAGATTGACTGGAAAACCAGGGTAGTCTCATTCCCTTCCCCATACTGTCGGGAACACTGCCGCACTTCGGGCCCGGGGGTTCCCCAGGTCCTCGTGTGCTTGGAAGGGGATGCCGACTTAAGGCAGGTCATTCCTGCAGCCTACCATGAATTCCTTGATGTATTCAGTAAACGGGGAGCAGATACTCTACCCCCCCACCGCCCGTATGACTGTCCTATCGACCTGTTACCTGGCTCAGAGATCCCTTTTGGGCGGATCTTTCCCCTTTCGGAGCTCGAATTGGGGGCCCTGAGGGAATACATTGAGGACAGCCTTCAGAAGGGATTCATCCGCCCCTCTACCTCTCCGGCAGGGGCAGGGATTTTCTTTGTAGAAAAAAAGGACAAGACCTTGAGACCGTGTATTGATTACCGGGAATTGAATAGAGTTACAATCAAAAATCGTTACCCCCTGCCATTGGTACCAGAGTTATTTCAGAGTTTAAAGGCTGCAGTGGTGTTCACGAAACTGGATTTAAGGGGAGCATACAACCTGGTTCGCATAAGGGAGGGGGACGAGTGGAAAACAGCATTCCGCACCCGCTTTGGCCACTTTGAATATCTGGTCATGTCGTTCGGTCTGTGCAATGCACCGGCCACTTTTCAACACTTTGTGAACAACATTTTTAGGGACTTCCTGGATGTCTTTGTTATCGTCTACCTAGACGATATTTTGATTTTTTTCACCTTCTCTGGGGGAGCACAGAGTTCATGTAGCAAGGGTATTAGGGCGGTTGCGGCAGCACGGCTTATACGCCAAGGCTGACAAATGTTGCTTTGAACAGTCTAGCATTACTTTTCTGGGTCTGATTATCTCCACCGCGGGGGTCGCGATGGACCCCCAGAAAGTCTCTGCAATACTGGATTGGCCTGAACCCACAGACAGGAAGGGCGTCCAACGGTTTGTCGGGTTCGCAAACTTTTACCGCAAGTTCAAGAACTTCTCGGGTCTGGTCTCCCCCATTACTCAGCTAACCAAGCTTGGAACTCGATTCAGGTGGAAACCGGAGGCACAGGAAGCTTTTGAAGCTTTGAAGAAGCTATTCACTTCGGCACCCATCCTGGGTCACCCCAATGCCGCCTTACCCTACATCTTGGAGGTAGATGCATCAGAGAATGCGGTAGGTTCCATCCTATCCCAGCGAAAGGGCACCAGGGAATTGCTCCATCCCGTGGCATTCTTCTCACGGAAACTCACCCCGGCGGAAAGGAACTACGATATCGGCGATCGTGAACTTCTGGCTATTAAGACAGCGTTAGAGGAATGGAGGTACCTGCTGGAAGGTGCCTCACACCCCATCTTGATCTTTACGGATCACAAGAATCTGGAGTACCTGAGGACCGCCAAACGCCTACGCCCACGACAGGCGAGATGGGCATTGTTCTTCTCAAGATTCAATTTCCACATTACATACAGGCCGGGATCAAAAAATACGAAGCCAGATGCGTTGTCACGCATGTACGAGGACGCCAAGGAAGTCCCAGCGCCCGACACTATCCTGTCTTCGGGAAACTTCTTGGCGCTCCAGACGGACCTTCGTTCCAAGATAATGGAGGCATCCACGGCCATACCCATCCCAGCCGGGGTGCCCCTCCAGAACAAGGGGGGACTCCTATGGAAGGAAGATCGGATTATGGTGCCAGAGGAAATCCGAACCCTGGTCTTGGGCCATTGCCATGACCACCGGATGGCAGGGCACTTTGGCTCGGCCAAGACCCTAGAGCTCCTCCGACGCTCCTTCTGGTGGCCTGACATGGCGAAAGATTGCAAACACTACGTTAACTCCTGCATCACCTGCCAGAGAAACAAACCAGCAAGGTGCAAGGCTTGGGGTCTTCTGCGGCCTTTACCGATTCCCGAACGGCCTTGGCAGAAGATTTCAATGGATTTTATAGTTGAGCTCCCACCTTCACTAGACCACAGAGCAATCCTTATGGTCGTGGACCGTTTACCTAAGATGGCCCACTTCATCTTCATCAAGACTCCGTCGGCAGCCGAAACTGCGCGAGTATTCATTCAAGAGATTGTAAGACTGCACGGGGTCCCTGAAGACATTGTCTCAGACCGAGGGGTTCAGTTCACCTCAAGATTTTGGAGGGCTCTGTGTAAAGCTCTGAACATCCAACTGTCCCTCTCTTCTGCATTCCACCCTCAGTCCAACGGACAGACCGAAAGAACCAACCAGACTCTGGAGCAATATCTGCGCTGTTATACATCTTTTGCCCAGGATGACTGGATACCACTTCTACCCTTGGCGGAATTCGCGTACAACAACGCGTGCCATTCGGCAACGGGGCAGTCCCCGTTCTTTTCCAAATATGGGTTTCACCCTACCTTCCTCCCGGACTTGGTCCCTGAATGCCCAATTCCAGCAACACAGGATACATTGACGTTCTTCTCCTCGAACAACAAGAAGCTACAGGAAGCCATCATTCGGGCCCAAGAAGACTACAGGAGGGCATTTAACAAGAGACGAAGGGGAGATCTGGTGTTGCGACCCAGAGAGAAGGTTTGGTTGTCTACATCCAACTTAAAGATGCTTTGCCCCTCAAAGAAATTAGGCCCTAAATTTATAGGACCCTTTTGCGTTAAGCGGATGGTCAACATGGTGGCTTACGAACTTGTCCTCCCTGACACACTCAAAATCTACCCAGTCTTCCATGTGTCCCTACTGAAACCAGTGGTCCCAGATGCCTTCCCTGAACGAGAATCTAGACCTCCGGAGGCCATAACGATTGAACGGGAAGAAGAATTTGAGGTGGAAACAATCCTGAAGTGCCGAAGGAGGGGGGGCCAGACCCAATTCCTAATCAAATGGAAGGGCTATGGCCCTGAGGACAATTCTTGGGAACCAGCCCATAATGTCCATGCACCCAGACTTGTCCGGAGGTTTTTCGCGATCACCCGTGGTGGAGAGATCGGATGGGCATCCGGAGGTTGCCCGTAGGGGGGGGCAATGTCAGGGATCTCCTCGATCCCCGCCGCGATGGTCCCGGCGCAGGTGCAGTGTGCCGCCCTGTGCAGGGACTCGGGCACTAGGTCCGGGTCGGCCGCGGCGTTCGAGTTTGCGCATGCGCAGTAGAAGCCGTGGCCGCCCGCTGGGCACCAATGGCAGCGCAGGGCGGGATATTTAAATGGCCCTGAGCTGTCATTCAGTGCCTTCTGGTCTTACCTGTATCCTGTGAACCTGTGTATTGTAAGTTGCTGACCCGGATTGTGCTCTGACCTTGCTGAATTTCTCCTGCCCTGACCCTTGCTTTGCCTGACCTCTCTCTTGAATGCCCCCTATTGGATCTGACCTGCTGTTGCTGACCTGGCGTGTGACCCGACTATTCTCTGCCCGCTGCCTTGTACCATACCGTCCTCCCTGTTACCGACCCGGCTTGTCTGACCTCGCACCGGCTCAGTCATCCATCCATCCATCCATCCCTCTCAGTGGGGTCTTCTGACCTCCTCATATCAGGCTCTTCCCCGCGGGAGCCCTCGGCGAATACCACTACCACTAACGGGTTTGCCCAGTAGTCACGACCTGGTCTCGGGGGGGCTCCAAGTCCATCCCCACCATCAGGGGCCCTGGTGAACAAGCACCCTGGGACTTAGACTCCGTGCTCTGGGAACGCCTATTTAGTGGAGTGCTAGTGGTACCGCCGGGTGGTCCCTTACACCACACCTGTTCCCTGATAGGCCTACGCCTGTCTCCTGATTCACAGTTCAGGATAGACTTTGTTTAAAGCTAACATTCATGGATGGTGAGCTTCCATTTGGAAATAATGGTGGCACCCGGTGAGGATGCAAAACGACTGACTGACTACTCTATTGAGTTAAAATACTTCCTGTATAGATCTTCCACACACAATGCAAAAAGGTCCAGATACATACAATTCTGACTGGTGTTAAAACAACTACATAAAGGAGACTTCCACAAATGGCACAGCTTGTTTTCTTACATCTCCTTATTGCTGAGCTAATATTTTGGGCACTGGATCCAAAGGCAATTCTAAAAACCTACCAAACGAACATGCTGAGTTCATGCCACCTGGAGTGTTCTCTCATTCAAGCAACTAAACCTGTTAAGCAAAATGGTGGACCAAGAAGGATTTGTGGATAATAATCACTGAATAATCCCCCCAAGTTGCAATGTTCTGTGTACACCCAATGTTCAAATTTCTGTTATACTGATCTGTACTCATTCTGGAAAAGTAATTCTAAAATATTCCACCCAGACTGTACAGAGCCATCTATTGAACACGCCATAATACATATGTAGCCCCTTCTAGGCTAGCTAGATAGGATTTTTGTTAGAGAAGCGGCCTGGGATGAGCCAGCCTGGCAATGAGGTAGTGAGTTCACCTCAGGACAAGCTGGGAGGCTCTACAGGTCAGGGCTTCTGGAGTCCTACCATCTTTCCAGAAACTTCTGGCACTTTCTGGAAGAGGGGCGGAGGAGGGGAGTAGGCCCATATTTGCATATTTAGGGGAACTTGGCCAATCCCCAGGCAAGAGGCCAGGTAGTGTGGTCAAGGACAGCCCTTAAATGTGGCAGAGCCTGAGCAGCAGGGTTTATTGTTGGAGTTGAGTTAGGTGGAAGATGGACTGAGAAGGCGCTGGAGTGCGGAGCCCGGGAGAAGGCCCCAGGGAGGGGAGCCTACCTACTGGCTGGATGCTGGACAGAAGGATCTCCACTGTGCCACAAGTCTCCTAGGGAGGACAACCTGTCAGCAGGGAAGGAGCTAGCCCAGTGTAAGGCTTGAAAGCAGCTACCAACCCACAAAGCTACAGGACAGTATGAGTACTCCTCCACAAAAGGGAGCGGGCGGTCAGGTGTGTGACGGGAGCGACTTTTGGGGGTGGGGGGACCTCTGTATCATCTCCCCAAATCATTATGTTTAACCCACCCTGTGCCTGTTAAGGGTTACAGGGTGTGTATGTGAATGTCTGAGTCCTGTGTATAGTGTGTGTTCCTTTGTCTAGGCCACATGGCTGTCCATTGTCTGTTTACCATGTGCTACCCCCCATTGTGCTGTGTCTTCCTGTCCAGCGAACTATTATGGGATGTACTGTTTGTGTATTGGTGTGGGGGTTGGTCAATGTCCTTTGCCACATGGTTGCATCCCATTGTTCTGTGTCTGGTTGGATGGGAAGGGGTGATGAGGTGTTTCCTGCCTATACTGTAGCCCTTCCCACTGAGAGGGTGGGCTGATGATGTATTTCCTGTTCCTGGTTGTGTTTCCCCGCCCTCTGTATAAAACATGTTGTTTGTGTAAAATAAAGGTTGTTGGCTTCCTGTTTTAGTAAGAGCTGGGTGTTGTCTTTTTTCCTGAGGGATTTCGAGGGTGTGGTCCGTGGATGGTGTTCGGACAGGGGAAGTTGTGCTATAACGGAAAAACTCAGTGCGGTCTGGGTTCCGGTTCCGTTACAAGGTGCAACACCCAACTTCTCATCTGGGACTACAGATCTTAGAATGCCTTGCCAAGAGATACCCTCAGGACAGCCGGGTGCAAGAGGAAGGATTCATCTGGGGTCTCAGGAGATACAACGAAGGGGACTCGGTGCTCCTTAAATTAGCTGTTGCTGATGTTTGTTCCACATTTTGTACAGTGTGTGCTAAAAAGTTGTCCTCAAGTTCTACAGTTCCTTGGGCATCCCACATACCCCTAGACCCCATCCAAGTTGTTGTAGTGCTACACATACATAATATATAGAAGTGATCACTTACCTGTGTATACCGATACACACTGAGCAATTGGGCCATCGCATTATTCGTAAAGAAAGAGCTCTCACCAATAAAACCGGCCACTTCTCCGTCTCCCTTACAGTAATAGTTGGGAGCTTCCTTCTCTCCAGACAATATCTTTATGGCATATCCCAAAGTTTTCATTGGATCATTACAAGTATTAAATATATGATAGCCCAGGGTGACATTGGGCAGGAGATCGGGGTTCTGGTTTATCTCATCGACAGCAGTAATCATCGCCAAGATGCTTTTGTACTCTTCAATGTCAACACTGCCAGATAATGAGAGGTTTTAACAATGAAAATGGTTACTTCTGAGAGTACAGTTTGGTCACAGCCCACAAAACTAAAGCCCTGTATACACAATGAGAATATTGGACAAATGATCATCTGTTTTTTGGGGGGGTTGCATCCTAGTCTCATATCGAAAGTGAAGAGGCTGCCAACGTTACGGTACATTCTTGTACAACAGAAAGAACATTCTGGAGTGATGTCATGTATTTGTATTGTATTATCAGATGAACACTGTACTGATTAAATCTTATGATCTGATATCATATGAGACACATTTCATCCATTCATATAGCTGTGTACGAACGATCAGATTATCGTACGATCGCTTGAAAAGCGGGAATTTCCGTACGATTTTCTGATCATGCGAGCTAGGCTTAGCACTTCTTAGAAAACCATTAAAAAAAATTAATTTGATAGGCAACTGCAGATCGCATAAATGACACAGCAGAGGATTGCAGGGGGAGCAGTGTGGAATTAGGGTTCCATGGGGTGCAGAGGTGAGAAGCGTTGGAAGAGGATTGCAGGGGGAGCAGTGTGGAATTAGGGTTCCAGGGGGTGCAGAGGTGAGAAGTGTTGGAAGAGGATTGCAGGGGGAGCAGTGTGGAATTAGGGTTCCATGGGGTGCAGAGGTGAGAAGCGTTGGAAGAGGATTGCAGGGGGAGCAGTGTGGAATTAGGGTTCCATGGGGTGCAGAGGTGAGAAGTGTTGGAGGCAGGAGGTACAAGGGTGAGCACATTTGCACAGTACATCACCGCTACTATTGTATGTTACATACAGGTGTACCTCGGTTTACGAATTTTGCAAAAAATTTGTAAACCGAAATGTGGTTCCCATAGGAATGCAGGGAAAACCAATTAATCTGTTCCGGAGGTCAGAAAAAAGTAGAAAAAAAGTTGATGTCACTATAGGTCAGTGCCGGTTATTAAATGTAATTACTGCTTTTTTCTCCCTTCACTATAGCTCAGAGATTCAGCTGTCACTTCCCCCCCAGCTAAAAGAAACAAAGTTTCCTTCTAGTTTGTTTCTCTGAGTTAAAAGAAACAATGTTTCCTGTAACTCCGGGGAAAGTGACAGCAATTGTATTTAAAAATCGGCACCGCCATACACTTCGTATTGTTAAAAAATCCATAAAAAATTTGTACACCGAGGAGTTATTTTCATTCGTAAACCGAAAATTACAGTAACCGAGGCGTTGGTAAACCGAGGTACACCCGTACTTATATAAATTCTTTGGCGTTTTTCCTGCTTCTGACCACAGCACTCCCTACACTGGGCTGAACATGACATGCTCCTGATTATTGCTTACTTCACATTACAGACAGGTGTGGTTTGTTTTTGTTGCGAATCAAAATTCAGATCAATTAATCATTATTCGGAGATTCAGATGTATCCAAATTTCTGAACTACAATAGTAATGAATTTAAATGAATCCGAAACAACAATTCAAAATTTTGTCTGAAATTTTAATCCGAATACAAAATTGAATTTGAACACAGGAGTAAAGGCAAACTGAATAGAAAAGAATGGAGGAAAACAGAACAGAATAGAACAGAAAATAAAATAATGAAACAGAATAGAAAATAGTAGAATAGAATAGAGCATGAGGTTTTGATTCATTAACACCAACTACCTTTTCATATTCTACAAACATATACACCCTATCCCGTAGTCTCATACTGCTAACATAATGTCCATCAAAAAGTCCCACATACAAAAAGTCCAAAAATAAATTAAATTATAAATAGAAATAAAGTAAATAAAAAATATAAATTAAAATGTGCAAATAATGATCCTCGCTTCTTCAATCTTCCAGCTGTGACAATGTCCAAATCTTCCCTTCAATCCAAAAGTACCTCAAAAAAAATATACTAGATATAGTGCATTATCTTTTAAAAAATAAACATGACATAAATACATGACATAAATAAACATCACACATGTGAAGTGAAAAACAGCACACCACTTGACTAGTGGTCCTGTGAAACCACCACTGCAATGCGTGACACTCTACAAAAACACAATTTGTGATCAGTGACAAAATGGTGCCAAATACGTGCCACTCCGCATATAGGATAATATACAATTACCCCCTTAAACTTTCAAAGCATACTGGAAATCCTTTGTACCACATACAGGTGCCTTCACTGGGAGTATGCTATCCTTTATATGAGTAGACAATGGAATCACCTCCTCACACAATGACGGGCATCGGGATCCCCGTTCCTCACAGGACAAAAGGGATCTTGTGAAAAAGTCGGAAGTGACGAAACGCGTCAGGGTCGTGACGTCAGACGCTAGGCCAGAAGGAGCAGAGCGGCCATTTTGGAGAAGGTCTCAGCACAGAACGGAGATCAGCGAGGATGGACGGCATTTTTACTATGTAAGCTGTATAATAAATTCTGTATACCATTTTATACTATTCCACTGAGTCTGCTCCCATTTTTCCTGTGAGGAACGGGGATCCCGATGACCGTCATTGTGTGAGGAGGTGATTCCATTGTCTACTCATATAAAGGTGCCAAAAGACATTGTCAGTGTGCCAAAAGACATTGTCCTGTGCAGATCGGGAGTTGTACAACTGGTACTATTCTGACCATGTCTGTTATTTAATCATGGATCATGACTTGATGTTTTGCTTTTTGAGATCTTTTAGCATGCTTCACTTTGTCAGACAGTGTGTCAGGGCTCCAGGGTGTGACCAGAGGTATGTGACTGACGCAGGGAAACGCAGACTTCAGATATGTTATAAACAATATAATTTATTAAAGACTAACAATACAAACATAAACGCAGTGCAATACTAAAACATAACACAGTGCAAACGAACCAAACCAAACCACCCACAGATAACAATACATACAATGCAAGCGTCGTCAGGCACACCGGGCAGAGGCACATCGGGCAGCGGCACACCGGGCAGAGGCACATCGGGCAGCGGCACACCGGGCAGAGGCACATCGGGCAGCGGCACTCCGGGCAGAGGCACATCGGGCAGCGGCACTCCGGGCAGAGGCACATCGGGCAGGACTCCGGGCAGCGGCACATCGGGCTGGACTCCGGGCAGCGGCACATCGGGCTGGACTCCGGGCAGAGGCACATCGGACTGGACTCCGAATCACCAGGTGGAGCAGCAGGCCCTGGGCCAGCAGGCGGAGTGGCGGGCCCCGGGCCAGCAGGCGGAGTGGCGGGCCCCGGGCCACCAGGCGGAGTAGCGGGCGCCGGGCTCCCCGGCGGAGCGACAGGCATTGGGCCCCCAGGCGGGGCGACAGGCATCGGGCCCCCAGGCGGGGCGGCGGGCATTGGGCCCCCAGGCGGGGCGACAGGCATCGGGCCCCCAGGCGGAGCGGCGGGCGCCGGGCCCCCAGGAGGGGCGACAGGCATCGGGTCCCCAGGCGGAGCGGCGGGCACTGGGCCCCCAGGAGGGGCGACAGGCATCGGGCCCCCAGGCGGAGCGGCGGGCGCCAGGCCCCCAGGCGGAGCGACAGGTCTCGGACCCCCAGACGGAGCGGCGGGCGCCGGACCCCCAGATGGAGCGACAGGTTTCGGGCCCCCAGGCGGAGCGTCAGGTCTCGGGCCCCCAGGCAGAGCGGCGGGCGCCGGACCCCCAGGCGGAGCGGCGGGCGCCGGACCCCCAGGCGGAGCGACAGGTCTCGGGCCCCCAGGCGGAGCGACAGGCACCGAGTCACCAGGCACGACAGTGGGCTCCGAGTCAACTGGCATGACCACGGGCACTGGGTCAGACATTGGATCATCTGGCTGGACAGCGGGCATCGGGTCACCAGGCATCAGATCATTTGGCTCGACAACGGGCACCGCGTCATCTGGCAAGGCAGTGGGCACCAAGTCACCAGGCACGGCAGTGGGCTCTGAGTCAATTGGCACAACAGCGGGCACCGGGTCATCAGGTACCAGATCGTCTGGCTCGACAGCAGGCACCGGGTCATCTGGCGCTGGATCGTCTGGCTCGACAGCGGGCGTCGGATCACCAGGCATGACCGCGGGCACTGGGTCATCAGGCATTGGATCGTCTGGCTCGACAGCGGGCATCGGGTCATCAGGCATGACAGCGGGCACTGGGTCATCAGGCATTGGATTGTCTGGCTCGACAGCGGGCATCAGGTCACCAGGTATGACAGCGGGCACTGGGTCACCAGGCATCAGGTCATTTGGCTCGCCAGCGGTCACCGCGTCATCTGGCAAGGCAGTGGGCACCGAGTCACCAGGCACGACAGTGGGCTCTGAGTCAATTGGCACGACAGCGGGCACCGGGTCATCAGGTACCGGATCGTCTGGATCGACAGCGGGCACCGGGTCATCTGGCGTTGGATCGTCTGGCTCGGCAGCGGGTATCGGGTCACCAGGTATGACAGCAGGCACTGGGTCATCAGGTACCAGATCGTCTGGATGGACAGCGGGCACCGGGTCACCAGGTATGACAGCGGGCACTGAGTCATCAGGCGTTGGATCGTCTGGCTCGACCGCGGGCATCGGGTCACCAGGCATGACAGTGGGCACCGGGTAATCAGGCATGATAGGATCATCAGGCTGGATCAGTTCATCAGGCTGGATCAGTTCATCAGGCTGGATCAGTTCATCAGGCTGGGTACAGGCATCAGGCTGGGTACAGACATCAGGCTGAAGTGCGGGTGCCGAGGCACCAGGCTGAACCACGGAAGGCAGGTTCTCAGACGGCAGGCTCACCAGTTTGGATACTGGCAGGATGGTATTGGTTGGAAAGAATTTTCGCTTTTTTCTGGTTTTAACTACTGGAGCACTGTAAGTAAACGCAGGTCTGCAAACGGATGGAGCAGCTGAGGACAGAGAAGAGCTGGAGGATGGAACAGGGGAGGGAACAGTTGCTACAGAGGGCTTCTTTACAGGGTTAAAGGCAGGATAGGTGCAGCGAGTGGGAACAGGGTACTGACATGCGGTAGATAGCAGGGTATACTGGGCTGTAACTGGAGGTGCTGTTGGGAATGCAGGAATAGAGCTTTGAGGAAATAGATTAGAAGCAGGACTGGGTTTTTGTAAGCTGACTGAGGCTGGGTGCAACAAGTCTGTCCATGTCTGCAGTATGGGTTGAACAAAGCTGAGCTTACACAAAGCCTGTCTGACCAAAGACTGCACTGCGTTTATACAATCTCTTAGTGTCTGTGGTGAACATGCAGCATAACGCTCCAGAAAGTAATCCACATCATCCTCTAATAACCACACCAGGGACTCTACCTGGTCTGCACTAAATGGTGGCAAAAAGTCATCCCTGCTTTCAGGGGTACCAGATGAAGCCAACTCTACACAAACCTGAATCAAAGGCACCTCAGAGAACACTGTGCCCTGATCTACTAGAACATGAGCGATCCGTATACATTCTAGCAGTTGATCCCGGGGATACTCCTTCAGAGTCTGATAAGCATATTCTCTGTCATCAAAAACCAGCAGCGACAAACACACACACCAAGGCCCAGACTGCAGGTCTGGCCATCACTTAAATAAACCTGCATAAGCAGTTTCAGGTGTTTGGCTGGCTGCAGGGTTGAGTCTCTGATTGCTGGGAGCACCCGCTGGCCAGCCCTGGCACTGCAGCCCACAAGGCAGGTGAGTCCCACCATTACTGGCCAGACCATTCCTGACACAGTGTCTATTTAAGTGATTTCTTGATTCAACAGGTCTGGCAGTAATCATGCCTTGGTGTGGCAAATGTAACTCAGCTTTCCCAAAATGTGGTTAATCACAGTACATTCATGATTTAACATGGAGGGGGCAATTACTTTTTTTTACATAGGGTCAGGTGGGTTTGGATGGCTTTTTTTCCTTAATAAATGAAATCATAATTTAAAACACTGCATTTTGTATTTACTCGAGTTATCTTTGTGTAATATTAAAATTTTTTTGATAATCTGAATAACTTAAGTGTGACAAATATGTTAAAAAAAATCAGGAAGGCAGCAAATACTTTTTCACAGCACTGTCGCTGTCACGGTCTAGCCTGTAGTTTCCGGTTTGTGACATTCTTACCTCCTTGCTCCAGCGGTTCTGCTGAACCTGCGAATTCATTCACATGCGCTGCTGTCTTCTGTGTTCACCTATGGGCATCGCCTGCTCTACTGTGGATTTATATCCCCTTCCCTTCTATCACTTCCTGTCCTGATCCACAGTCTGCTTCCCCCTGTATATAGGCATGTTCAGTGCAGCTGGCATTGCCTGAGCGACTTCCTAGTTTCTCTGTGATTCTGGTTTTCCTTGTATCACTTGTACAGTGAGGAACAGAAGTATTTGAACCCCCTGCGATTTTGCAAGTTCCCCCACTTAGAAATCATGGAGGGTCTGACATTCACATTGCAAGACATTCCCACTCTGAGTGACAGAATTCAGGAAATCACATTGTATGATTTGTAAAGAATGTATTTGTCTCGCACGGCTGAACAGAAGTATTTGAACCCCTGAGAAGATCCGTGTTAGTATTTGGTACAGAAGTCTTTGTCTGCAATTACAGAGGTCAGACGTTTCCTGTAGATCCTGACCAGGTTTGCACTGCAACAGGGATTTTGGCCGACTCCTCCACACAGATCTCCTCTAGATCTGTCAGGTTTCGGGGCTGTCGCTGAGCAACACGGAGTTTCAGCTCCCTCCAAAGATGTTCTATTGGATTTAGGTGTGGAGACTGGCTAGGCCACTCCAGAACCCTGATATGCTTCTTACGGACCCACTCCTTGGTTCTCCTGGCTGTGTGATTTGGGTCGTTGTCATGTTGGAAGACCCAGCCACGACCCATCTTCAATGCTCTGACTGAGGGAAGGAGGTTGTTGCTGAAAATCTCACAAAAAATGGCCCCATTCATCCTCTCCTTAATACAGTACAGTCGTCCTGTCCCCTTCGCAGAAAAGCACCCCCAAAGCATGATGTTACCACCCCCATGCTTCACAGTAGGGATGGTGTTCTTGGGATGCAACTCATCCTTCTTTTTCCCCCAAACACGACAAGTGAAGTTTATACCAAAAAGTTCTACTTTGGTCTCATCTGACCACATGACTTTCTCCCATGCCTCCTCTGGATCATCCAGATGGTCATTGGCAACCTTCAGACGGGCCTGGACATGTGATGACTGGAGCAGGGGAACCTTCCGTGCAATGCATGATTGGAAACCATGACGGCGTAGTGTTCTACCGACAGTGACCTTTGACACTGTGGTCCAGCTTTCTTCATGTCATTGACCAGCTCCTCCCTTGTAGTTCTGGGCTGATTCCTCACCTTTCTTATCATCAGTGATACCCCACGAGGTGACATCTTGCATGGAGCCCCAGTCCGAGGGAGATTGACAGTCGTCTTTAGCCTCTTCCATTTTCTAACAATTGCTCCAACAGTTGATCTATTTTCACCAAGCTGCTTGGCAATTGCCCCGTAGCCCTTTCCAGCCTTGTGGAGGTCCACAATTTTGTCTCTGGTGTCTTTTGACAGCTCTTTGGTCTTGCCCATGGTAGTAGTTGGCGCCTGACTGACTGTGGGGTGGACAGGTGTCTTTAAAGAGCTCAGACAGGTGCTACTAAGTTAGATTAATGAGTGGAGTAGAGGTGGACTTTTTAAAGGCACAGTAACAGGTCTTTGAGAGCCAGAATTCTTGCTGTTTCTTAGATGTTCAAATTCTTCTGTTCAGCAGTGCAAGACAAATACATTCTTTACAAATCATACAATGTGATCTCCTGAATTTTTTTTTAAATTCTGTCTCTCAGAGTGGGAATGCATCTACAATGTGAATTTCAGACCCCTCCATGATTTCTAAGTGGGAGAACTTGCAGAATTGCAGGGTGTTGTATTCTGTAAGGAAGAATAATGCAGCTGAATGCATGTACTCCTGCGCTGGACAGTGGACTCCACAATGTCAAAATCCCCACATGAGTCTGAAAGGAATGCAAGCCTTGCTGCCCTCAATGGACCAGGATTATCCAAAGAGAACTGTATATAAGAAACAAAGGGAGGGCGCACGGCCCTAATGCATTACCTAGTGTCCACTGGCTCTGAAGAAGAGGTACAACTCGAAACACATCAGCCACCAGCTATCTAGAGGTCTACAGTCCCCCACCAGACCACTTCCAGGGGTTTTGGACCTCATTCCATCCTTTGCGACATGCTTTCCATTTGATTTTATTTCTCTTGTGAGTATTTTACTATTTATAATAAATCTCATTTTTAAAGTTAATGCACTAGGCCCGTGCGCCCTCTCTTTGCTTCTTATATACACTTGTATTCTGTGCCTGACTTCCCCTGTACCAACCCCAGCTTTGTCTATCATTTTCTTGAGTTCAGCATGTCTCTTTGGATCCTCTTCTGTTTCCTTCCATCTGTACTTTGCAAATGCGAGTGGACTTTGCTTCATCAGCTGGGCATACCCGGTTCCAGTTTGCTGCAAGTCCATCCCCACCATTAGGGGCCCTGGTGAAGAAGCAGACTGGGAACCCCGAGTTGGATTTCTACCACTCACTACCATAGAAACCTGACATTTGCTTTCCAAAATGGGGTAATTTTGTAGGTGTTTCCTCTGTCTTGGTGCTATAATGCCTCCACAAATGTGAAAGGTAGTCAGGAAATGACATGCATAGTTTATGTTCCTTTAAAGGTCAAAGGTGCTCCTTGGATTTTGAGTGGCTTTTTAATAAACAATCTGGTTTTAAAAATTCAATAGAGAGCACTATGGTTTGTTTTTTTTTCTTCTGAGTGGCAATGCTGTACATGTTCCCTGGAGCTGGCCCTGATGATAGGGAAGACCTTCAACTCTCTAGTGCAGCTTATCCCGGCTAATTAACCACTTCCGTCATACTGGTTGGCAGCGGTGGGATCAGGACACTGAGGAGATGGTAGACAGAGAAAGCCAGCGGATGCAGGAACAGGCCCAGCCCACATAATACAAGAAGTGGACTGTGGCATATCTGCAGGAGAGGGCTGAGCAGCTGTCCCTTACCTGGAGAGGCCTAGCCAAAGAGGATCTGATTGCAGCCATTGAGGGAGCTGATTCCCAGGATGCCCCAGCAAGGGAGGAGAGCAGGCCAACCCCAGCCTCCCCAGCATGCCATGACCCAGGGCCCAAGAGCCCCTGGCTTACTCGGGTGAAGGAAGAGATGGCCCTCCTGGGGTCAGACGCCATGGCAGAGGACAAGCAAGAGGCTAACCGGAGGGCGCATGAAAGAGAGAGCCAAGGGAGCCACCGTGAGCTAAGCTGTCCTTCCAGCCCCAGGGCCGCGGATTACCTTCCTCCCCGGGTCAGCCGCAAGGACATTAAACCCTTCAACGAAGCCGCCGGGGATGTGGAGGGGTTCTTTCAGGACTTTGAGCAGCAGTGACAGCTCATAGAGGTGCCAAGCACGGATTGGATACGGCACCTTGTGGGTCTGCTAGAAGGGGGAGCAGCTGCGGCCTACCGCACTCTGGATTATGTGGATGGCCGGGATTTCACCTGGGTCAAACAGACTATGTTGGAGTATTATGCATTGACCCCAGAAGTGCACCGGGTGTGCTTCCGTGACCTGCCCTGCCATGCGGAGCCGTCCTCTCGGATGTATGCGCACAAGATGTCACAGTCCTGTCGGAGGTGGCTAGAGGGGGAACAGGCCCGCACCGCAGAAGAAATCATCCAAGCATTTCTGAAGGAGTAATTCTACAACCAATGCCCGGCGGAGGTGCGCAGATGGGTAAGAGAGAAAGCCCCTACCACCCTTGCAAAGGCCGCTGCCTTGGCCGACAAGATCCTGGCCATCAAACCACATTGGAAACGGCGGGCACCTGAGCTGCCAAGGGCCCCGCCCCCCACCACCTCTGCCAAAACAGGCCCCCCACCTACCACTGCCAACTCCGCAGGACCACCACCCAGAGCCTGGTTCATGGGCACCCCCATGGACCACCGCTGCTACTGGTGCAAAAGGCCGAGGCACCTCCAAGCCAACTGCCCCACCTCCCGAAGCCACCGCTTCCCCCGCCCGGTCCACTACCTGGAGCTCCATCCCGCAGAAGAACCACTGCCCCGCCTCCCAGCGAATGGATGATCTTCCCAGAAGACAACCACTCCCGGGGGGTTTACAGTGTCCACCCCCTGGAGGCTACATACCCCGCCCAGAAACAGTGCCACCTGCAGGTCATGTGGGTGGATGGGCAACCCACCACCGGTTTTCAGGATACGGGGGCCTTCTTGACCATCGCCGACCCCCGGGTGATCTGGCCAGAAGCCATCCAACCCGGTCCAGGATTCGCCATCGAGCTGGTGGGAGAAGCCAGACATCATATCCCCAGAGCATCCGTACATCTCGACTATAGGTTTGGGGAGCAACAGTGCCAGATCGGTGTCATGGGAAGAATCCCGGTGGATGTTATACAGCTACTCGACGCCCACGACTTCAAGCAGCGCACGGTCCACATCAACGTGTTGATAGAGTACCACGACCGGACTCTAGCCATCTGCCCCGCCTCCACAGGCGGAGAAGATGAGGGAGCCCTGTCCGATCTCCTGCAAGCCACCAAGGTCACCACTCCTCTAGATCAGATTCCCACAGGAGCTCAGCTGAACCCCTGCCAGACGGCCCAGATGTGGACCGGGCCGTCGCCTTCTCAGCCACCCGGGGCCGCACCGGGCTAGCCCTCCATTACGTGGAGACCCACAGTCAGAAACCCATTCAGCAGGCCCCATACAGGGTCCCCGAATCCGTGAAGTCGGCCTTCCAGGCCAAACTCTTTGAGATGCTCCAGCTAGGTATCATCCGACCCTCCCGCAGTCCTTGTGCGTCCCCAGTGGTGCTGGTTCCAAAGAAGGATGGGACCACAGGCTTTTGCATGGACTACCGGAGGTTGAATGACTACACTGTCAGTCATGCCTACCTCATGCCCCGCATAGACGACCTGATGGACCGTCTAGCCGGGTCCCGCTACGTTAGCACCCTAGACCTCAGCAAAGGTTACTGGCAAATCGCCCTAACAAAAGAGGGCGTTGAGCACTCCGCCTCTATTACCCTGTTCGGCCTGTACGAATTCCTCGTCATGTCCTTCAGCATGAAAAATGCCACCGCCACCTTCCAATGGGTCGTGGACCAGCTACTAGAGGGATGTCGAGAGTTCACGTGCGCCTACCTAGATGACATAGTCATCTTTAGCGACACATGGGAGGAGCACCTGGCCCACGTGGGGGCCATCCTAGACCGCATCGGCAGGGCCAGACTGACAGTGAGACCAGACAAGTGCCAGTTGGGAATGGCTGAGTTACAGTATATCGGGCACAGAGTAGGGGGGCGACACTTAAAACCTGAACCAGCCAAGGTTCAGGCCATTTATGACCGGCCCACCCCCCAGATCAAGAAGCAAGTGATGGCCTTCCCCGGCACTGCCAGCTATTATCGTAAATTTGTGTCTAATTTCAGCTCCACGGCCCAGCCCCTGTCCGACCTGAGCTGAAAGAACAGTCCTGTGAATCCGCCTTCCATGACCTCAAAGCTGCCCTGGCGAGCAACCCCATCCTGGCCGCCCCTGACCACAACAGACACTTCCTTGTGCAGACAGACGCCTCCACCTATGGCCTAGGGGCTGTCTTCAGCCAAGTCAACGAGGCTGGGGAGGAACATCCCGTCGCTTTCCTCAGCCGCAAACTACTGGACCAAGAAGTTGCCTATGCTACGGTGGAGAAGGAATGTCTGGCCATAGTCTGGACCCTAAAGAAACTACAGCCCTACCTGTACGGCAGGGAGTTCACCATCGCCACCGATCACAACCCCCTCACATGGCTGAACCAGGGACAATGGGCACCTCCTTAGGTGGAGCCTCGCCCTCCAGCCTTATAATTTCACCATTCGATATAGACGGGGAAGCCAACACCAAAATGCAGACGTCCTTTCCCGCCAACAACATCTTTCCCACCAACAACATCCACAGTAGCTAAGTCGGGGCCCACAAGTGCTTTCAAGGGAACCCGGTTGGGCCCCCCTTGTCGGCACTTGTGAAATGGAAGGGGGAGGAGTGTCACAGCTGCTCCCCCCACTCAGCCCCTTGCTCTGTCCCTGTTCTCTTTGCCGTCTTTCATCCGTGCCCCTCTCCCCTCCTGCAAACATGAAAGGCATTCCTAAGACAAGCTGGAGCCACGGTACCTCCGGGGCTCCCCCCTCCCCCAGTTACCTAGGTGATTAGGGGGTCCTACCAGTTTTAAGAAGCTGATGCCAGAGCTCCCGAGGTATTCACCGCTGTGTAGCTACGGAGGGAGCCTGGGCTGTGGCTGGGACCTTTTGTAGCCAGAGACACAAGGCTGCCTAGGACCCCCCTTCTCCCACAGCTGGGGAAGACTTTCCGCTAGACACCAGAGATCCGTGAGTACATGCTCCCTGCCTGCTTCATTTGAACTGTTCTTGTGCTGACCTCGCACCAACCCCCCTGTTGGATTACTTGCTACAGAGACTCACACCCACCTCCCTGTTGGATTACTTGCTACAGAGACTCTCCCTTGGCTCTCAGTGTTGGACTTTAAGTGTGTTGGTCCTTGCATGTCGCCCTGGACTGGCATATTCGCCCTCCCTGTGAACTTCCCTATTCGGTGACTGTCATCTGTTTGCCTCAATAAAGCTTTGTGCATTTGCCATCTACTCTGTGTGTTCTGTCCTGCGTACGCTTCTGTCATAATCCCATACACCTTGTACACCTCATACATCCCATACAGCCCATACATCCTGTACTCCACATACAGCCCCATACACCTTTAACATCCCTGTACACCTTGTACATCCCCCACACCCCATACATCTCATACATCTCCATGCACCCCGTATATCCCGTACACCTTGTACATCCCCCACATCCCATACACCTCCATACTACTCATGCACCTCGTACATCCCTGTTTATCCCCGTACATCCCATACATCGTGTACACCCCGTACATCCTGTACATCCCATACACCTCATACATCCCATACACCCCATACATTCTGTACAGCCCATACATCCTGTACACCTTGTACATCCCTGTATACCCCATACATCCCCGTACACCCCATACATCCCCATATACCCCATACATCTCATACACCTCATACATCCCATACACCCATACACCCTGTACATCCCATAAATCCCCGTACATCTCATACACCTCATACATCCCCGTACATCCTCATACATCTTGTACATCCCATACACCTCGTACATCCAGTATGTCCTATACATCCCTGTACACCCCCATACACCCTGTACATCCCCATATACCTCGTACATCCCGTACACCTCATACATCCACATACACCCCGTACATCCCATACACCTCATAAATCCCCACACTCCATACACCCCGTACATTTTGTACATCCCCATACATCCCATACATCTCCATACATCCTGTACATCCCATACATCCTGTACATCCCATACATCCTGTACATCCCATACACCTCGTACACCCCGTACGTCCCATACACCCCCATACACACCGTACATCCTGTACACCCCGTACAGCCCATACACCCTGTACACCCCCGTACACCTCGTATATCTCATACATCCCATACATCTGGTACACCGTGTACATCCCCGTACATCCCTGTTTATCCCCGTACATACTATACATCCCATACATCATGTACATCCTGTACATCTCATACACCCCCATACACCCCATACATCCTCCCCTCCCCCCCGTACAGCCCATACATCCAGTACACCTTGTACATCCCCGTACACCTTGTACATCCCATACATTCCCGCACACCCCATACATCCCATAAATCCCCGTACATCCCATACACCCCATACATTGTGTACACCCTGTACACCTCGTACATCCTGTACATCCCCATATACCTCATACATCTCATACATCCCATACACCTCATACATCCCCATACATCCTGTACACCCCAATACACTCTGTACATCCCATACACCCCCGTACATCCCAATACACTCTGTACATCCCATACATCCTGTACACTCCATACACTATGTACACCCCGTACATCCTGTACATCCCATACACCTCGTACATCTCGTACATCCAGTACATCCCATACATCTCTGTACACCCCCATACACCCCGTACATCCCCATATACCTCGTACATCCCATACATCTCATACATCCCATGCACCTCATACATCCCCATATACCTCGTACATCCCATACATCTCATACATCCCATACACCTCATACATCCCGTACATCCCCATACACTCTGTATATTCCCATACATCCCCGTACATCCCCATACATCCATACACCCCCGTACACCCCTACATCCCCATACACTCTGTACATCCCATATATTCCCATACATCCCCGTACATCCTGTACACTCCATACACTGTGTACACCTCGTACATTCCCATACATCCTGTGACGGAAGCTTAGGTAGGACAGAACACACAAAGAAGATGGTAAACACACAAAGCTTTATTGAACTATGAAAGACACTCAATCAGGACAGTTCATGGCACTCCGTGACATGCGGCCTGTAGGGACACCCACAGTAAGCAGGCTCAGGGGGACTCAACAGGACCTTGGCGATGGGGTCTGACCTCAGCACAACCCCAACACAGCTTTCTAAGGACAACATCAGGCTCACGGGACTCAACGGGACCTTGGCTGTGGAGTCTGGTCTCAACACAGCTCCCACACAGCTTACTAGGGATGACATCTGGCTCACGGGTACTCAACGGGACTTTGACTGTGGAGTCTGGCCTCAACACAGCTCCTACACAGCTTACTAGGGACGACATCAGGCTCACGGAGACTCAACGGGACTTTGGCTGTGGAGTCTGGTCTCAACACAGCTCCCACACAGCTTACTAGGGGTGACATCAGGCTCACAGGGACTCAGCGGGACCTTGACTGTGGAGTCTGATCTCAACACAGCTCCCACACAGCTTACTAGGGACAACACGCTCACAGGGACTCAGCAGGACCTTGATTAGGGGGTCTGACCTAAGCACAGCTCCCACCCAGCTTTCTAGGGACATTGGGCTCATGGGGCTCAACAGGACTTTGGCTGTGGGGCCTGGCCTCAGCACAGCTCCCACACAGCTTTCTAGGGACAACAGACTCACGGGGACTCAGCAGGACCTTGACTAGGGGGTCTGACCTCAGTACAGCTCCCACCCAGCTTTCTAGGGACATGGGGCTCAACGGGACTTTGGCAGTGTGGCCAGGCCTCAGCGCAGCTCCCACATAGTTTTCCAGGGACATCGGGTTCACGGGGCTCAACGGGACTTTGGCTGTGGGGCCTGGCCACAGTGCAGCTCCCACACAGCTTTCTAGGGACAACAGACTCACGGGGACTCAACAGGACCTTGACTAGGGGGGCTGCCCTCAGCACAGCACCCACCCTGCTTTCTAGGGACATCGGGCTCACGGGGACTCAGCAGGTAGCTATGGCTCACGCACTCAAGGGGGCAGTCCAGGTAGCTATACCCTGGGCATGCCATGGGTTGGTTCAAACAAGCGTAGTCTGAGCACACAATAGGGGCAGCTCATGACAAGGGTGGTCTGAGCGCACAATAGGGACAATTTTTGACAATGGTGGTCTGTGCGCACACTAGGGACAGTTCATGACAAGGGTGGTCTGTGCGCACAATAGGGACAGTTAATGACAAGGGTGGTCTGTGCACACACTAGGGGCAGCTCATGACAAGGGTGGTCTGAGCGCACAATAGGGACAATTTTTGACAATGGTGGTCTGTGCGCACACTAGGGACAGTTCATGACAAGGGTGGTCTGTGCGCACAATAGGGACAGTTAATGACAAGGGTGGTCTTTGCGCACACTAGGGACAGTTCATGACAAGGGTGGACTGTGCGCACACTAGGGACAGTTCATGGCTTCTAGGTACACTCACGGTAGGCGTCTTGCAGATGCTCAGCAGCAGGCGGCTTCCAGGGAGGTAGGTGAATTGCGGACGTTCAGCAGCAGGCGGCTTCTAGGGTGGTAGGCGACTTGCAGACGCTCAGCAGCAGGTGGCTTCCAGGGAGGTAGGTGGCTTGCGGACACTCTCGGCACTGGCAGGTAGGTGCTGGCTCACAGCAGGCGACAGGAACACAAAAAGGGGGGGCAAACCTCCTCAGCACACAGCATAGTAGATAATCCGGGCCCCAAAGAATTAGGAGAATGGCAGCGGATACCCCCACCCTGGGCTATTGCAGAGTGGCAGCGGGTAACAGTCCTGACCTTTGGGGTCTTGCAGAGTGCTCAGCGGGGATGGTTGCGGAGGCCCAGTCCCCACCTGGACTTCCCAAGACAGCGGTGGCCCCAGGGACAGCAGCAGGAGGAAGAGACCAGCCAGCTCCTGCGCTGGCCTTTTAAAGCTCCCAGGACGCTTCCGGGTTGCCCTGGCAACAGCCGGCCCAGCGCTGCATTGCCAGGGCAATGAGGCACACCCCCTTTACTCGAGCTGTGCTTCTTGTGAGTGCAGCCTTTGTCACTGGGGGGCGCAGAGCATGGGAAGCCCCTGTGCCCACGCTGCGTCCACCAGGGGCGCGCAGAGACATCTCGGCTCTCTGCCGCTGGGGTCTCCTGGTGGGGGTCAAAGCTCCTCCGCCTAAATTGCTGGATGAGCTGTGATCCTTGCCACAGGGGTCCCTTCCCCCCATCCTACACAGCCTGGCTTCAGAGGCTGTGTGCAGGATGAGGACGCGGCAAGGGGAGAGGAGGGGGAAGGGTGAAGGCACATCGTGACACACCCCGTACATCCCGTACACCCCGTATATCCCGTACACTCTATACATCATGTACACCCCGTACATCCCCATACACCCCGTACATCCCGTACACCCCGTACATCCCGTACACCCTATACATCATGTACACCCCGTACATCCCCATACACCCCGTACATCTCGTACATCCCATACACCCTGTACATCCCATACACCCTGTACATCCCATACACCCCGTACATCCCATACACCCTGTACATTCCATACACCCCGTACGGGCAAGCAAATAATACTGACAGATCTGCATGAGACCTGCACCACCATGGTGTACTGCTTTCCAAGCCCCTGCAGACAACAATTATAAATGCACATTTTTTTTACCTGCAAAAAATGTGCATTTATTATTTTTTACTAAAAGTTGAACTTATCCTTTAGAATTGCTGGCAAATTACATTTCATTTTCAGCTTCTTAAACAAAAAAAAAGCACAAAACCCATACAAGGGCATGCTATATATTTTGGAGACCATTGGAAATGTCTTAAAAAAAGAAGTCAGTATCGAAACGTCATCAACCTGCACGTTAACCTTTTTTTTTGCTTTGTAGCGCACCCTACACAGTGTTTGAGTCTGGTGTGGATTTTAAGGGGGACCTCACACCTAAAAAAACTCTTGGGTTTTCCCCTAAAAATCCATTTCAGACCCTTAATCAAAGCATGCAGCCTGGATGGCCAGGAAAGGTGGTGGGAGCCCTCCTGAACCATACAAAAGAGAGTGGGCCAGAACCATACCACCCCCTGGCAAAGTATCTTGTCACCATGTTGATGAGGACAGGGCCAACGGTTCCTAGGAAGGTGGCAGGAGCCAGCACCCACTGCTTCCTTAGTGACCATTAACAGAGAGAAGCGGCCATATAGAAGCAATAGAAATACCACGTCTGTGTATGATGCTTGGCTCCAGCTGAACAGGGGGCTGACCAGTCTGAACCTAGATTTGCTCATCCATAGTGAAAGCAAATAGTGAGCATGAGGAACAAGAAGCTATACTTATAAAGAATAAATGTGACTTTGGCAATCTTTCACTGCTGGTGAATCAATCACTGTCATTTAAAGCAAATTTAGCAGGGAGAATCACCTGCAGTGAATATTTGTTGAATGTCATATTCATTGCTTTATACGTATACCCCTAAGTTTTCACCAGGCTGACTTACTGCTGTGTTGTGAATAGGCTTGACTGTGACCATGTCAGACAACAAAAAAGACAAATTCCCGGCTCTAAGTTACCAGCCAGCCTGCAAACAAACCAAATTAACCTGTCTAGCAGTATGCGTTAGAAACGGGTTGTTAGCACACATTTGCAAACACATGAGTAAGCTACAGAGCCACGTCACGGCACCCTAGTATTCTGTAGTTCCTAGCTCTAAAATTTTAAGAGCCCCCATAGTAGAGGCACATGTATTCAATTTATAGACCAAGGGCACTGAGGGAGCCCACCCCACCTTAAAGGTACAGGAGTGCACTGGACACCCAGCATGTAGCACAATGGCAGCCAAGGTGTCCAGTGCGCCTCCTCACCAACAATTCAACAGTACAAACAGTAAGCTACAGAGCCTCGTCATGGCACCCAGTATTATGTAGTTCCTATCTCTCCAATTTTAGGAGCCCCCATAGTAGAGGCACATGTATTTAATGGATAGACCAAGGGCAGATGAACCTGAAGGAGCCCACCCCACCTTAAAGGTACAGAAGCGCACTGGACACCCAGCATGTAGCACAATGGCAGCCAAGGTGTCCAGTGCATCCCCTCACCAACAATTCAACAGTACAAACAGTAAGCTACAGAGCCTCACCATGGCACCCCAGTACACCTGCCCTTGGTCTATCCATTAAATACATGTGCCTCTACTATGGGGGCTCTTAAAATTGGAGAGTTAGGAACTACAGAATACTGGGGCTCTATGATGTGGCTCTGTAGCTTACGCATGTATTTGCAAATGTGTGCTAACTAAACCCCTGTTTCTAATGCATACTGCTAGACAGGTTAATTTGGTTTGTTTGCAGGCTGGCTGGCAAGTTAGAGCCGGGAATTGTTCTGTTTTGTTGTTTGACATGCGTCACCCTTCCATGTGCTCCTTGCTGTGAAGGCCAGTTATAGACTGGGACAGCGGCCATTTGTTGTACTGTTGACTGTGACCATCCCTGAATAGTAGGAGACTATAAAAATAAGCTATTAAATGACAGCACACCTCCCTCCCTCCTGGCAGAAAGAGAGACATCAAGATTTTCATTGTGCAGGAGCCATCAATAGGCACATGACATGACTATCTATCAGAAATCCCAGCACGGCCTGAAGACAAAGTATTATGCAAGCCATAGTTATCACATTTATTTTTTGGTGAAACACAGACTGGAATCAAGTAATCAGAAAATGTATAAAACATCATTAGAAACATTTGTACATTTTCATAAAATATTACAGTGAAAATGAAGACAAACCATTATATTTTCTCTTTGTTGAGTCATACAGACAGTGCAAAGATGATGAAAAGATACTTACAGGTAACAATAAGAGTAGCATATCAATAAATTAGACAAACTGCAGTTATATAAAATTGTCGGAGATTGACTAGTAAAGTGAGCAGAAATCAGTCCTCCGATAATCACGTCTCCCTTCTGGTAATATTCATACTCAAACATTGGCTTTTGCATGTAAAGTCTACAACGAGGTGCTGAGCTTCGGGTCAATACGATGCCATAGTATGTGATGTGAAGGATGAGGATGAGCAGGTAACAGACACAGAGGAGCAGAGAACATCTCATGGCACACAGCAGATCCTCTCAGTCACCGGCAGATCTGCCCAGGAGGAGACACAATCACCAGAACTTTATACACATCGACTGAGACCGATTTACACTACAGAACAAAGAAGGGAAGAATAGAAACATCGACTGAGACCGATTTACACTACAGAACAAAGAAGGGAAAAATAGAAACATCGACTGAGACCGATTTACACTACAGAACAAAGAAGGGAAAAATAGAAACATGGACTGAGACCGATTTACACTACAGAACAAAGAAGGGAAAAATAGAAACATCGACTGAGACCGATTTACACTACAGAACAAAGAAGGGAAGAATACAAACATCGACTGAGACCGATTTACACTACAGAACAAAGAAGGGAAGAATAGAAACATCGACTGAGACCGATTTACACTACAGAACAAAGAAGGGAAGAATAGAAACATCGACTGAGACCGATTTACACTACAGAACAAAGAACGGTAATAGTAACATCAATCTGAAAATATGAAATCTATATCCAGCAGTGTAGCTGATCTAACAAAGTTGGTTTATTCTTATATTTCTTACTCAGTACACCTTCAGTAGTTCAGAATTATAATTATTCAATTAGAAGATATATTTCCCTAGAAATATATATATTTTTCTAGTACAATATCTTACATCCCAGGGTGGGGATGTCCAATAGGGGTGAATGAGTCATATATGATTTGATTTGTTGGGTGTTTGGACACAAGACCCACTCTTTTAGGGAAAATCCACAACAAAAATTGGTCAGTAGAATGAGCTATGGTGTTTAATGAGTTTGAGGGACATGCTGATTAGGATCTGTATTGGTACAGAATTATTGAACCCCTTAGCACTCCGTTGTACAGGATTGGTAGATCCTTTCTGCAGTCTTTCTAGCTGTTTCAAAATGTTCTCACCAATTTACCTTTACTCTCTATTTCATTAGCAATGCTTATCGGAACACAATATTCAGAAAACTCCCCAACAGGGGCAAAGCACTAAAACATTTCACGATTGTCTACACCAGCCTTTCTCAACCTTTTCAACATAGAAGAACTCTTGAAGTAACTTTTCGGTCTCAGGGAACCCCGGCTAAAAATGACTATATCTACAACTCATGATACATTAGTGTGATGGTCAGTGGGAAGAATGCTCCTCACACCTGAGGGCATTGGGAAGAATGTCCCCCCCTTACAGATAGCTAAAGATCAGTGGTGTCAGTGGAAACTTATCTGATAGGCAAAAACCTTTGAAGGAACCTTGTGGTTCCATGGAACCCTGGTTGAGAAACCCTGGTCTATACTGTATGAAAAAATGGGTTTTCATTGCTGTCCATGTCCCTGTAGGAGTGATTACTTTTCTCTTTATTTCCCAATCATCATTCTTACAAAGGAAATAAAGGGAAAATTTCAGAAATAGGACTTGGAAAGGGGACACCTACGGTACATGTGATGGAGCATGGCAGACATGTGACTCTGTATCTCTGCTACATTCCATCCATAAAACACGGCAGAGACACTTCATAGGGACCCGTGGTGTTACAGACAGAGCTTCCAGCAGATCATTGTATGGTGAAAGTGGTTCTAAAGGGAGAAGGTTTCTTACTTTAAGGCATTCTATACATTAAGGTAAAAAACTTTCTGTATGCTGCCCCCCAGCCCCCTCCTTATACTTACCATTGGCTCCCACTGCTGTCAATCACAGGCTATGAGATGTCTATTGACACACAGAGCTAGCTTGGGAGCAGGCCCACACAAGTGCCCCCATAGCGATGGCAGACAAGGGGTAGGAAGAAGGGGTGCCTGCCCTGGGCACAGACGCTGCCCTGCTGGAACAAGGGTCTTGACGAAACAACGTACCTCTGTGTGGTGGTTAAACAAGTGCCTGCATAGGGTACATCATTTTATTAAGGGGATGAGGAGAGAGGAGAGAGAAATTAGACATGGCTCAGGCAGAATTGTTTCACTGGTAACAAATCTCACACTATCTACAGTAAATGGTTTATTGAAAGGCCACAGGTCTATGTGCTATGACAGCTTTTGAAAACTAGCGTGTTACCTGGGCTCTGGGGGAACCATTTTTGCATCTTATACCCAGAAAGTTAATTCTCCCAATAGGCTATCACAAGCTTTTAGCATCAGAGGAGTTTAATACCATTGTGGAACAAGAGGACGGGTCCAAGTGGAAAGCTAGAATGTCCTAAAACAGTCCCTGGTGGAAGCAAAACATTTTCTCTAAATGGTAACTGGTACCAACTATACTGGGGAAATATTTCCCGACTCCTCCCTCAATTGCAAATGACAGTGCGACTAAAAGGGATGTGTTAAATGTATGGGGATGTAACAGAAAGTAATGTTACTGGCGCTGCAGGACTCCCTTTCATCCATGAGATGGCAGCAGCAGGTGTGCTTTTTAGCTTGTGATTGTCTTTGGGCTGCGGCATTCTGGGAGATGTAGTTTGGAGGGGGATTAGAATCATTGACATTGACTACAGTATCCAGTGATGCCTGGGATCAGGAGACGTTTTAAGAATAGAAAATCCCATGAAAGAGTAAGGCAGATGTGGAGAACACCAACCAGTGACTGAAAAAAGACTGTGCTGTGTCTCGCTGGGAGTGGTAAGAGCTGCTGATCTGCAGTATGCTGATCACTGATGTTCCCTGACCCAGCAAGCTCGAGTAAGCTAGGCTTTGCTGCCCCATCACCTGTTCCGGTACCCTTTCCGGATCACCAATCTGTGAACCAGGCTGCTGCTATTCAGACCCACCTAAAGAATCACAAAGGGGAACTGCCAGAGTGTTGTCATCTTTCCTGCCACAAGTAAGAGTCAGCAAATAAAGGAGGGCCCCTCCAACACTTCAGCCAACCGATACAGGAGGATTCCAGACAGAGAGAGTGGTGAGTGGGTCACAGACCTACAGTTAGTCTGAGCCTTTGATGGTGTCCACTTGTAAGAAGTTGACATGTCCTTCTCCCAATGTCTTCAAGGGCCCCAACCTAGCCGGTAGAAGGTTCACTTTAAGGACTATAGTTAGACAACTTTATCCTGATGGCAGACTTGTGTTTAACTTTAAATTCTTCTCCTCAGGACTAACCCTAGTCCCCTTGTCTGAGAGCTCTCAAGTGGCATAGCCTGATCTCTGTTATTACTTTTGTGGTCACTTGGGGCAAATCATCTCATATAGAGAGCTACTGTAAGGGATTTCCGGCAAGAAGGATCACAATCGGGAACGCGCATGCATGAAAGAGGTCCTGCAGAAGAATTGCCGGTTGTGCGCAGGCACGCAGGAATGAGCGATCGCGCACATGCACGCACACGTGCACACACACGGCAAAGATTGGTGCCAGACAGGCTATTTAAGGTGTGCCTCTGCCCAGATTCAGTGCTGACTGGTCTTCAGCTCCCCCTGTGTCCTGCTTGTTCCTGTACGTTTCCTTTGGTGCTGACCCAGCTTGTTCCTGACCCAACTCTGAGTACTCTCCTGCCCCCCGGTTTCTGACTTCGGCTCTGATCCTGACTTTGGCTTTTCCTCCTGATTCTGTACCGCGCTGCCCGACTGTTATGACCCTGGCTATCCTACGACTCCGCTCCAGTCCTGTGTCCTGGCTGCATACCTGGCTCTGCTGTGCATCTGGCAACCCACTGTACCTGCCTAGTCTATCACCACAGTATCCAAATCAGAGGATATCCTGCCTATCAAGGTCATCATCTGCAAGAGCCGCAAGCAAACCTCTGGTGCTCTTGTCCCCCTGGTCCCTAGACGCCCTCTGTTCCAACTTCAATGGGGTCAGGGCTAGTGATACAAGTGAGGCCGACCTCATCAATTCAGCCTCCCATCAGGTACGTGACAGCTACAGTTTATGCCGTTGGGGATCACAGTATATGCTGGAATTTAAAATCTCTGCAAGGGACCCTGTGAATCTAATTGTGTGCTCATTATTATGTTTATGCTGGTTGACTTTAACTTTTCAATACATTCTATTATTCTTTCATAGAGTTGTAAGTCTAATTCTTGTGTGCTTGTTAAGGTTCACAGAAAGATAAACTGGTGGTGTCAGTGGGACTGAGGCCTGACATAGGGATAAACAAGAGCAGAGCACCAAAATCAACCATTGGCTCCTGAGGGTGAGGCACTACATGTGGGGGCTGGTCCAGGATTCCTCTGCTGTATGTGCCAGTAAGTCATTTAATGAGCCAGAAGAAGATAACCATGGAGCCCACAGCAGGTGATAAGCGTTACCAATAACAAAATGGGTAACTGGAACTGTGTGGTGATTGGTATAGTGTACCTGGGGGCACATGGTCTGAAGAACAGGTGTGACAGACACCAGTAGTGTTGGTCCCTGGCCAACAAGTATCCATCCTTAACTGTGAAGAAAAATCCATACACTCTTCGCACCTGTGTCCTGACAGAATGGAAGAAAGGGATTCCTGCTGTGCTGCAAGAGGGAAGTCTCCAACTGGCTGGTTCAATTGAAGTCCAGTCAATCCAATTAGGCAGACAAAGACCAAATCCAGAAAGCTCTGGGCGAGCCACATCTGACCCAAAAGTAGCCACCTCCGCTCCTGCCATGACCATTAAAGGTCTCTCAGCTTTTCTTGTGGCTGAGTTTGGGAAGCTATTAGAAGGTCTTCAATTCAAGCCATCGAGGAGTGGGAAGGGGCTGACAATGTCAAGATTCAGAGAGTGATCAAGAGCCTACGGGCTCCAGATTCAGACACAATCTAGAATCTAAAGAACGATAAGATGCACTGCAGCTGAATGCCTGGAGGCTCTTCGAGAAATCCACCAGCAGTGTGAGGAGACCTGAAAGTGGTACATGGCAGAGTGTAGCGATGGAGACAGCAGCAATGGGAGGCCGTACAGGGACCCATGACACACTCTGGACCTGGCAACAGCATGAGGAGGCGGTACAGGGGCCCATGACAGATTACGGGCCTGGCAGCAGCATGAGGAGTCGGTACGGGGGCCCATGGCAGATTACGGGCCTGGCAGCAGCAATGGGAGGCCGTACAGGGACCCATGACACACTCTGGACCTGGCAGCAGCATGAGGAGGTGGTACAGGGGCCCATGACAGATTACGGGCCTGGCAGCAGCATGAGGAGTCGGTACGGGGGCCCATGGCAGATTACGGGCCTGGCAGCAGCAATGGGAGGCCCGTAATCTGCCAGCACCCTATGACAAAATGGAACCCACCAGCAGTGTGAGGATACCTGAAAGTGGCACATGGCAGAGTGTGGCAATGGAGACAGCAGCAATGGGAGGCCGTACAGGGACCCATGACACACTCTGGACCTGGCAGCAGCATGAGGAGGCGGTACAGGGGCCCATGACAGATTACGGGCCTGGCAGCAGCATGAGGAGTCGGTACGGGGGCCCATGGCAGATTACGGGCCTGGCAGCAGCAATGGGAGGCCATACAGCACCCTATGACAAAATGGAACCCACCAGCAGTGTGAGGAGACCTGAAAGTGGCACATGGCAGAGTGTGACGATGGAGACAGCAGCAATGGGAGGCCGTACAGGGACCCATGACACACTCTGGACCTGGCAGCAGCATCATGAGGAGGCGGTACAGGGGCCCATGACAGATTACGGGCCTGGCAGCAGCATGAGGAGTCGGTACGGGGGCCCATGGCAGATTACGGGCCTGGCAGCAGCAATGGGAGGCCGTACAGGGACCCATGACACACTCTGGACCTGGCAGCAGCATGAGGAGGCGGTACAGGGGCCCATGACAGATTACGGGCCTGGCAGTAGCATGAGGAGTCGGTACGGGGGCCCATGGCAGATTACGGGCCTGGCAGCAGCAATGGGAGGCCCGTAATCTGCCAGCACCCTATGACAAAATGGAACCCACCAGCAGTGTGAGGAGACCTGAAAGTGGCACATGGCAGAGTGTGGCGATGGAGACAGCAGCAATGGGAGGCCGTACAGGGACCCCTGACACACTCTGGACCTGGCAGCAGCATCATGAGGAGGCGGTACAGGGGCCCATGACAGATTACGGGCCTGGCAGCAGCATGAGGAGTCGGTGCGGGGGCCCATGGCAGATTACGGGCCTGGCAGCAGCAATGGGAGGCCCGTAATCTGCCAGCACCCTATGACAAAATGGAACCCACCAGCAGTGTGAGGAGACCTGAAAGTGGCACATGGCAGAGTGTGGCGATGAAGTCAGCAGCAATGGGAGGCCGTACAGGGACCCATGACACACTCTGGACCTGGCAGCAGCAAGAGGAGGCGGTACAGGGGCCCATGGCAGAGTGGCGAAGCGTAAGCAGATTAAATTGAAGGCCATACAGAGGCCTATGTTAAAAATAATAACATGTTTGGGGCATGATTCATGGCGGATTTAGTCAGTTGTGTCAGGAACTGGTGGTTTGAAATCCAGACTAATCCACGCCTGATTCATTTTCACAAACGTGAGTCTCTCCACACTTTGGGTGGACAGTCGTGTCCTCCGCGGAGTTACAATACCTCCTGCCGCACTAAACACGCGCTCCGATGCCACGCTACTGGCCGGGCATGACAGCCTTTCAAGGGCAAATTCAGCTAGTTGGGGCCAAAGGTCAAGTTTCGTTGCCCAGTAGTCAAGGGGATTGTCTACCTCGGTTGGCAGGGTGCTGTCCAAGTAGGCCCAAGCCTGTTGTTTGAGGTCCTGCTCCAGGTCCACCTGATGCTGCTGCTGCTGCGGCTGGTTAGTAGTTTCCTCACTGCGCTGGTGAAGAAAGCTACTCATCATCGACTGCAGACTGAGGCAGCCGCTGCTGGTGGAGCTGCCACTGCTCCTACCACCCCACCCCTCCCCTGCTGCCATGGCAGAGGAACGCGAGCGCACAGGGCCCACAGTGTCTGAGGATGGACGTTGGCGCAGAAAGGCAGAGACCAACTGACTACATAGGTGGTTTTTATAGTACGTTATTTTGGCCTCCCTCTCAGCAGGTGTGAAAAAGGCCACCATTTTTGAACGGTAGCGAGGGTCCAACTACGTGGACAGCCAAAAGTCATCCCTCTGTCTGATGGTTATTATTCGGCTGTCGCTACGCAAGCAACCGAGCATGCTATGGGCCATTTGTGCCAAGGAATGCGAGGGACTCCCTGCCTCCATCTCCACAGCATACTGCCACGGTGCGTCTGGGTCCTCTGTCTCCTCCTCCTCCTCTCCCAGATGCTCCTGCTCCTCCACTCCTGTCCGCTGAGTGGAAAAACCACCCATTTCACTCAATAATTCCTGAGCACCAATGTCCTCCTCTACCTCCTCCTCTTCTTCCTGTCCTGCCCCCACAGGGGTCATGTGGCGTTGAGATCTGTGCGCCACGTCTACCGCACCCTGACCAGCCATTGTTAACAGCATTTGTTCCAGGACGTGCAACAGAGGAATGACGTCGTTCATCCCATAGTCCTGCCGACTCACGAATAGCGTGGCCTCCTCAAAGGGCCTGAGCAAGTGGCAGGTGTCACGCATGAGCTGCCAATGGCTGACATCGAAGTTACACAGGGAGTACCTTTATCCGCTTGTAACATCAGGAAATCGGTGATGGCCTTTTGCTGTTCGTAAAGGCGGTCTAACATGTGTAGGGTTGAATTCCACCTTGTTGCAACGTCGCAGATCAGGCGATGCTGTGGAATTCCGTTCTGCTGCTGCAGCTCAAGGAGGGTGTGCTTTGCAGTGTAGGAATGGCTGAAATGCATGCAAAGTTTACGTGACATTTTAAGGATGTCTTGCAGTGGGATGGTGGATTTTAGGAACCGCTTGACAACCAGATTGAACACGTGAGCCATGCATGGCGCATGGCACAACCTTCCTTGACGCAGAGCAGACACCATGTTCTTTCCGTTGTCGGTCAACATGGTTCCGATTTTCAGTTTGCGCGGAGACAGCCATCTGTCGATTTCTCTGTTCATTACACTCAGAAGTTCCTCCCCTGTGTGACTACGTTCGCCAAGGCATACCAGGTGCAGCACAGCGTGACACCGTTGCGCCCTGCACATGTGATATGCCGGTCGGGTAATGGGACTTGGCACGGGGGTGGCGGCTGAGGACACGGCGGAAGAAGAGGTGGTAGAGGCGGACATCTTTGCTGGACCAAGGACGTGCAAACGTGGAGGCAAAAGCGGCGTGACCTGTCCAAGTTGCTGGTGCGGCTGTGCCGGCACCACCTTCACCCAGTGGGCCGTAAATGACATGTACTGTCCCTGACCGTAGTTACAGCTCCACACGTCGGCGCTGCCGTGCACTTTGGCAGAGACCGACATGCTCAAAGACTGGCCCACCATCTCTTCTACATGTGAATGCAGGGCTGGCACTGCCTTTTTGGCGAAGAAATGCCGGCTTGGCACGCTCCACCGCGGCGCGGCACAAGCCATCATTTCTCGGAAAGGTGCTGAGTCCACCACTTGGAAAGGGAGGGACTGCAGCACCAGCAACTTGGACAGGAGGACGTTCAGCTTCTGCACCGTTGGGTGCGTGCTCGCAAACTGTTGTCTCTTGGAAACGGATTCCAAGAAAGACTGCTGACGGAATCCGTGAAGAGGAGTAGCAGGAGAAGGAGCATCTGAACGAGCGGAAGATGCCAACGAGCGACAACTCCCCTCAGCAGAGGTGTTGGAGCCTTGACTGGCTGACAGAGGGCGATTGACGTCGGGTGACGGAGCAAGTAACGGAGCGGGTGATGGAGCGGGGGCTGGGGCAGGCAGAACCGCCATATCTTTATCACGGTTTTCCCAGGCCACCGAATGGCGACGCTGCATATGCTGACGCAACGCTGTAGTCCCAACATGGGCCCCCTGGCCACGCTTGACTTTCTGGCCACATAGTCGACATACGGCTACGTTTACTTCCTCGGGCGGCTTGACGAAAAATTGCCACGCCGCCGAGTAGGAAACTTTGCCCCCGCTACTCCTCACTGGCTGACTGCTACTTCCTCCATGCACACCGGCACCACTACTGGCCGTGGTGGTAGGCTGCAGTGGAGCTGGTGCTCTACTCTGTGGCCGTTTGCCTCCACTGACACTGCTGCGACCCTGCTGCCTCCTGGGCAACCCACCGACTGTTTTGCTCGCTGCCAAGCTGGCACCCTCTTCTCCTGATGATGCGGAAGCAATAGCCTGATGACGACGAGGCTGCCAAGTGCGATCAGCCTCATCATCATCAATTAGGGTCTCCGCCTCACTACTAGCCCCCTCGGCTGTGTGTGGGTCAGGAGACAGACCTGTCTCTAGACCGGCTACCGAGCCACTCTCCTCGCCAGTACTTCTTCGCCTGGCTTCTGAAGAGGCGGATGTCTCCCCCCGTTCCTGACCGCCCTCTGTTAGCTCTTCCTCACTGTACAGTGGGGCTGAGCCCACAGCATGCGATACTTCGCTTGGTGAGGGAACACCAAAGGACAGGGGCAGGTAGAGGACACATGATTTCAGTGGGCTTGCTCCCGGGCCATGCCAACTAACGGTTGTGTCTGACGTACCCACCGACCGTTGGCTGTAGGTGTCAGAGGTGACCTGGGAAGAGGAAGACGACCGAGCCAACCAATCGATGACGGCAGGGTTGTCGGTGGAGACACGACCGCTGGATGACACCGGGAGCACTGGCCTCTGGCTGTGACTAGTGCTGCCTCGACCCCTTCCTCTGCTGCCACGTCTGCTCGCTCCTGAAACATTGCCTCCTCTGCCACTCCTCTGCGTGTTGTCTGACATACTCTTTAATTCAACGATTCTGTGTCCCTGAGTAACGATTCTGTGTCCCTGAGTAACAATTCTGTGTCCCTGAGTAACGATTCTGTGTCCCTGAGTAACGATTCTGTGTCCCTGAGTAACGATTCTGTGTCCCTCAGTAACGATTCTGTGTCCCTGAGTAACGATTCTGTGTCCCTGAGTAACGATTCTGTGTCCCTCAGTAACGATTCTGTGTCCCTGAGTAACGATTCTGTGTCCCTCAGTAACAATTCTGTGTCCCTCAGTAACAATTCTGTGTCCCTGAGTAACAATTCTGTGTCCCTGAGTAACAATTCTGTGTCTGTCCCTGAGTAACAATTCTGTGTCCCTGAGTAACAATTCTGTGTCCCTCAGTAACGATTCTGTGTCCCTCAGTAACGATTCTGTGTCCCTCAGTAACGATTCTGTGTCCCTCAGTAACGATTCTGTGTCCCTCAGTAACGATTCTGTGTCCCTGAGTAACGATTCTGTGTCCCTCAGTAACGATTCTGTGTCCCTCAGTAACGATTCTGTGTCCCTGAGTAACAATTCTGTGTCCCTGAGTAACGATTCTGTGTCCCTGAGTAACAATTCTGTGTCCCTGAGTAACAATTCTGTGTCTGTCCCTGAGTAACAATTCTGTGTCCCTGAGTAACAATTCTGTGTCCCTGAGTAACAATTCTGTGTCCCCGAGTAACAATTCTGTGTCCCCGAGTAATAATTCTGTGTCCCCCAGTAACGATTCTGTGTCCCTCAGTAACAATTCTGTGTCCCTGAGTAACAATTCTGTGTCCCTGAGTAACAATTCTGTGTCCCTGAGTAACAATTCTGTCTGTCCCTCAGTAACAATTCTGTGTCCCTCAGTAACGATTCTGTGTCCCTCAGTAACAATTCTGTGTCCCTGAGTAACGATTCTGTGTCCCTCAGTAACGATTCTGTGTCCCTCAGTAACGATTCTGTGTCCCTGAGTAACAATTCTGTGTCCCTGAGTAACGATTCTGTGTCCCTGAGTAACAATTCTGTGTCCCTGAGTAACAATTCTGTGTCTGTCCCTGAGTAACAATTCTGTGTCCCTGAGTAACAATTCTGTGTCCCTGAGTAACAATTCTGTGTCCCCGAGTAACAATTCTGTGTCCCCGAGTAATAATTCTGTGTCCCCCAGTAACGATTCTGTGTCCCTCAGTAACGATTCTGTGTCCCTGAGTAACAATTCTGTGTCCCTGAGTAACAATTCTGTGTCCCTGAGTAACAATTCTGTCTGTCCCTGAGTAACAATTATGTGTCCCTCAGTAACAATTCTGTGTCCCTGAGTAACAATTCTGTGTCCCTGAGTAACAATTCTGTGTCTGTCCCTGAGTAACAATTCTGTGTCTGTCCCTGAGTAACATTTCTGTGTCCCTGAGTAACAATTCTGTGTCCCTGAGTAACAATTCTGTGTCCCTCAGTAACAATTCTGTGTCCCTGAGTAACAATTCTGTGTCTGTCCCTGAGTAACAATTCTGTGTCCCTGCGTAACAATTCTGTGTCCCTGCGTAACAATTCTGTGTCCCTGAGTAACGATTCTGTGTCCCTAAGTAACGATTCTGTGGCCCTAAAGTCTCTGTGGCCCTAACTCTGTCCCTAATACACAGAGGTCTGTCTCTCTTGAATGACCAGAGGCTAATGGAGAATTCTAAGATGGCCGCGATTTATAGCTCCACCATTACACAGTGCTGGCTGGCTGCTGATTGGCTAATGCGATCACACGTCATGAATGAATGCATTATGGGTCAGCGCGCCTTGTCTGCGCGCCTTCCCAGAGATCCCCGCTCCGTCGCGACACATGTCGCCTCCATTTTTGGGAAAATTCGATTCGTGCATCCGAAGTTTGCTAATTTTCGGATTCGGCGCGAATCGAATATTTCCTAATCTTCGAAACGAATTCCACTTTGTCATGTTTGATTCGCTCATCTCTAATTACGAACCCCTACAAATCGCTTACTTCGATACGCTCACACATACATACCTACGCAGATGTCTCATATTATAAACTTAACGAACCCAAGTCCTCTCTCTTAAACCTTTACACCCCTGCTCCCACCCAAAACCTGCTTGCAAAATGATTCCCTATTAAATGGGAAAAACATAATATCCCCTATTTGGGGATTAAATTAACTGCCAAAACCAATCAACTCTACGCAGCTAATTTTAAACCGTTACTTGACACAATTCCACAGGAGCTTAGGAGCTTACGTACAACCACTTTATCAATGTTAGGCAGAATAGCTACTATCAAAATGTGCATATTGCCTAAAATATTATATATCTTCCGTACACTGCCTGTTCCTATACCCTCCTCCTTCTTCTCTACACTTCAAAAAATTCTAAATAAATTCCTATGGAACTCCAAACGGCCTAGATGCTCCACAAACCTCCTGATACGTCCGCCCTCCAGAGGGGGAGCCAGCCTCCCACATTTAAAATCCTATTACCAAGCGGTCTTATTGGACCAGCTCTTCTACTGGTGGCACCCTACCCAAGACAAAACTTGGACTGTCATGGAAACCTTCATATACCCGTCTGGTGCCCTGACAGATCTACTATTTATGCCACGTACAACGCAGACTAGACCTCTACACACACACCCATGTATCCAGGCCTCTCTGATGGCTTGGCATGATTTCCTGACATATACTCATTCCCACAAGGCTAATCTACGAATCCCTACCCCAATATCTTCTCTGCAGCTCTTATCCCCCCATTTGAACCTGACATCTTGGAAAGCGTTTGGCATACATTATATCCAAGATCTCTACAACACCCATAAACCAGATTCTGTCCAGACCCTTCAGGAGAAATTCCATCTTCCTGATACAGAACAATTCACTTTTATGCGAATATCCCATTTGCTCCATAAAACAAACATGCCACTTGAAATTGACCTCCCAGCTACTGCGCACCATTTCTTCCACAAGACTATTTACCCAAAGAAAGGAATTTCTACCTTTTTATACATTACTAACTGAAGCACAATTTATAACCCATACGTCATCCCTGACTAACAGGGAGAAGAATCTGCTTCTCCCAACAACCCCACAATCATGGCAAACAACGTTTACCATCACATACAAAGCCTCGAAATGTAGCTCCCACTGGGAATCATATTTGGAAATTCTCCACCAATGCTACTTAACCCCTACCAAATTATCTTTATACTATCCACAACAATCACAAACCTGCTGGAGACATTGTGGCAAAACTGGCTCGCTCTTCCATTTGCTCTGGTCATGCAAATCCCTCAAGTCGTATTGGAATAAAGTGTTCCAAATAATCTCTTCAGTCATAGATTTACCAACAACCCCAAATCCCGGTCTAGCCCTCCTTCATTTAACGATAGAAAACTTCCCCATACGCTCACGCACCATTATCATACACATCCTAGCAGCAGCAAAGACCAACATTACCAAATTATGGCGGTCTACGTCGCCTCCCTTACTATCCCGTCTAGTTGCTGATCTCAACTTACAATGTGAGATGGAGCGCAGAACGGCCCTCCGAAACTCTTCCTACCATAAATTCATACTACACTGGTCTCGATGATTAAAACACCCCAATTGCTCAATTACCTGATTACTAACCCTAAACCTTATAGGATGCTATAATTGTATCTCATTGGTGCCCTCCCCTCTCCCTCTCCCACTTTCCCTTTCCCCTTTCTCTTTCCCTACCTAGTCCCTTATGTTTCACGTTTTTCAGTAAGGTTCACAAACCAACGAGCATACCTCTCATGTACACATGATTACGAAAAATCGGGCTCCCAGCCAAACGGGGGGGGGGGGGGGGGGTCTGTTACCTCTTCTTTCATCGCATATGTTGTTAACCTGCTAATGTGAACCTTGTACTCGACTGTTTCTATACAGTGTTATGTTTGTTAAGAAATTTAAAACATTTTCAATAAAAATTATTTGAACATAAATCATCTATAAATCTGTTATACATAATTAATTCTCCTTTAGTATCATTAAATATTACTTCCTCTTCATATTTGGCCATGTATAAATTTACAATACTGAATCTAGTGCCCATGGCCACGCCTCTTATCTGTAAATAATATGTATTCTGGTACCCTCCATGGACTGGATGGCAACAACTTCCTTTCTGTGCTCTACACCCGACTGCTTGACACTGGTGATAGTCTAGAGCAGTGGTTCTCAACCTTTCTAATGCCGCGACCCCTTAATACAGTTCCTCATGTTGTGGTGACCCCCAACCATAAAATTATTTTCGTTGCTACTTCATAACTGTAATTTTGCAGTGGGAGGACTAGTGCCACATCATTGGTGTCAGTGAGAGGAATAGTGTCCCATCATTGGTGTCAGTGGGATGAATAGTGTCCCATCATTGGTATCAGTGGGAGGAATAGTGCCACATCATTGGTGTCAGTGAGAGGAATAGTGTCCCATCATTGGTGTCAGTGGGAGGAATAGTGTCCCATCATTGGTGTCAGTGGAAGGAATAGTGTCCCATCATTGGTGTCAGTGGAAGGAATAGTGCCCCATCATTGGTGTCAGTGGGATGAATAGTGTCCCATCGTTGGTATCAGTGGGAGGAATAGTGCCCCACTATTCCTCCCACTGACCCCATTGGTGTCAGTGGGAAGAATAGTGTTCCATCATTGGTGTCAGTGGGAGGAATAGTGTCCCATCATTGGTGTCAGTGGGAGGAATAGTGTCCCATCATTGGTGTCAGTGGAAGGAATAGTGTCCCATCATTGGTGTCAGTGGGAGGAATAGTGCCCCATCATTGGTATCAGTGGGAGGAATAGTGCCCTATCATTGGTGTCAGTGAGAGGAATAGTGTCCCATCATTGGTGTCAGTGGGAGGAATAGTGTCCCATCATTGGTGTCAGTGGAAGGAATAGTGTCCCATCATTGGTGTCAGTGGGAGGAATAGTGCCCCATCATTGGTGTCAGTGGGAGGAATAGTGCCCCATCATTGATGTCAGTGTGGTGGAGGGGGGAATAGTGCCCCATCATTGGGGTCAGGGGGGGAATAGTGCCCCATCATTGGTGTCAGTGGGGGGGGGGGAATAGTGTCCCATCGTTGGTGTTGGTGGGGGGAGGAATAGTGCCCCATTCTTGGTGTCAGTGGGAGGAATAGTGCCCCATCATTGGTGTCAGTGGGGGGAGGAATAGTGCCCCATCGTTGGTGTCAGTGGGGTGAGGAATAGTGTCCCATCGTTGGTATCAGTGGGAGGAATAGTGCCCTTCTATTCCTCCCACTGACCCCATTGGTGTCAGTGGGAGGAATAGTGTCCCATCATTGGTGTCAGTGGGAGGAATGGTGCCCCATCATTGGTATCAGTGGGGGGAATAGTGCCCCATCATTGGTGTCAGTGGGAGGAATAGTGTCCCATCATTGGTGTCAGTGGGAGGAATAGTGTCCCATCATTGGTGTCAGTGGGAGGAATAGTGTCCCATCATTGGTGTCAGTGGGAGAAATAGTGTCCCATCATTGGTGTCAGTGGGAGGAATAGTGCCCCATCATTGGTGTCAGTGGGAGGAATAGTGCCCCATCATTGGTGTCAGTGGGAGGAATAGTGCCCCATCATTGGTGTCAGTGGGAGGAATAGTGCCCCATCATTGATGTCAGTGTGGTGGAGGGGGGAATAGTGCCCCATCATTGGGGTCAGGGGGGGGGATAGTGTCCCATCGTTGGTGTTGGTGGGGGGAGGAATAGTGCCCCATTCTTGGTGTCAGTGGGAGGAATAGTGCCCCATCGTTGGTGTCAGTGGGGGGAGGAATAGTGCCCCATCGTTGGTGTCAGTGGGGGGAGGAATAGTGCCCCATCGTTGGTATCAGTTGGGGGAGGAATAGTGTCCCATCGTTGGTGTCAGTGGGGGGAGGAATAGTGCCCCATCGTTGGTGTATGTGTGGGAGAAATAGTGCCCCATCGTTGGTATTAGTGACACCAATGATGGGGCACTATTCCTCCCACTGACACCAATGATATTTACCTTGCTGACTCCAGCTCCAGCCTGGGCTCGCTCTCTCCCTCTCCCATCTACAGCCTGCATACCTGGCTGCAGCAGCAAAATTTGCACTTACCTGTCAGCTGTCTTCCTTTGGCCGTTCTCCTCCTTCACTTGCTCCGGCAGCTCCCTCGATCTTCTTTGATCTACGCGCGCTGCCGCTCGGCTCCTCCTCTCCAAGCTCCACCTCCTCGCCGGTGATTGGCCGCCTGTGTGGCTCTCCTGAGCTACAGTTCCGGTGGCCAATCAGCGGCGAGGAGGCGGAGCTGTTGAGTGATCCCGGAGGTGTGGCCAGGTGACAGGGGCAGCATATGATCCCGCCCACACATTGCCTGAGACAGAGGAGCGGTGTCTCGGTTCCTAAGACCATCGGAAATATGTGTTTTCCGATGGTCTTAGGCGACCCCTGTGAAATGGTCGTTCGACCCCCAAAGGGGTCGCGACCTCCAGGTTGAGAACCGCTGGTCTAGAGCATAGGCTCATCCATTTATGACCTACTGTACTGACGATGACACAAAATCCGCAGTTTCCACATCCCATACTTCACCCCCCCCCACAGATCTCTGCTTTTTACGTTTTTAATTAACTCAGTCATATATTTGGAAAACTCAGGATGTTCTTTATACCATCAACCATATATAAGAGTAAGGGTGAAGTGTACGTCCAATCACAACCCCCTGATGAAGCCACGTGACCTGTGGCGTAACGCGTAGGGGAGGGGCTACGACGTCACTCTTAACACACAAGGACGGCGAGTATGCACTGTGTGCGGCGCACACAGCTAGAGAGTTTCATTTTATCAAGCTGTTTTAATATTTTAACAATGTGTCAGGAATGGACTCAGCACTGGTGGTGGGACTCACCTGCCGTGTGGGCTGCAGTACCAGGGCTGACCAGCGGGTGCTCTCAGCAGCCAGAAGCTCACTTCTGCAGTCAGCCAACACCTGGGGCTGATTGCAGGAGGTGTATTTAAGGAATGACCAGGCCTGTGATCTGTGCCTTGGTGTAAATGTTTCCCATGAGCCCCTGTATCCTGTTCCTGTGTGCTGTATACTCCGTTGCCGACCTCTGCTTGTTACTGATCCTGCTCTTCTCCTGTTTAACCCCTGGCTTGCCTGACTACTCTTCCGTCTGATCCCTGGTACTGTATTTGCTTGCACCCTGCTGAACCTGGCTTGTGACCTGACCATTCTTAGCTCGCTCCTCTTGTACCTCGCTGCCCGCATAATACCGACCCGGCCTGTCTGACCACGCATACCGTACCCGATCATCCATCCATCCATCCGGCTCGGATCAGACCAGTGTATCTGTCTGCCTCTTCCAAATTAGATTCCGTTCCTGCACTCCCCTGTCAGTACTCTCTACCACCGCAGGTCACACTCGGGGGTCGCGACCTGGTTCCAGTCTGCACCAAGTCCATCCCCACCATCAGGGGCCCTGGAGAACAGCAGGCTGGGACTTAGACCCCGCGCCCTGAGGGCGTCCATGCGGTGGGCTGCTAGAGACTCTGCCAGGCGGCTTAACAGTACCAAACGGCCTGCCTGACCATTCCACCTCTCCAGCCCTGACTACGCCTGTGTTCTTGAAGCCTGCTACTTCCCTGTGTCAGTCCACACATTTCTGGTCACACCCGGATCCCTAACACAATGTGAGGGCATATTTGGGCACATAATAAAATATAAATCTCAAAGGATAAGGCACTATGTTCCTATTTCTTTCTTATGGTATGATACCGAGGAAAATGTGAGGGGGAGGAGGAGATAAGCAGCTGCAGAGGGAGTGAGAGATCCCTGGAGGGATACTGACTTATGAGCAGAGGAGCATTAGCAAGCACCTAAGGGATACCCACCACTGTTTATACGGTGCAACACAAAACACAGAGTTCCAATTGTGAACAAAAAGCGATCTAAGCCTTTATAAGGCTGATAAGGAGGTGAGCGCATAACCGGATCACACTCAGGAGTCGCTGGAAATCACCGATTGTGGATCACTTTATTATTAATATGGGAACAGTCACATATTTTTCACCGGAGACGTTTATTTGTTTGTTTTTTGGATCACATATTGTTGTCTGAATAATCAATATTTTGTCATCATCAGAGACTTTATTTTATTTTCATTAACCTCCCTAGCGGTCTGATTATGTCCATATTTCTGTGCTTTGCATGGAAATATTTACCGTATTTGCCGGCGTATAAGACGACTTTTTACCCCTTGAAAATCTTCTCAAAAGTCGGGGGTCGTCTTATACGCCGGTATACGGCATACTGACACTTTTTAGGGGGGCGGCGCGTTGCCGCCGCCGCCCCCCCCCCTTCCCCCAATGGAAGGGACACTAAGTACAGGGGTGGGCAGCGGCTGTTTCTTACCTGGTTCCGGTCCCACGACAATCCGGTCCAGGAAGCGCGGCTGCGCCTTCAGTTCGGCCACTGGATGTTCGTGCGGCTGCTCGGCTCCACCTCCTCACCAGTGATTGGCCGCCAGAATTGTAGCTCAGGAAAGGCACACAGGCGGCCAATCACCGGCGAGGGGGTGGAGCCGAGCGGCCCCGCGAAAATCGAGTGCAGGATCAGCAGGTAAGTGGTCAGTGTAGAGGTGCTGCTGCAACCACATATGCTGGCTGCAGCAGCACCATACGAGAACAGGGTCAGCAAGTGTCAGTGGGGGGAATAGTGCCCCATCATTGGTGTCACTGATACCAATGATGGAGCACTATTCCTCCCACTGATACCAATGATGGGGCACTATTCCTCCCACTGACACCAACGATGGGGCACTATTCCTCCCACTGACACCAATGATAGGGCACTATTCCTCCCACTGACACCAACGATGGGGCACTATTCCTCCCACTGACACCAACGATGGGGCACTATTCCTCCCCCCCACTGACACCAACGATGGGGCACTATTCCTCCCCCCCACTGTCATCAACGATGGGGCACTATTCCCCCCCCACTGACACCAATGATGGGGCACTATTCCCCCCACTGATACCAATGATGGGGCACTATTCCCCCCACTGATACCAATGATGGGGCACTATTCCTCCCACTGACACCAATGATGGGGCACTATTCCCCCCACTGATACCAATGATGGGGCACTATTCCTCCCACTGATACCAATGATGGGGCACTATTCCTCCCACTGATACCAATGATGGGGCACTATTCCCCCCACTGATACCAATGATGGGGCACTATTCCCGCCACTGATACCAATGATGGGGCACTATTCCCCCCACTGATACTAATGATGGGGCACTATTCCTCCCACTGACACCAATGATGGGGCACTATTCCCCCCACTGATACTAATGATGGGGCGCTATTCCTGCCACTGACACCAATGATGGGGCACTATTCCCCCCACTGATACCAATGATGTGGCACTATTTCTCCCACTGATACCAATGATGGGGCACTATTCCTCCCACTGATACTAATGATGGGGCACTATTCCTCCCACTGATGCCAATGATGGGTCACTATTCCTGCCACTGATACCAATGATGGGGCACTATTCCTGCCACTGATACCAATGATGGGGCACTATTCCTCCCACTGACACCAATGATGGGGCACTATTCCTGCCACTGATACCAATGATGGGGCACTATTCCTCCCACTGATACCAATGATGGGGCACTATTCCTCCCACTGACACCAATGATGGGGCACTATTCCCCCCCCTTCCCCCAATGGAAGGGACACTAAGTACAGGGGTGGGCAGCGGCTGTTTCTTACCTGGTTCCGGTCCCACGACAATCCGGTCCAGGAAGCGCGGCTGCGCCTTCAGTTCGGCCACTGGATGTTCGTGCGGCTGCTCGGCTCCACCTCCTCACCAGTGATTGGCCGCCAGAATTATAGCTCAGGAAAGGCACACAGGCGGCCAATCACCGGCGAGGGGGTGGAGCCGAGCGGCCCCGCGAAAATCGAGTGCAGGATCAGCAGGTAAGTGGTCAGTGTAGAGGTGCTGCTGCAACCACATATGCTGGCTGCAGCAGCACCATACGAGAACAGGGTCAGCAAGTGTCAGTGGGGGGAATAGTGCCCCATCATTGGTGTCACTGATACCAATGATGGAGCACTATTCCTCCCACTGATACCAATGATGGGGCACTATTCCTCCCACTGACACCAACGATGGGGCACTATTCCTCCCACTGACACCAATGATAGGGCACTATTCCTCCCACTGACACCAACGATGGGGCACTATTCCTCCCACTGACACCAACGATGGGGCACTATTCCTCCCCCCCACTGACACCAACGATGGGGCACTATTCCTCCCCCCCACTGTCATCAACGATGGGGCACTATTCCCCCCCCACTGACACCAATGATGGGGCACTATTCCACCCCCCACTGACACCAATGATGGGACACCATTCCTCCCACTGACACCAATGATGGGGCACTATTCCCCCCACTGATACCAATGATGGGGCACTATTCCTCCCACTGATACCAATGATGGGGCACTATTCCCCCCACTGATACCAATGATGGGGCACTATTCCTGCCACTGATACCAATGATGGGGCACTATTCCCCCCACTGATACTAATGATGGGGCACTATTCCTCCCACTGACACCAATGATGGGGCACTATTCCCCCCACTGATACTAATGATGGGGCACTATTCCTCCCACTGATACTAATGATGGGGCACTATTCCTGCCACTAATGCCAATGATGGGGCACTATTCCTGCCACTGATACCAATGATGGGGCACTATTCCTGCCACTGATACCAATGATGGGGCACTATTCCTCCCACTGACACCAATGATGGGGCACTATTCCTGCCACTGATACCAATGATGGGGCACTATTCCTCCCACTGATACCAATGATGGGGCACTATTCCTCCCACTGACACCAATGATGGGGCACTATTCCCCCCACTGATACCAATGATGGGGCACTATTCCTCCCACTGATACCAATGATGGGGCACTATTCCTCCCACTGACACCAATGATGGGGCACTATTCCCCCCACTGATACCAATGATGGGGCACTATTCCTGCCACTGATACCAATGATGGGGCACTATTCCTCCCACTGACACCAATGATGGGGCACTATTCCCCCCACTGATACCAATGATGGGGCACTATTCCTGCCACTGACACCAATGATGGGGCACTATTCCTGCCACTGACACCAATGATGGGGCACTATTCCTCCCACTGATACCAATGATGGGGCACTATTCCTCCCACTGATACCAATGATGGGGCACTATTCCTCCCACTGACACCAATGATGGGGCACTATTCCTGCCACTGGTGTGCATTGGAAGAGGGGTAGTCTTATACGGCGAGTATAGCTCAAACACTAAATTTTAGCAGGAAAAGTAGGGGGGTCGTCTTATACGCCGGCAAATACGGTATTTTTTTTTATTGTAGACCTGTAATTCCTAGGAATAACTCACTGAAATCTGTCCGAACAAGAGTCTAGTAAACATCCCGGGGAGGATAAAACTTGAAACACGAAATCATAAATTATAATTTAATAAATAATCATAAAAAAATATATAATAATACATTTAATTCAATAATATAATCAAACCAAAAACCCTGAAATGTGAAATATAGCGCCAAGTTGGCACATCGCTGAGCTCAGTCGCAGAATCGTTTTCAGTGTCTGATGAGGAATTTCCCCCACCAATCATTATCACTCAATTCTGCAAGTGGTTCTGATTTACTATCGCTGTTCTCTAGCCGGTCTAAAACCGCGTCTGACCTGAAGGGACGCTTTTTGGACGCCATGGACGTTCCTCAGTTTCCAGGCAGAAAGAACAGTAACAATGCAGGCAGGGCGCCGGACAAAGCACTCGGGACACAATGTATGTGAAATGGTTTGATACAGGAATGTTATACTATGTGATTTTACTGTATTTCGTGAATGTCACTTTTTGTCATTTTCAAATTTGCCGCCAGTTCCGTCCCCCGACGTCGCAGGGAACGGAACCCAGATGAGAGATACCGGCATCCTCCGGAGGACATTACAGGGGACACTGCAGGAGGGACATCGCGGAGCGCAGGAGAAGGTAAGAGAAGAACAGATCCCGGATCAGCGCCGCATGGTAAGCCCGAGTGTAGCTCGGGGGGGTCACCGCTTGTGGTACTGAAACTTTACCCCGAGCTACACTCGGGAATACCGCCAGGGAGGCTACACGGCACATTATATAGGATATATATATATATCACACTTATATTATTACTGTTTGTTCACATTCTATCAAGTTGTTATACTTATTGTTAGTAATTAGGAGCGCAACATTTATTTATTTATTTAATTAGTACAGTGTCAGTTTTTTTTTTTTTTTGCACTGATCACTGTATTGGTGTCACTGAGGATGTCAGTGACCCCAAGTCAGTCCCCCCCCCCAGTGTCAGAATGCCCACCGCAGTCCCGCCATAAGTCGCTGATCGTCGCCATTATTGGTATAAAAAAAATCCCAGTATCTATACCGCCATTTGTAGACGCTATAACTTTCACGTAAACCAATTAATTTACACATATTAGGAATTTTTTTAGCAAAGACACAGAGCAGAATACATTTTGGCTGGAATTTATGACAAAATGTGATTTTTAATTTTTTTTTCTGGACGTTTTGCAAAAAGTCCAAAATGTTTTTTTCTCAAAATTGTCGGGCTTTTTTTTTAAAGCGCACAGAGTTAAAAATGCACAGGCGATCAAATACCACCAAAAGAAAGCCAAATTCATGGGGGAAAAAGGATGTAAATTTCATTTTGGTGCAGCGTTGCATGACTGCGCAATTGTCAGTTAAAGTGACGCAGCGCCATAACACAAACCGCTTCTGTAACCGCTTCCTGACCGCCCTATAGCATAAATATTGCTACAGAGCGGCACGAGTGCGCAAAATCACACATATATATACATGATTCGCGCTCCCGTGGTTTTCACGCCCCTCCCAGATGGCATCAGATTGCCCATCAGTACACCAGTCATCACATTTAACCCCTTGATTGCCAGTAGCACGCTCATACACAATAAACCTCCATTGCTAGTATAGTGTCTGAACAGATCAATATCTTTGATCAGATCAGCAATATACCAGCGTTCACATTAGTATAGCGTCCCCAAAAATGCAGCGTTAGCGGAATCAGCCCCGGCACCTGCCAACACCTGCGTTTAGCCCCTACACTTACCCCCCCTTCTCCCCCAGCCAGTGCAGTGTCAGTAGGTCACTGTCACTGATACATTGCACACAAAACCGCAGTGTTCGCAGAATCAGGACTGATCTCTGTTAGCACTTGTCGGTAAATTTTGAGGACTCTCATATGCAGCAGAGTGCCAGTACTAGTGCCACGCTACCGTTTGGTGAACTGGCGAGCACCAGCAGTCTAGTACATCCTGGTCTTTCACATACCACTTAGATTGTCCCAGGATCAGGACCTCCTAACCCTCTTGTATTGAACTGTATTGTTGATGTATTTCCTCCCGTTATATTGTAAAGCGCTGAGCACACTGTTGGTGCCATAAATCCTGTATAATAATAATAATATCAGCACTGCAGTATGACTTGGTGACGTGGCGAGTCCCATAAGTCCAGTACAAGCCGGTGCCGTGGCGAGCACAAGAACTGTCCCGCAGCCACCAAGAATTTGCACATAGGCCTGTAGAGCCCCTAGTATCCTTCTGGATGTGCTTGCAAATCCCGATTGGCAGCCCACAAATTCTGCAGCACCCGTACTTCCCCCATTCACTGTCAAACCTGGAATTCAGGTGGAAATAGCAAATTTAAATACTCCCCTTGATTTTTGGAGCTGTTTTTTACGGATGATCTGTATGCATTGATTGTGGATCAAAGCATTTTATATGCACAACAATTTATCGCCACCAACCCAAATTCAAACCTTGCCAGACCATTCACATGGAAACTCATTACGGTTTCCGAATTTACATTTCTTTGGGGGGCCTAACCCTCAACATGGGCATTACTAAAAGAAATGAATTGCGGTTGTATTGGTCCGCAGACCCGATTCATCATATGCCGTGTTCTCTGCTGCCATGGCCAGGCATAGATATGAGAGTATATTGTGTTTTATGCATTTCAATGACATTTCAATGTCATCCTCGGGGGGACCCTGAATTTGACCGGCTCCACAAAATTCAGCCCCTCGCAAATCACCTTAACCAAAAATTTGCAGATGTCTATACTCCCCAGCAAAACATCTGCTTTGAGGAGTCCCTCATTAATTTTTCTGGCCACCTTCCATTCAAACAATTTCTCCCCAGCAAGCGTGCCAGATATGGGGTCAAGATGTAGAAGACCTGTGAGAGGACAACAGGCTATACTTATAAGTTTCAGATTTACGAGGGAAAAGATAGTCACGTGGAGCCCCCAGGATGCCCAGACTACATGGGGAGCAGTGACAAGATAGTTTGGGACTTGGTGTCATCATTTTTCTATATGGGGTACCACTTATACGTGGACAAGTTTTATTCAAGCGTGCCACTATTTAGACATTTGTACAATCTTGGAACTGGCGCATGTGGCACCGTGTGACCTAATGTGTGCTCACCATTAGAAGTGGGTGGATGCAGGGCGGTATATTCTAATTTGTAAACCGAGGTATTACTGTATACCCAACAAGGACCAGCGTACTGGTACATCACTGGACTTTGAGTGGTTATACCAGGATGATGCCTACAGCTGCAAGCATCATCCTGGTATCATTTTTTTACAGTCCGCGATTGTCTTTCATGTAAAAGCAATCCTAGTGGCTAATTAGCTGCAGGATTGCTTTTACAAGCAGCAGAAGATGATGTCCCCCCTCCCCCGCTGCCTTCCACGGCCTTCTCGGGCAGTCCCGTGCCATCAGGGCAACCTGAGAATGCAGCCAGTGTCTCTGCCAGCTGACCATAGAGCTGATTGGAGACCAGAGTGGTGCCAATCATCTCCATAGTCTAAGAATCGGAAGCTCCGAGGTGTAAAAATAATTTAAAAAATCAAAATAACTTTTAAAAAAAGGTACCCTCGCAACCCCCACGCATGCGCACATCTGCGTTTGTGAGCATTGACCCCTTGACAGTAGGCAAACAATGGTTGCACCATGCAAGGGCAGTAATTCTAACACTAGACCTCCTCTGTAAATCTAAAGTGGTGGCTTGTAAAGACTTTTAAAACGTTGCCTAAGGATATTAAAAACGTATGCAGTTTGTCGCCATTGTACGGGGCATGCACAGTTTTAAAGCATGTCATGTTTGGTATCTATTTACTCGGCATACCATCATATTTTATATTTTACCAAATAATTGGCCAATATTTTGTGCTTTTGTATATTAAAAGTAAAAAAAGTGTATTTTTTTTAAATTGCATTTCAAAAATCACTGCGCTAGTATTATGTGACATGAAAAATTGCAGCACCCACCATTTTATTCACTAGAGTGTTTGCTTTAAAAAAAATATATAATGTTTGGGGGTTTAAATTAATTTCCTAGCAAAAAATACCGATTTTTTTCATGTGAACAAAAAGTGTCAGAAAAGGCTTGGTCTTCAGGTGGTTAGATGAGTGAATGATGTGTGGCATAAACTTCTAATGCTGGGCATAAAATGCCCCCACCCTCCAAAACAATGACCCCTTTTTGGAAAGTAGACACCCCAAACTATTTGCTGTGAGGCATGTTGAATCAATAGAAGAATTTATTTTGGAAAATGACAAACAAATTTTTTTTTTTTTTTTTACACAAAATTGTCACCTAAATGATTTCTTGCTCACACAAGCCACGGGTATATGTGGAATGACACCCCAAAATACATTCTGCTACTTCTCCCGAGTATGGGGGTACCACATGTGAGAGACGTTTTGGCAGTCTAGCCAAGTAGAGGACCCCAAAATCCAATAAGCATCATCAGGCTTTTAAATGGCTTTATTTCCTCATTACACTTCCAGACTACCTATCACAGTTTCGGAGGCCCTGAAATGCCAGGATAGAACCTATCCCCCCCAAATGACCCCTTTTTGGAAGTAGACACCCCAAGGAATTTGATAAGAAGCATGGTGAGTATTTTGCAGATCTCGTTTGTTGCCACAAGCTTTTAAAAATTGAAGAATAAAAAGAAAAACATATTTTTTCTTTTCTTTTTTTATATTTCAAAACTTTGTGAGAAAAAAGTAGATCTGAAAAATACTCACCATGCCTCTTTTTAAATTCCTTGGGGTGTCTACTTCCCAAAAAGGGGTCATTTGGGGGGTTTGGTGCTATCCTGGCATTTCAGGGCCTCCAAAACTGTGATGGGTAGTGAGGAAGTGTCATGAGGAAGTTACGCATCTTCAGGCTTTCAAAGTGGTCATTGGATTTCAGGCCGCTTTATGTGGCTAGGCTCCCAAAAAGTCTCACACATGTGGTACCCCCATATTCGGTAGAAGTAGCAGTATGCATTTTGGGGTGTAATTCCACATATACCCATGGCCTGTGTGAGAAATATATAACTTAAATGACAACTTTGTGTAAAAAAACGTTCCAGAAACTTGTGGAAAAAAAATAAATCTTCCATGGACTCAATATGCCTCTCAGCAGATAGCTTAGGGTGTCTATGTTCCGAAAAGGGGTCATTTGGGGGTGTTTGTACTATTCTGATGTTTTTGCACCTCAAGAAATGAGCAGTCATAAAGTAAAAGCTGTGTAAATTCCATTATCTCTCCCATAGTTTGTAGACGCTATACCTTCACACTTATTGGGATTTTTTACCGAAAACGTGGAGCAGAATACATTTTGGCCTAAATTTATAACTAACTTTGAGTTTACGATATATATTTTTATAGCCGAAAGTAAAAAAATATTGTTTTTCTTCAAATTTTTCGGTCTTTTTTTGTTTATAGCGCAAAATTAAAAAGCGCACAGGTGATCAAATACCACCAAAAGAAAGCTCTATTTGTGTAAAAAAAAGGACGTAAATTTAATTTGGGTGCGGCGTTGCATGACCGCGCAATTATCAGCTGAACTAGTGCAGCACCGAGTAGCAAAAAGTGGCGTGGTCATTAAGGTGAGTAAATACTCTGGAGGGCAAGTGGTTAACTGACATCAAATGAGTTTGCATGTTCTCCCTGTGCCTGCGTGGGTTTCTTCCAGGTACTCCGGTTTCCTCTCACACTCCAAACACATGCTGGGAGGGGAATTGGCTCCTGTCTAAATTGTCCCTAGTATGTGTATGTATGAATGTGAGTTAGGAACCTTAGATTGTACGCCCCTCGGGGGCGGGGACTGATGTGAATGTACAATATATATGTGTAAAGTGCTGAGTAAATTGATGGCACTATATAAGTACCTGAAATAATAATAATTTGCAGACCTGTGTTCATCCCTCTTTGTATAATTGCTCCTGGAGCAATGTTGTTTATAAACACTTAGACGGCATTTTTGAAGCTACCCCTGCCGACACCTTCTGATGAACCGCATCCAGACCGCCCTATAGCAGAACTACTGCTACAAGGCGGCAGGACTGTGCAAAATTACATACATACATACATACATACATACACATTATTTATATATATGTGATTTTGTACTAGCAGGTAGAGGGTGCCATTGGTGGCTTCAGCTGTCAATCACCGGGTCCAGGATGGAGATTCCACGGTGGTCGCTGAGTACCTCTGATGGGGGAGGGGTCTGTATGCAAACAATACATATCTCTCCCCTGCCAGCTCCAGCATACTGCTTTGTAAGGCTCAGCATAGTACAGCCATAAAAAGCAGTGTGCTTACAGAGTAAAACACACACGGCGCACAGTTAACCCTTTGATCGCCTCAGATGTTAACCCCTTCCTGCCCAGTGCCATTAGTACAGTGTCAGTGCTTTTTATTAGCACAGATCACTGTAATGGTGTCAGTGACAGTTAGTCAGTCCCCCCCCTCAGTGTCAGAATGCCCACCGCAGTCCCACTATAAGTTGCTGATCGCCGCCATTACAAGTATATGAAGAAAACAATTCCGGTATATATACAAATGGCTGAATACATACTGGAATTTTTTTGTAAAAGTAATGGCGGCGATCAGCAACTTATAGCGGGACTGCGGTGGGCATTCTAACACTGGGGGGGACGGGACGCTATAACTTTCACGTAAACCAATTAATTTACACGTATTGGGATTTTTTTTTTAGCAAAAGACACGGAGCAAAATACATTTTGGCTGAAATTTATGACGAAATTTGATTTTTAATTTTATTTTTTACTGGACATGTTTAATAGCAAAAAAAATTCAAAAATATTGTTTTTTTTCTCTGAATTGTCAGGGTTTCTTTGTTTATAACGCAAAAAAGGAAAAAAAAAAACAGGAGATCAAATACCATGGAAAGAAACCTCTATTTGAGGGGGAGAAAAAGAACGTATATTTCATGTGGGTGCAGCGTTGCATGACCGCGCAATTGTCAGTTAAATTAATGCAGTGCTGTAACGCAAACAAATGGCCTGGTCAGGAAGTGGGAGGGGGAATCCTTTGGAGGGGCGGGGTTAAAGCCATCAGGGTGTGTCCTAGATGACATCATTGACCAAATATGCTCATGTTCCTTTAATGACATTTAGTGAAGGGATTGGGAGCTTTTATTTGTAACAAGCAGTAATTGGGAATGGGCGTGGCAATGGCGTGTTTCCTTTTATTCCAAGCATGTTGGCGGTGTCATAGGAGTCACCTTGGATGGGGGGCCCATGGAACACAGCTCACTTTGGAGAGGTGGGGAGACCCCTGTCTCAGCTCCCCATATCCCTCTTATGTGGAAGTCACCCTGTGCCTGTTAGGGGTACAGGGTGATCTGTCCTAATATTGGGGTGGGGGGTTGTGGAAGGTTTAATGTCATGTGGTTACATCCCATAGTTCTATTGTCTGTCTGGTTTGGGAGCAAACTATTATGGGATGTATGTGTTTATGTGTGTTGGTGTAACGGACCGCCTGACAGCACCTCTATCAGTCCCCTGGTAGAGCCTCCCCAGAGTGCGGAGTCTAAGCACCGGAGCACTTGTTCACCAGGGCCCCTGATGGTGGGGATGGACTTGGAGTGCTCCGGTACCAGGTCGCAACTACCAGGTATCTCCAACAGGGGTAGAGGAGTCTGACAGGGGCTCCAGAGAGCTAGGAGTCTGATGTAAGGGAGCCTAGAGATCCCTGCGGGGTGGGTGGATGGATGAGCTAAATCAGAGTCATGCAGGCAGGGTCGGCAACTGGCGGATCGGTAAGGTACAAAACGGTAGGCAAAGGATAGTCGGGTCACACGCAGGGTCAATACCAGGAGGTCAGATCTAAACGGGAACATCCAGGAGCAGAGTCAGGTAAGCCAAGGGGTCAGGATGGGAGAAGGCAACAAGGTCAAAACAATCCAGATCAGAAGTACTCACACACAGGTAACAGGATACAAAGACCATTCGGCAACAAGTGTCTGTGCAGGGCTAGTTTAAATAGCCTGTCCTGCACCTGACAGGTGTAGCCTGGGTCCCAGTGCCTGCCTAGTACTGTCCATACGACGGGTGTGCCTGGGTCCTAGTGCCCTGCCACCTATACGTCTCGGCAGACACCTACGCATGTGTAGACCCATGCGTCACGATGGTTCCTGACATTGCCCCCCCCATGGGTACCCTCCGGGTGCCCAATTGATCTCTCCACTGCGGGTGACCATGCACGAATTCCTGCATAAGTCTAGGATCATGAACATTTTGAACAGGTTCCCAAGAATTTTCCTCAGGACCATAACCTTTCCACTTAATCAGGACTTGGGTCTGGCCCCCCCCTTCTACGAAAGTTCAGGATTGCTTCCACCTCAAACTCTTCCTGATCCTCTACTGTAATAGCCTCTGGGGGTCTGGCTTCTCGATCTGGAAATGGGTCTGTGGCTACTGGTTTCAACAAGGAGACGTGAAACACAGGATGGATCTTAAAGGTGTCAGGAAGGATCAGCTCATAAGCAACCTCATTAATCATGCGTTTCACCGGGAAGGGACCTAAGAATTTTGGTCCTAATTTCTTGGATGGACACTGTAGTTTCAGGTTAGTTGTTGCCAACCAGACCTTGTCTCCAGGCTGCAAAATTAAGTCTCCCCTTCGTTTCTTATCGAATGCTTCCTTGTTGTCCTCCTGGGCTTTCGTCATAGCTTCTTGTAGCCGTTTGTTGTTGTCCGAGAAGAATTCCAACATGCTTTGAGTGGCTGGCACCATACTTTCTGCCAACAGGTCAGGCATGAACGTGGGATGGAACCCATAATTTGAAAAAAACGGAGACTGCCCTGTAGCCGAGTGATTCGCGTTATTGAATGCGAATTCCGCCATGGGTAAGAGTGTCAGCCAGTCGTCCTGTACAAAAGTTGTATAACACCTCAGGTATTGTTCCAGCGTCTGATTGGTTCTCTCTGTCTGCCCGTTCGTCTGAGGATGGAAGAAGGAGGAAAGCGAAAACTTAATGTCCAGAGCTTTGCACAGGGCTCTCCAGAATCTTGAGGTGAATTGCACCCCATGGTCGGATACCACATCTTCAGGAACCCCATGTAGTCTAACTACTTCTTTGATGATGATCCAGGCCGTTTCTTCTGCTGAAGGGGTCCCCCTTAGCGGTTGAAGTGGGCCATTTTTGACAATCTGTCCATGATAACAAAAATTGCCGTATGACCCTGGGATGGGGGTAGCTCCATTATAAAATCCATGGCAATGTTTTCCAGCATCGTGTAGGAATGGCTAGTGGGCGTAGCAGCCCCCAGGCCTTGTTTCTGGTCGGTTTATTCCTCTGGCAGATCTCGCAAGATTCCACGTATCTTTTTCAATCCTGGTTCATCTTAGGCCACCAAAAGGTGCGTTTGAGTAACTCCAGAGTCTTTGCCGTTCCGAAGTGCCCTGCCATGGGGTGATCGTGGCAGTGCCCTAACACCTGTGTCTGCACCTCCTTTGGAACCAAAATCAGTCCTTCTTTCCGTATTAACCCTTCCTGGCGGGAGAGTGGCATGTCTGGCATTGTGGAGCACGTTTCAGATGCGTCCTGCAACCTAGCCCTTAGTTCTGTTTGCAGAGCCAAAAAATTTCCAGCAGACAGGATGGTATCCGGTTTGAGTTCCTCCTCAGGGTCCTCAAACATGCGAGACAGGGCGTCAGGCTTTGTATTCTTTGAACCGGGCCTATATGTAATGTGAAAGGTGAACCATGAGAAAAACAGGGCCCACCTGGCTTGGCGTGGTCTTAGGCGTTTAGCTGTTTTCAAGTACTCAAGGTTCTTGTGGTCTGTGAAGATCAGGATTGGGTGAGCAGCTCCTTCCAGTAAATATCTCCATTCTGCCAATGCCGTCTTGATGGCCAATAGTTCCCGGTCCCCGATGTCATAATTGCGTTCTGCCGGGGTTAGTTTTCTGGAAAAGAACGCCACTGGGTGTAGAAGTTCCTTGGGACCCTTTCTTTGGGAGAGGATGGATCCAACCGCGTTTTCGGATGAGTCTACCTCTAGCACAAAAGGCAGAGCCGTATCCGGGTGGCCCAAAATGGGAGCGGTGGTGAACAGTCGCTTCAGAGTCTCAAATGCTTCTTGAGCTCCTGGTGTCCACTTGAAGTGATTTCCTGACTTGGTTAACTGCGTTATGGGGGAAACTAGACCTGAAAAATTCCTGATGAATTTACGGTAAAAATTGGCAAATCCAATGAACCTTTGGACGCCTTTCTTATCGGCTGGAATTGGCCAATCAAGAATTGCCGAGATCTTTTGGGGATCCATTGCGATCCCCGCAGTGGAGATAATCATTCCTAAAAATGCAATGCTTTGCTGCTCAAAGCTGCATTTTTCAGCCTTGGCATATAGGCCGTGCAGGCGCAGCCGTTCCAGAACCTTGAATACGTGGTTTCTGTGGACATCTAGAGATGGAGAAAAGATCAGAATATCGTCTAGGTAGACGATAACGAAAATGTCCAAGAAATCACGCAACACGTCATTTATGAAGTGTTGGAACGTGGCTGGGGGCATTGCAAAGTCCAAACAGCATGACCAGGTACTCAAAGTGCCTAAATCGAGTACGGAAAGCTGTTTTCCACTCATCCCCCTCCCGGATGCGGACCAGATTGTATGCCCCATGCAGATCCAGCTTCGTAAAGCAGACCGCTGTCCCAGACTCTGGAATAACTCTGGGACCAAAGGTAGAGGGTAGCGGTTCTTGATGGTCACCCGATTTAATTCTCTATAGTCAATACAGGGTCTCAAGGTTTTATCTTTCTTTTCCACAAAAAAGATACCCGCCCCTGCCGGAGATGTGGAAGGGCGAATAAACTTTTTCTGGAGGTTCTCCTCAATATAGTCCTTCAGTACCCCTAATTCCTTTTCCGATAGCGGGAAGATACGGCCAAAAGGAATCTCAGAACCTGGCAATAAGTCAATGGGACAATCATATGGTCGATGTGGTGGTAGTGTATCAGCCCCTCGTCTACTGAACACGTCTAAATATTCATGATATACGGTTGGTACAATCTGTCTTAGGTTAGCGTCCTCTTCTGCACATAAGAGTATCTGGGGGGCCCGGGGCCCAGAGGCCTGGCAGTTTTTCTGACAATAGTCTGAAGAAAAACTAAGGGACCCGGTTTTCCAGTCGATCTGAAGGGTTGTGGGCCTGCAGCCACGGAAGCCCCAGGATCACGGGAAAAAGGGGTGACGCAATGGCGTCAAAGTGTAGTAATTCGCGATGGGAACCCATTATAGTGGTGAGTATAGGAGGGGTCTCTTGGTCCACTAAACCTGATTTTATTTGGGAACCATCAGCCAAGAACAAATTGAGGCCCCATTTCCTGGCCTGTAATGGTATCTCCTGCTGGCGGGCAAAGTCAAGGTCCAGGAAGCAACTACAGTCCCCCGAATCAATGATTGCAGTGGTTACCACGGTTTTCTCTGGCAGCTGAAACAAAAGGGGTACCGCTAAGTAATTGGGCTGACTTATATTACTCAAAGAAACAGGAACCGAAGATCGAGACTTACATGTCTTCACTGGACAGTTTCGCATTGCATGTCCAGCTTTCCCACAATAGAAACACAGGTTCTTGGCCCGCCGTCTCTGGCGTTCTTCTGGAGTAAGGGTCTGCCACGCCAAACCCAGCTGCATCGGTTCTGGCACATCAGTGGAGACAACTGGTGGAACAGTAGCAGGGACGGAATGACCTGTGCCTTTGGGGGGTATCCAGGTAGCTCCTTGACCCTGGCCTTGACCTGTCCTCTCAGACCGGCGTTCCCTTAACCTGCGATCAATCTGAATCGCCAGGTCGATCAACTCCTTTAGAGACCCGGGGAGGCCAACCCGGGCTAACTCATCTTTTAGGCCCTCCGAGAGTCCGACTCTAAATTGGTGACATAGGGCGGCGTCATTCCAGTGTGTGTCCCCCATCCATCGCCTGAACTCAGAGGCGTATTCCTCCGCAGCTCGACGACCCTGTCGTAGGGCATAAAGGGTGGTTTCAGCCGAAACCGCCCGCTGGGGGTCATCGTACAGAATGGACATGGCCCTAAAAAATGCATCTAAGGTCTGTAACTGATGGTCCTGCGTTTCCCTTAGTCTAAGGGCCCAGTCCTGGGGCTCGTCCTGTAGTAAAGAAATTACAAATCCCACCTTGACCGACTCTGTGGTAAACGCACGTGGTTGCAGTTCAAAATACAAGTAGCATGCATTTTTGAACGTTCTAAAACGTGCTCGATCTCCCTGAAAACGTTCAGGCATGGGAACGCGGGGTTCGGCTGGTGGAGCTGCAGCCGCAGCCCCACTGGGAGATTCAGAAACCGCCCTAGTGTCAATAGCTGAGGCCGGACTCTGAGGGGACACTCCAGATACCGTTAGGGTGTCAAATCGATTTTCTAACCGACTACACTTGTCCTGCAGGTTAGTTACTGCCTGGGTCAGTACGGACAAATGTCGGCACATCTCATCCCATGGAGAAGGTGACCCTCCAGACTCGGTCATGGCCGAATGGTACTGTAAGGGACCGCCTGACAGCACCTCTATCAGTCCCCTGGTAGAGCCTCCCCAGAGTGCGGAGTCTAAGCACCGGGGCACTTGTTCACCAGGGCCCCTGATGGTGGGGATGGACTTGGAGCGCTCCGGTACCAGGTCGCAACTACCAGGTATCTCCAACAGGGGTAGAGGAGTCTGACAGGGGCTCCAGAGAGCTAGGAGTCTGATGTAAGGGAGCCTAGTGATCCCTGCAGGGTGGGTGGATGGATGAGCTAAATCAGAGTCATGCAGGCAGGGTCAGCAACTGGCGGATCGGTAAGGTACAAAACGGTAGGCAAAGGATAGTCGGGTCACACGCAGGGTCAATACCAGCAGGTCAGATCTAAACGGGAACATCCAGGAGGAGAGTCAGGCAAGCCAAGGGGTCAGGACAGGAGAAGGCAACAAGGTCAAAACAATCCAGATCAGAAGTACTCACACACAGGTAACAGGATACAAAGACCATTCGGCAACAAGTGTCTGTGCAGGGCTAGTTTAAATAGCCCGCCCTGCACCTGACAGGCGTAGCCTGGGTCCCAGTGCCTGCCTAGTACTGTCCAGACAACGGGTGCGCCTGGGTCCTAGTGCCCTGCCACCTATACGTCTCGGCAGACACCTACGCATGTGTAGACCCATGCGTCGCGATGGTTCCTGACAGTTGGCTTGGTGGGGGGTGTCTCCAGCAGCCCTCTCTCCTGATGGGACTGTCTGTTTGTGTGTTTCTTGTTACTAAATGTAGATTGCTCCGCCCTGTGTCATTATGCAGGGAGGGGGGACTGTCCCCTGAGTGTATATATCTTGTATCTGTGTTCAAATAAACTAGTCTACTTTCTGGAATACTTCAAGACTGGTGGCATCTAGTCTTGTATGGTCGGCTGTGGTGTTTGTGATTGGTGTTCGGACGGGGAAGCGGTAGTCTAACGGAAGTACTGAAGCACAGTCTGGGGTCGGTTCCATTACAGGCGGCCATCATTCATCATGACTACCATGGCTCTACACCACTGGACACCATGACTGATGGCGGATTTACATTGTGTGGCTATAAAATAAATACTTTGTATTGCTATCTATGCCTATTGTTACACCACTGCTACAGGTCCGCTGTATTCAGGACATATATATTGTATGGGGGTGCAGCTTCTAATTGTATCACGTGTATGATTAAAGTGTTCCTGAACCCACAACAGTACGATTGGTCTGTAGATGCAGGAAAGCATGCTTGTTATACTCAAACTGAAGGGGTTAATCCTCTGCAATGTGTAAAAAGGTGTTTGATCCTGTCTTCTCTGATCCTCCCCTTCTTCCAGTGTCCCCCTGTTATCTCCTGATAAGGCATATGGTGTGGAGTGTTACTTTGGGTGGAAGGCCCATGGAACCAAGCTCACTTTGGAGAGGTGGGGAGACCCCTGCCTCAGCTCCCCATATCTCTCTTATGTGTAAGTCACCCTATGCCTGTTAGGGGTACAGGGTGATCTGTCCTAATATTGGGATGGGGGGTTGTTGATTGTTTAATGCCATGTGGTTACATCCCATTGTTCTATTGTGTGTCTTTCTTGGGAGCAGACTATAATGGGATGATTCTGTTTGTGTATTGGCTTTGTGGGGGGTGTCTCCAGCAGCCCTCCCTCCTGATGGAACTGTCTGTTGGTGTATCTCTTGTTGCTAAATGTAGATTGCCCCGCCCTGTGTCATTATGCAGGGAGGGGGGGTTGTTCCCTGAGTGTATATATCTTGTATCTGTGTTAAAATAAACTAGTCTATTTCCCAGTTTTACTTCAAGACTGGTGTTGTCTAGTCTTGTATGGTCAGCGGTGGTGTCCGTGGTCGGTGTTCGGACGGGGAAGCGGTAGTCTAATGGATATACCCAAGTGCAGTCGGGGTCCTGTTCCATTACGTGGAGTCAATCTGCACATGCTCAGTTGGGTGTGTATTGCTGGAGGGTTTTTTTTCTTGGGAGAATGCATGTGATCAGTGCTTTCCAGACAGAGGTCAGGGGTTCTGCATCCTCCCAGAGCGGAAAGAAAACTCCTCCTACAAGCTTTAACCAGTGTTCTGCTAGACACTGATATAAGTCACAAGACTGTTCTAACCAGGGCCGTGGATAAGGGGGTACCTCCAGTCCTCCTGTATGGAGCCCAGACAACTGGGTGAATCAGATGTGGGCAGGGAGGGTGATCTGCATGGAGGGGGTGCAATTACTGGAACCGATCCCCTATATGGTTCTCTCTGCAGCAGCTGAAAACTGGCTTCTTCTCCTCTCCCCAACACTGGTTTTCAGCTGCTGCAGAGAGAACCATATAGGGGATCGGTTCCAGTAATTTCCCCCCATCCCAGCACCTTATCCACCTCCCTGTGCACCATATGTTTCTCCATGCTTCCCCCTGTGTGCCCCCCCCACCCCCGCAGTGCTGCCGGCTTCCCTCCTCTCCTTCCTACTGGCAGCTGTAAACACATAATAGGATCCTTCAGGATGGAAAGTGGGGGAAGGGTCTGGTAAATATGTCACTTTTTACCAGCCCCTTGCATTCCTCAATGAACACAATAAGTGCTCGGTACCAATCACACACGATGTCCATTCATAACTGAAGCATAGTAAACTGTGGCATTTTTTGGGGGGCCCTGTCAGGTTGGCTGCATGGGGCCCCGTGGTTTCTAACTGCATCCCTGCCTCTAACTGCTGATGTGAAAAGGTATTTAGCAGTTTATATTTACTAAAATAATTCTACTTCCATGTTGTGCATACTGTGGGAGAGCAGATATAGAGAATGCGGGGTCCGGGGAGAGCGGATATAGTGAATGCGGGGTCCGGGGAGAGCGGATATAGTGAATGCGGGGTCCGGGGAGAGCGGATATAGTGAATGCGGGGTCCGGGGAGAGCGGATATAGTGAATGCGGGGTCCGGGGAGAGCGGATATAGGGAATGGGGGGTCCGGGGAGAGCGGATATAGTGAATGCGGGGTCCGGGGAGAGCGGATATAGTGAATGCGGGGTCCGGGGAGAGCGAATATAGTGAATGCAGGGTCCGGGGAAAGCGGATATAGTGAATGCGGGGTCCGGGGAGACCGAATATAGTGAATGTGGGGTCCGGGGACAGCAGACACAGTGAATGCAGGGTCCGGGGAGAGAGGATATAGTGAATGCGGGGTCCGGGGAGAGCGGATATAGTGAATGCGGGGTCCGGGGAGAGCGGATATAGTGAATGCGGGGTCCGGGGAGAGCGGATATAGTGAATGCGGTGTCCAGGGAGAGCGGATATAGTGAATGCGGGGTCCGGGGAGAGCATATATAGTGAATGCGGGGTCCGGGGAAAGCGGATATAGTGAATGCGGGGTCCGGGGAGAGCGGATATAGTGAATGCGGGGTCCGAGGAGAGCGGATATAGTGAATGCGGGGTCCGGGGAGAGCGAATATAGTGAATGCGGGGTCCGGGGAAAGCGGATATAGTGAATGCGGGGTCCGGGGAGACCGAATATAGTGAATGCGGGGTTCGGGGAGAGCAGACACAGTGAATGCAGGGTCCGGGGAGAGAGGATATAGTGAATGCGGGGTCCGGGGAGAGCGGACACAGTGAATGCGGGGTCCGGGGAGAGCGGACATAGTGAATGCGGGGTCCAGGGAGAGCGGATATAGTGAATGCGGGGTCCGGGGAGAGCGGATATAGTGAATGCGGGGTCCAGGGAGAGCGGATATAGTGAATGCGGGGTCCAGGGAGAGCGGATATAGTGAATGCGGCGTCCGGGGAGAGCGGATATAGTGAATGCGGCGTCCGGGGAGAGCGGATATAGTGAATGCGGGGTCCGGGGAGTGCGGATATAGTGAATGCGGGGTCCGGGGAGAGCGGATATAGTGAATGCGGGGTCCGGGGAGAGCGGATATAGTGAATGCGGGGTCCGGGGAGAGCGGATATAGTGAATGCGGGGTCCGGGTAGAGCGGATATAGTGAATGCGGGGTCCGGGGAGAGCGGATATAGTGAATGCGGGGTCCGGGGAGAGCGGATATAGCAATGTGGGGTCCGGGGGGGGATGTGCTGCAGGAGGCGGTCTTGTGCTGGGAGGATGGGAGGATTAGGTGAGTAGATCTCGGCTCTCCTATCCCCTAACATGATCAGGTAACACATGCAGTGCAGGCTCAGCCCCGGTACATGGGGGGGGGGGGGGGAATGTCTGGAAATCGGCTTTCATTTAAGAAATGGAACCAGCAGATACTGGAGGGGTGGAATGCAGCGGTGAATTGTGAAGGCGTCTCCTCCATGTTCCTTATGACATCACAGGTGATATTTGGATCAGCGCTCCCCTTTCAGTAAAAGAAATGCAAAGATTTGACAACTCAACCTGACAATTTTTATTTACAAACTGACCGAGGGAATGTTGGGTGAAAGTGAAGGGAAAGTGACGTTCACCCTTTGCGTATGTAGAGTGAAAGTTACAGTAAAGACCATCTACTGAAGAGGAGATCTTTCCACATGTCAGGGGATGCAAGTTTCACCAGGTGAATGTTGGGTGAATGTCCATGATTCCTGATTCATTTATAGAGTGATAGTTGCTGAAAGAATTTTGGGCAAATTTTGGAAGAATGTCAAAATTGTCAGATTGATTGATTATAGACTCAATCTTGTAACACTTTTTTTTTTCAAACTTACAGAAATATATATAAACAATTTAATTAATTTAATCATTAATTTTTGCTTCTTTTGACTTTCAATATACAGATAATTAGAGGACTCTCTGGTGACAATAACACCAAGTTCACCGTAATAATGAAATCACTAAATGTCTGACTTCCGTATCATTACTAATACAAGTTATTGATGAATTAATAGGCTGAGAGCTGAAATGTGGAAATGGATCTGCAGCTTTACTGGTTAATACTGATACTGTCCGTTTCATCACAAATCTCATTTTCTATCAACTTTTTTTTTTAAATCTCATAGAGATGACAATGGAGTGTCCCCCCCCCCCCCCCGTATAATCAGATCAGAGAAAAGAATTGTATGAGCATCTGCCAGACTGCGCTCCCCCTCCCGTCATCCTCCCCCTCCCTCCATCCTCACCTGGCTCTGTCTATCAGTATACAGTAGTTGTATCCATACACAGAGGACGTTGTCACCTGGAGACATAATTACAGAGGGGGACACATTCATAGAAGGACAGATCACAGCTGCTGAACCTCCTCACACCCCTCCCTGCCGAGACGCCCCTACCAGCTAAGTGATGATTATTGATTACAGTGATGGCAATGTGATGGTTTTTATAGCTGTATTGGCTTATACCTGATACAATGATTTTATTATAGTATCATCTGTACCTTCCCGGGGGACACCGACACCCAACACACAGCACATGAGAGACACAAGAAAAGTATCTTAACCAACAGAAAAGTTTTATATAATTCATGACATACAGTATATGACAAATGATTCCGTAAAAGTTCATTTTAAGAGATAGATAGATAGATAGATAGATAGATAGATAGATAGATAGATAGATAGATAGATAGATAGATAGATAGATAGATAGATAGATAGATAATAGATAATCACAATCATTTGACAATCAAATATATTGTTTGTAAAAAAAAAAATACACTGTTTAAAAAAAAAATGAAAGGGAGACTTTGAAAACCTCCTGCTGGGTCTCTATACTGACACGGACGGGGTGATGGGTGAGGAACATAAGGACGTCCCATCGTTTGAATTCAGTCCTCTGTAGGTTGATAATTCTCATTTCCATCAAAGACACCCCGAAAATCAAAGTGAAAAAAATTATGCAGCAGAAGAGTCCATTTTGCTGAAATGTCATTGCAGCAACTCAGAAAGGTCCTCGGTAGTCTGTGTGGCCCCCACATGCTTGTATGCATGCCTGACAACATCGGCGGAGGGTTCTAATGAGACCACGGATGGTGTCTTGGGGGATTTCCTCCCAGATCTGGATCAGGACATCACTGAGCTATTGGACAGTCTGAGGTGCAACCTGGCGGTGTCAGAAGGACTGAAACATGACATCCCAGAGGGGTTCTATTGGATTTAGGTCTGATAAGTGTGGGGGCCTTTCAATGGTATCAATTTCTTCATCCTCCAGGAACTGCCTGCATACTCTGGCCACATGAGACCGGGCATTGTTGTGCACCAGGAGGAACCCAGGACCTACTGCACCAGCGCAGGGTCTGACAATGGGTCCAAGTATTTAATCCCGATACCTAATGGCAGTCAGGGGTCCATTGTCTATCCTGTAGAGGTCTGTGTGTCCCTCCATGGATATGCCTCTCCAAACCATCACTGACCCACCACCAAAACGGTGCTGCTGAACGATGTTACAGGCAGCAGAACATTCTCCACGGCTTCTCCAGACCCTTTCACGTCTGTCAAGTGCTCAGGGTGAACCTGCTCTCATCTGTGAAAAGCACAGGGTGCCAGTGGTGGACCTGCCAATTCTGGTGTTCAGTGGCAAATGCCAATCAGCTCTATGGTGCCGGGCAGTGAGCACAGGGCCCACTAGAGGATACTGGGCCCTCAGGCCACCTTCATGAAGTCTGTTTCTGATTGCTTGGTCAGAGACATTCACACCAGTGGCCTGCTGGAGGTCATTTTGTAGGGCTCTGGCAGTGCTCATCCTGTTCCTCCTTGCACAAAGAAGCAGATACCGGTCCTGCTGATGGGTTAAGGACCTTCTACGGCCCTGTCCAGCTCTCCTAGACTAACTGCCTGCCCACTGACCCTAGCCAAATGCAAAACTACTGAAAAACAGAAAGATGAGTAGGGAAAAAAAATGCCAGTGGCCTCCACCTGTAAAACCATTCCTGTTTTGGGGGTTGTCTTGTTGTTGCCCCTCTAGTGCACCTATTGTTATTTCATTAACACCAAAGCAGCTGAAACTGATGAACAACCCCCTCTGCAATTTACCTGACCAGATCCATATCCCAGGAGCTTCACTGACTTGATGCTAGACTAGATTAAAAAGTGTTCATTTATTTGTTTTTAGTAGTGTATATATAACATACAATGTATCCGTGGTAAAAGATAATACAATATACTTCATTAAATACCCATCAAAGCCAAACCCCCCAACCCCATCCAGAATTTCATTCATTTGATGTATATGATTTTGTATCCATTTATTTATTTAAAATATTTATTTAATCTATCTTTAATCCCACCTCAAAAAGTTCACAAAATACCAATCAAATTTCCTTGTTCAAACATTTTATTGACAATGTAACAGGGACAGAGTCATTACCAGCATAAAATAGGCACTGTACTGATAACAAAACATAGGAAATCAAAAATCACAGCGTCAATGTCCTTATGGTGAGGAGGAAAGGGAGGATCACAAAAACAATGTTACGTTTCTGGTGATTACTAGTGAATGGGAGTTGTTAGCGATAGATTTCGTGGATTTGGTCAGTTAGGATAATGGCTCATTGAACATTGTGAAAGGTTGGAGAAATTTAGGGGGAGATCGAAGGGGGGCGGGAGCAGAAAGAAAAAAAAAAAAAAAAAAGGGGGGGGGGAGGAGAACGGGCAACAGTGATGACTCCATGAGCGGTAGGTAGGAACATGGCGACACCTATGCACCGTATGAGGTGGGACATGGGCAGTGTCCAAGGTGTACTACAAACAAATCAGGGGAGAAGAAGAGATTCGTCAAAGTTAGGTGGGAGAAAACACTCTACCCAGGGGCTCCAAACATTGAAGAATTTAGGGATCATGTCGAGAATTGTGGCTTCCACTTTTGCATGTATCATAGCTTGCGTTATTCTGGTTTTAACCACTGTAATATTTAATGAGGGGGATTTCCAGGATTTCGCAATGACCTGTTTGGCTGCTGTGGTGACTTGCAGAAGGAGTTTGAATTGCGAGTTAGAGATGCCAGGAGGGCGTTGATTGAGTAGTGAGGTTATCGGGTTGGGTTGTAGCTTGGTAGTGCTAAGTGTGGATAACATGTTGAAGATTTCAACCCAGAAGGTTTGAGCTACTGGGCAGTTCCACCATATATGATAGTGTGTTCCTAGGTCAGTACAGCCTCTAAAGCAGTTGGGCGAGTAGTTGGGGGTGTATTTAGCGATTCTCGCTGGGACTAAATACCATCTTGCTAAGACTTTATAATTGGTTTCTCGAGCTACAATGTTTTGCGAAGATGATTTTGTATTAGTCCAGATATGGTCCCAATCAGATAAGTCTATTTGCCTGCCTAGGTCAGTTTCCCATCTATGGGTGTAAGGGGTGGGACATGGTGATCGGGGTTGTGAGGAGGGAATATAGGCATGAAATGAGGCCACGTCTGTGGGGGTCCTTGCAGCATGCCCGTTCAAAGAGAGACATGGTGCTAGGTTGGCTTGTTATTGTTGTGTAGGGGGCGTAAAAGTGCTGTAGCTGTAGGTATCTAAAAATTTTGGAGGCTGGAAGACTATATGTTTCCTGTAGTGAGGCAAAGGATTTAAATTTATTTCTCTGTAGGAAATGCTGTGTATGGAGCAGGTTAGCAGAGGTCCATGCTTGGAATGAAAGAGGTGTCTGATACGAGAGCAGGGGGTTATGTGGCGATTGTTGGAGATAGCGGGTTTTCAATTTGTCCCATAAAGATAAGAAGTGGGAGGTAATGGGGTTGGTTATTGAGCGGCGGTCTACTGGCCTTAACCAGAGTTAGCAGTAGACAGGGGATCGCACTCTATCGGCTCAAGGACCACCCACTGAGGAATTTCGGAGGTCGCATGGTATTTTGGCAACTGTGCTAAGTGCGCTGCTTGGTAATATTTGCCAATATCAGGGAGGCCTAGACCTCCATTGAGCTTGGAGCGACATAAGGTGGGGAGGGGTATACGAGGACGAGTATTGCCCCAAACGTAGGAAGAAATGCGGCGCTGCAGCATACAGAGGTAATGAGAGGGGACTGGGAGGACTCTGAACAGGTATAACATTTTTGGGAGGATTGACATCTTTATAACTGCAATTCTACCCATCCATGCGACGGGCAAGGAGGACCACCTAGTCAAAAGAGCAGAGAGGTGATTTAGCATCGGAATGTAGTTAGCTGCATAAAGATCCGACAGATTAGGGGTCAATTTGATTCCTAAAAAAGGGATATGGTGTTGTGACCAGGGGAATGGTAGGATCTGTTTCAGATGGGCCAGCTCATTAGAGGGAAGGGAGATGTTGAGTGCCATTGATTTGTTGGGATTAACTATAAGACCAGAGAGCGAGCCAAACGTCTCGAGAAGCCGGAGTAGGGAGGGAGAGGAAATCAAGGGAGATGTGAGAAAAAGTAAAACGTTATCTGCAAAGAGACATAGCTTGTGATGAGTGCCACCTAGGTCCAATCCCCGCACATCCGGGTTAGCTCTAATTAATAGGGCTAAAGGTTCTATGGCCAGGGCAAAGAGCAAGGGGGGCAGAGGACAGCCCTGTCTCGTGCCTCGAGAGATTGGAAACTGAGCTGACCTGTGTCCTAGATACCCAATTCTGGCCGAAGGCTCTCGATATAGCGAGAAGATCCAGGTTAAAAAGTGTGGGCCAAAACCCCAGCAGTGTAAAATATAGTAGAGGTATGGCCATGAGACTGTGTCAAATGTCTTCTGGATGTCAAGGGACAAGAAACAGGCGGGAATGTTGCGAGATTTGGCTATATTTGCCAAGAGAGATGCACGTCTAATGTTATCTCCGGCCTGTCGAGTTGGAATAAAGCCCACTTGGTCGTTATCAATCAAGGACCCTATACACGGATTAAGACGCGTGGAGAGGATTTTAACTAACAGTTTGATATCAATATTGAGGAGAGAGATTGGCCTATAGTTGGACCACTGCGTGTCATCCGAGTTTGGTTTCAGGATCATCGAGATCTTCGCTTGTACCGTTTCACGGTGGAAGGTATGGCCAGATAGTAAAGAGTTAAAAGTGTTAGTAAGGATGGGTGCAAGAAGATGAGCAATTTTTTTGTAATAAGTGGCTGAGAAACCGTCTGGTCCTGGGCGCTTGCAAGGTTTTAGACATTTAATAGCATTTAGGGTTTCGGCTGGGGTGATGGATTGCTCTAGCTTGGCTAATTGGTGCTCTGACAGTTTCGGGAAGGAGATGGGGGCCAAGAGGGTATCAGCTTGCAAGGGGTCAAAGGGTGTGGAGGAAGAGTAAAGCTGTGACAGATGTTTATGGAAAGTTCGTAGGATGCGTTCCGGATTACTAGTGAGGTTGCCAGATGTGGTGCATATTTGTATAGGTTTAGTAATCTGGTCCAGCCTACGAAGCGAGAGTGCTAAGAAGGTACTGGGCTTATTCGCCTTGGTATAATATCTGTGCCTGGATCTACGAAGTGCGAGTTCCGCCTGGTCTGTGAGAAAGAGGTCTAGAGCTAATTGGGATCGTTCTAAGGCTTCACGGTTGGCAGGTGTGGGGGTCGCCTGGAAGATTTGATGGGAATAATTGTAAGTTTGCTCCAGAGAAAGACGTTGTTGTCTTTTTGCTTTATTTAAAAAGGATGCTTTACTAATACAAAATCTGTGTATCACCGGTTTATGCGCTTCCCAGAGTAAGAGTGGGGAAATATCAGGTGCGTGGTCAAGAGATAAGTAATCTTTGAGGGCGATTTTAATTTCCGATCAGTGTACTGGATTTGCAAGTAAATTGATGTTGATGATCCATGAGGACTCAGTAGGGGATGGGGCTAGAGAAGCCATGGATGTAAATACAGAGCAATGGTCTGACCAGGGAATTGGGAGTATTTCAGAGGTCAAGAGCCGGGAAGAGGAGCTGGCCGTAATAAGGATTTGATCTATCCTAGAGAAGGTCTTGTGGGGGTGGGAGTAGAAAGTATATTGGCGTTTGGCCGGGTTAAGTTCCCTCCGAGTATCGATCATGGAATAACATTGTAATATGTCTTGTAGGGTTAGCTTAGAGGTAGGGAGAGGGCAAGGTTGGGGGGACTTGTCAAGAAAAGGATATAACGTACTGTTAGAGTCTCCGCAGACCAGTAGGGTACCTCGCTTGTGGTGATTTATAACCAAAAGTATGTGAGAAAGAAATGGTAAAGGACCTTGATTCGGGGCATAATATGTAGCAATGGTGACGTCTATGTCTAGCAGTTGCCCTATCAACAGGAGATAGTGGCCCTCTGGATCTTTGACTTCAGTGTATAGAGTGAAAGGTGTTGTGCGATGGAAGGCTATCAGCACCCCTCTGTGTTTTGTGGCGGCGGAGGCCGTATAGACCTGAGGGTAACAGGGGCCAAAAAACGTAGGGTTGGAGTTGGGGGTGTAGTGTGTTTCCTGTATGCAGACTACGTGAGCTTTAAGTGAAGCAAAAAAGCGGAAAGCCTTGTTGCGTTTCTGTGGTATGTTAAGACCCTGCACATTCAGGGTGAGGATGTTTAGCGAGCCCATGGGGAGAGTGTGTAGTATTTGAAAAAATATGACATTGCCAGCTGGGAGGGAGCCCAAGAAGTACTATATGACACGGTTAGTTTACGTGGGGGGTTGCACGAAGTCATGGAGTCATATAGAGGGGAGGAGGGAGGAAGAGTATAATACTGGAACGGTAACAAAAAAGGGGTATAGGGGATCATTCAAGGCCTGAGAGGTGATCCCTGAGGACACCCTAATACAGGGTGGGCCAGGGAGCAACGATAGCCCAAGTACTATGAAATAGGCAATAACACAGGAGCTACTGTGGAGTGCGCAGGTACGTGGACCGTAGGGATAACAGTATTAACATAAGTATACAGCAGTGGGATCACGGGAGAGGAGCAGACAGATAACCTGATGATTGAAGGGGGTCGTAGACCCAGGCGGCACCGACTGCACAAATGAAGCGGCATGGGAAAGCGTGTGAGGCATCCCATGCCGAGGTCCCCATACATAGACTGAGGAGTAGTCCAGGAGGAGTGATGCAGGATATGACTTGCGAATTTCCGTGAGTCCTCCATGACGTGGTAGAACCAAAGGCACCAATCAAATTTCCATAAATAAATAAATGTAGATATAACGATTTGTATACTCTAACAACATCATATTCCACCCCAAAAGTGAGAATTACCTATAACAGAATTCAGAAATGATCAATAATGTTGATATATTATTATACATGCATTTATTTTAGCATTGGACGGAGTGGGAATGGGAAGAGTTTGAACTGCAACAGAAAGTGTGAGAAAATATAAAAGTGAATATGAAAGTGAACCTAAATAAAAAAAAAATGAAAGTTTGCTATGTTGCAGGAAAAATGTTAGGGGTGCCTAACCAGAATCATGAAAGATTTCCCCTTTGTCTGGAATTCCTCATGAAAACAAACCTTTACTTCTTGGTACGTGAGGGTGTCTCAGTGCTCCTTTGCCTACAGCCTCATCACTGTCAGGGATTAGCGATGAACTGAACACACCAGGGTTAGGTTCAAAGTAGGCTTGGTGAACCCTATTGGGACCACTGGAAGAAGAACCTTAGAATGCACCCGGGTTAGGTTCAAAGTAGGCTTGGTGAACCCTATTGGGATCACTGGAAGAGGAACCTTAGAACGCACCAGGGTTAGGTTCAAAGTAGGCTTGGTGAACCCTATTGGGACCACTGGAAGAGGAACCTTAGAATGCACCCGGGTTAGGTTCAAAGTAGGCTTGGCAAACCCTATTGGGACCACTGGAAGAGGAACCTTAGAATGCACCCGGGTTAGGTTCAAAGTAGGCTTGGTGAACCCTATTGGGACCACTGGAAGAGGAACCTTAGAACGCACCAGGGTTAGGTTCAAAGTAGGCTTGGCAAACCCTATTGGGACCACTGGAAGAGGAACCTTAGAATGAACCCGGGTTAGGTTCAAAGTAGGCTTGGTGAACCCTATTGGGACCACTGGAAGAAGAACCTTAGAATGCACCCGGGTTAGGTTCAAAGTAGACTTGGCAAACACAATTGGGATCACTGGAAGAGGAACCTTAGAATGAACCCGGGTTAGGTTCAAAGTAGGCTTGGCAAACCCTATTGGGATCACTGGAAGAAGAACCTTAGAATGCACTTGGCTTAGGTTCAAAGTAGGCTTTGCAAACCTTATTGGGATCACTGGAAGAAAACCCTTAGAAATCAGTCATGGCCAATTCTAGGATAATAGGCAAAGGATTAAAAACAAATGACATGGGGTCTGGGTACCCCCCTGAAGGACTTGTAGCACAGACAAAAAACAAAACAAAAACAAATTCTGTTGAGTGGGGAGCAAGGGCTTTAACCACTTTAATACCGACATTTTCCCTCTCTTCCTGCCCAGGCTAATTTTCAGCTTTCAGCGCTCTCACACTTTGAATGACAATTACTCAGTCATGCAGCCGTGTATCCAAACTAAATGTTCATCAGTTTTTGGGACAGACAGAGATTTCTTTTGGTGGTATTTAAAAATGCATTTTTCTCAGCTTCTATTATAAAATTTAGCAAATAAGTAAATATAAGAAACAGACTAGATAATAAACACGGATTTGGGTGATTTTTACCAAAGAAATGAAGCAGAATAAATTTTGGTTTAAATTTAGGAAGAAATAACCCCAATCAGTGTACATTATTTATTCTGTGTGAAAGTTATAGAGTCTACAAGTGATGATCCGTATCACTGAAAATTGATCAATCCCGATGTACTGACTGCTATCTCATTACTTGTGGCCCTAACATGCATGGAGAGTACAACCCACCCCACCCCCCTCCCAAGTGGCCCTTTTTTTGGAAAGTAGACAGTCCAAGGTATTTCATAGGAGGCGTGATAAGTTTTTTGAAGTAGTACATTTTCCCACATTTCTTTGGAAAATGAAGAAATAAAATGTGCTTTTTATTTTCACAAAATTGGCATATTCACAAGATATTTCTCTCACATGGCATAGAGATAGTTGCAACTTCACCCCAAAACAAAGGGGGCCTTTAGGAGAAGGGTGAGATTGTGCCCTTTCTGTGGCCAAGCAGGTCACGTATTGAAGTCCTGTCCAATCCGGGAAACGCCTGCACCTCAGGTCCTGTAGGGGACAGAGCATAGGTGGCATCCCCAGAGATCCTTAAAGATCAGCCTCTAGTTCCAGTTACTCTTTCCTGGTCTGAGTTTTCCATCAACACCCAGAAACTAATCGATTCTGGGGCTGCAGGCTTGTTCATAGATAGTGCCTTCATGTTGAAGTACTCGATACTGCTGCAGCCTCGTGACTGCCCACTTTCACCATGGCTGTATTACAGGAGATGGTCAGAGACTGCGGACATAGTACAACAGACGGTCAGAGACTGCGGACATTGTACAGCAGACAGTCAGAGACTGTGGACATGGTACAGGAGATGGTCAGAGACTGCGGACATAGTACAGGAGATGACCAGAGACTGCAGACATAGTACAGGAGATGACCAGAGACTGCGGACATAGTACAAGAGATGACCAGAGACTGCGGACATAGTACAGGAGATGACCAGAGACTGCAGACATAGTACAGGAGATGACCAGAGACTGCGGACACGGTACAGGAGATGACCAGAGACTGCGGACACGGTACAGGAGATGACCAGAGACTGCGGACACAGTACAGGAGATGGCCAGAGACTGCAGACATAGTACAGGGGATGATCAGAGACTGCAGACATAGTACAGGGGATGATCAGAGACTGCAGACATAGTACAGGAGATGGTCAGAGACTGCGGACATAGTACAGGAGATGACCAGAGACTGCAGACATAGTACAGGAGATGACCAGAGACTGCGGACACAGTACAGGAGATGACCAGAGACTGTAGACACAGTACAGGAGATGACCAGAGACTGCGGACATAGTACAAGAGATGACCAGAGACTGTAGACACAGTACAGGAGATGACCAGAGACTGCGGACACGGTACAGGAGATGGTCAGAGACTGCGGACATACTACAGAAGATTGTCAGCAGGTAGGTATGACATCTATTATTTTTCTTTAGTATCACTGTAACAAATCACAATGGTGAGTCTTTTGACGGCAACGTGGATAGAAAACAGGTGAAAATCAATAACATATGGCTCAATGCGAAAACAAAAAGAAAGCATTACAATGACCAATCAGAAAGAAGTATCCTGCTTCCAGATCAGTGAATGTGTCCGGAGGGGAGAGATTACAGGGAAACATCAAGAAGAAAGTATACAGGAGGAGGAGTGCACCCCCAATGTGATGGCACACAGTACTGGATAGTGAGGTGCATCGGGGGGGGGGGGGGTGCTTCCTATACACACATTATGTCACATACATTAATTCCTTTAAGGGTTTCAGAAGGCAGGGCGGGGTTTAAGGTCATGTGACCACCATGACACGCCATCACGGCGGTCACTTGATCGGGAAAGTTCCCGATCAAAAGAGGAGATGGGGACCTTTCCGTGAGTACCGGACACGTGTGCTGGGAGCGCACAGGGCGCACGCTTTCAGCACATATGTCTTTTTTTATTAGAACACAAATGTGCAGCCGCTTGGCGTCTAGGCCCAGACCCCGGGAGGTCACACATTTGTATTCGGCCGGCGCCAAGAGGTTAACATGAAATGCTTCATCAGTTCATGAAAGAACTTCGTAGCCAAACAGCCAAAATTCTGGGAGGACAAATTGGCCCAGACGCCGGGAGGTCGCATGTTTGCGTTTGGCCAAGAGGTTAAAGATGACGGGCTGGTCTCTTCTCATGTAAACCCCCAGAGCGCTCCCCTCCCCCCATGGGTAGTGAGGCAGCTCCCCCCCTGAAGCAGACTCTGTGCCCCATCCCGGGATGTGATGACTGCTGCAGGTCAGTAAACAATGGCGGACTGGATGCATGGCCATGACACATGGCATTGGAGGGACAGACTCCTGGTCAGGACAGCAGCCAGTCCCATTCTTAGCAGGAAGCTGGGAAGTGTAGCATATGTCATATGACGTCGTCCCAGAACGAGAGAACCACCTTGCGCCAATCATTGGACTATATGGCGGGTGGGAGGCGGTTAACATATCTATTTCTCTCCAATGTTGGTCAATTTTACCCCTAGGAGTCAATTAACTCCATGCTTGCGGGAAAAATACATTCCCCTCTGGGTGGTCTATATACATTCCAAGTATTTTAACACTCTGTTGCAGATTCCTACCTTTTGTTATTCTGAAGAAATCGTTGTTTGTTTGTCTGTGTCCATGTGCAGAATGAATCTGTATGGGGGTGTATCAATCAGCTGCTGCATTTGCAGAGCTCTAATGAGGAATGTGGCAGGGTCTGCATCCCTTTAGACAGGATTTCCCTTTGGTAGTATCTCACCATAAATAACATTTTTGTTGCAGGGGATGCCCAAATTCTGTATACAGAACACCTCCAGGCAGCCATATGTAACGGAACTGACCCAGTTTGTGCTTGGGTACTTCTGTTATAATACCGCTTCCCCGTCCAAACACCAACCACAGACACCACCGCTGAGCATACAAGACTAGAGGACACCAGTCTGTCTGAACATGGAACTCTTTATTTGAAACTCAAACTGACTTTTCATACACTCAGGGAACAATCCCCCTCCCTGTATAATGACACAGGGCGGGGAAATCTGCACTTAGCAACAAGAGACACACCAACAGACAGTCCCATCAGGAAGGAGGGCTGCTGGAGACACCCCCCACCAAACCAATACACATAAACACATACATCCCATAATAGTGTGCTCCCAAGCAAGAAACACAATAGAACAATGGGATGCAACCACATGACACCAAACAATCCACAACCCCCCACCCCAATATTAGGACAGATCACCCTGTACTCCTAACAGGCACAGGGTGACTTACACATAAGAGGGATATGGGGAGCTGAGACAGGGGTCTCCCCACCCCTCCAAAGTGAGCTGTGTTCCATGGGCCCCCCACCCAAAGTGAGCTGTGTTCCATGGGCCCCCCACCCAAAGTGAGCTGTGTTCCATGGGCCCCCCACCAAACGTGAGCTGTGTTCAATGGGCCCCCCACCCAAAGTGAGCTGTGTTCCATGGGCCCCCCACCCAAAGTGAGCTGTGTTCCATGGGCCCCCCACCCAAAGTGACTCCCATCACACCATATTATGTTGCATTTTACAGAAAGTTATAGAACATTCGATCACAATATGACTTGGGTGGTAATTGTATATGATATATTCATTTTTTCATTTGACATTTTTTTCCCACGAAGGTGGAGTTACCCTCTAAATCATTATTGATTTCAGGGAAAATGTTAGTTCTATGAAATGCTGCAAAATTGTAATGTCAGAAATAACTATTTGTCATGTAGTTTGCAGTCCACATTGCAGAATATTGAAAGGTTTTCAGAGTACAGAAGCATGGTGACAACGGACTTGGCTGTAATGCGGATTACCCAGAACCCCGATCTCCTGCCCAATGTCACCCCCTGATCTATCGTATATTTAGTACTTGTAATGATGCAATGAAAACGTTGGGATATGTCATGAAGATATTGTCTGGAGAGAAGGAAGCTCCTATTACTGTAAGAGAGGCGGAGAAGTGGGCGGTTTTATTGGTGATGATACTTTCCATACAAGTCATGTGATGGCCCAGCTACTTAGTCTGTATCGTATACACAGGTAAGTGATCCCTTCAGTATATTATGTATGTAACATGGTGAGTTCAATAGATGGCTCTATACATTCTAGGTGGCATTTCTGTACATTGTAGGCGGGACGTCTGTACATTCTAGGTGGCATTTCTGTACATTCTAGGTGGCATTTCTGTACATTCTAGGTGGCATTTCTGTACATTCTAGGCGGAACTTCTGTACATAATAGGCGGAACTTCTGTACATAATAGGCGGAACTTCTGTACATAATAGGTGGAACTTCTGTACATTCTAGTTGGAACGTCTGTACATTCTAGGTGGAACATCTACATTCTAGGTGGGATTTCTGTACATTCTAGGCGGAACGTCTCTACATTCTAGGTGGAACGTCTCTACATTCTAGGTGGAATTTCTCTACATTCTAGGTGGAACGTCTGTACATTCTAGGCGGAACTACTCTACATTCTAGGTGGAACGTCTCTACATTCTAGGTGGAACTTCTGTACATTCTAGGTGGAACTTCTGTACATAATAGGCGGGACGTCTGTACATTCTAGGTGGAACTTCTGTACATTCTAGGCAGAACGTCTGTACATTCTAGGTGGAACGTCTGTACATTCTAGGTGGAACATCTACATTCTAGGTGGGATTTCTGTACATTCTAGGCGGAACGTCTCTACATTCTAGGTGGAACGTCTCTACATTCTAGGTGGAATTTCTCTACATTCTAGGTGGAACGTCTGTACATTCTAGGCGGAACTACTCTACATTCTAGGTGGAACGTCTCTACATTCTAGGTGGGATTTCTGTACATTCTAGGTGGGATTTCTGTACATTCTAGGTGGAATTTCTCTACATTCTAGGTGGAACGTCTCTACATTCTAGATGGAATTTCTCTACATTCTAGGTGGAACGTCTCTACATTCTAGGTGGGATTTCTGTACATTCTAGGTGGGATTTCTGTACATTCTAGGTGGGATTTCTCTACATTCTAGGTGGAACGTCTGTACATTCTAGGTGGAATTTCTGTACATTCTAGGTGGAATATCTGTAGCTTTACTTTTCTAGAATAAGCGCAGATCCGAAAAATTTAAATTTAAATATTTCAGGAAAGCAGAAGACTGTAATTTGGGGAAATGATTCAGCAATGATAGTTATCCACAAATCCCACTGGGTGGGTCGCGCCATTTCACAGTTTTAATGGCTTGGATGAGGCAGCAATCCAGGTTTCTCAATCCCGTCACATCCCTTTGTAGGTTCTTAGAGTTCTCTTCTGGTTTTTGGATCGAAAACCCAGAATAATAAATTAACATTTAGGAGCTGTAAGAAAACAAGTTGTGCCATTTGTTTACATCCTCACTGATGGGGAAGAAAAAACCCTCAAAAATGAGGAAGTAGGCAACACACAAGTGTCCGGACTGGAAGGGGGGGGGAAGTGTCCAGAGTGGAAGGGGGGGGGAGTGTCCAGAGTGGAGGGGGGGGAGTGTCCAGACTGGAAGGGGGGGGAAAGTGTCGGGACTGGAAGGGGGGAAAGTGTCGGGACTGGAAGGGGGGGAAAGTGTCGAGACTGGAAGGGGGGGGGAGTGTCTGCACTGGAAGGGGGGGAAAAGTGTCGGGACTGGAAGGGGGGGGAGTGTCGGGACTGGAAGGGGGGGAAGTCTCTGGACGGGGGGGAAGTGTCTGGACTGGAAGGGGGGGGGAAGTGTCTGAAAGGGGGGGAGTGTCTGGACTGGAAGGGGGGGGAGTGTCTGGACTGGAAGGGGGGGGAAGTGTCTGGAAGGGGAGGGGAGTGTCTGAACTGGAAGGGGGGGGTGTCTGGACTGGAAGGGGGGGGAAGTGTCTGGAAGGGGGGGGAGTGTCTGGACTGGAAGGGGGGGAGTGTCTGGACTGGAAGGGGGGGGGGGTGTCTGGACTGGAAGGGGGAGGAGTGTCTGGAAGGGGGGAGTGTCTGGACTGGAAGGGGGGGGGGGAAGTGTCTGGAAGGGGGGGAGTGTCTGAACTGGAAAGGGGGGGTGTCTGGACTGGAAGGGGGGGAGTGTCCAGACTGGAAGGGGTTAACAAAGGAGAACCCGTGAAGGTGATAGTGAACGAGGAGAGAATATATGTACAGTATTTGCATTGCATGGGATGATCTTTAAGTGCAATAAGTTGTAAGTCTGCGAGGATTTCACATTTGTTCGTATTCGGATCAGGATAAAAACTTAGCCCTTTAGTAAGTTCCTGAATCTCCTGATGACAAAGTGTTATGATGAGAAAGATTCACAATACGAAGTTCCTTCTCTGTTTTCAGAATGATAAATGGAGTCATTACTCCTTTCTGCCGACTAATTGTTGTATCTGGGATGTAAACGTTTCCGTGGAGTTCGGTATAGAAGGAGTAGAATCCATTCCATGTGAAGGGTGAGCCCCGGTATTTTAACCCCTTCATGCCTAAGGGGAATACAAATCTAAATGCCTAAGCACAATTTTACAACATTGACACGTGTTAGTAAATCCGTCCGTATCATCACAACTACTTCGTACATCCGGGTGAGTTATAACGCATTTTTTTCAGGACAAATTGGGCTTTCAGTTGGTGGTAAACGGTAATGGAGATCTCCTGATTTTATTTTATTATCAAAGGAAAACTGGCACAAAATAGTAAAAAAAAATATTTTTTTTTATTTAGCTGTGTGTTTCTTGTTACTACCATAACCTACCACCAAAGAACAACCCAAAGTAAAATCTCATAGTACAGCCCAGAAACAATAGTGTGCATTTTGGTTTTTACCTAAAACACACTGACACTGACATTGACACTAACTGACACCATTTTTTAAAATCATGACCTTTGACCCTGACCTTTTGACCTTGACCTTTGACCCTGACCTTGACCCAGACAACCCTGACACTGAACTAGAACAAACCTTGATCTAGGTATTTTTTCTTTTTTTTCTTTTATTTTTTAATATTTATTTATTTAATTTTTTTTACAAACATTGTTTTTCTCTCTATGCCAAGAGTTAGAGAGATTTAATGTATAAAGGAATGTATATAATGATACAATGTATAATGGGATGTATATAATGAAACAATGTATAATGGGATGTATATAATGATACAATGTATAATATAATGTATATAATGACACAATGTATAATATGATGCATATAATGATACAATGTATAATAGGATGTATATAATGATACAATGTGTAATGGGATGTATATAATGATACAATGTATAATAGGGTGCATATAATGATACAATGTATAATGGAATGCATATAATGATACAATGTATAATAGAATGTATATAATGATACAATGTATAATAGGATGTATATAATGATACAATGTATCTCTCTTCTCCATTCATAGAGGGAGAAAAAAAACAAGGGGGCCGGGCTGTACAGTGACTGATCACTGGGATAGCAAATCAGAGGCTATCACAGCGATCATGTGACCTGGAATCAGGAGTCCCGGGTCCAGATCATTAGAACAGGACCCGGGGCTCTCAGTGACACGCCTGTCTTTGCGCTGTGAGCGCGCGGTGCTGCGCACTCCCAGCACAAAGACAGGTACACAAATATGCGGCCCCACGGAAAACAGCCCAGTTCTGTGAGGACACAGATTGGTGTGACGTCGGCACAAAGGGGTTAAGAACCATTACCAGAAGACCCCAAAGGGCGAAGAGTTGAATCACCACGAGAATGTCCTGTACTCTGAGTGACAGAAGACCCAAAAGATCGATCTTCTCAGCATGAAATGAAGTATTATGAATAGTGCGTTATTTTAAGGTGAGTATCCAGCCCATTATTCGGGAAATGTCGCTGAAATTTACTTGAACCTTGGTGTTAAACCGCTTTAGCTCCGCCCCAAAGCAGAAATGCTGCTACAGGACAGCAGCTGTGGATAAAATCAGGTTTATATACGCAATTCTCCATTTCCGGGTAGGGGACGCGCGTGACATACCCACGCCGCAATTCGCTATCAATCACCGCATTCCGGCTGGTGATTAGTCGCCGGCGCCGGGTGATTTCCGAGAATCTCCGATGGGAGGGGTAGAATGGTTAGTAAACAAAACAGTTCTCCCTGTCAGCTCCTGCACACTTCTTTGCATGGCTGTGCACAGGACAGCCATACAAAGCAGTGTGAGTACAGTGAAGCACAAACACAGAACATGATGTAAAACAGCACACAGTTAACCCTTTGATCACCCCACATGTAAACCCCTTCATGCCCAGTGTCATTAGTACATTGTCAGGGATTTGTATTAGCACTGATCACTGTATTGGTGTCACTGGGGATGTCAGGGGCAGTTAGTCCATTCTTCCCAGTGTCAGAATGCCCGCCGCAGTCCCGCTATATGACACTGATCTAGTAAATAGTTACTAGTAAAAATTTTAAAAATATATATATACTGCCATTTGTAAACGCCATCACTTTCACGTAAACCAATTAATTTACATGTATTGGGATTTTTTTTAGCAAAGACACCGAGCGGAATACATTTTGGCCTAAATTTATGATGAAATTTAATTTTTTAATTCTCTTTACTGGACATGTTTAATAGCAAAATGTCAAAAATATTTGTTTTTCCCAAAATTGTATATTTTTTTTATAGCGCTAAAAATAAAAACTGCACAGGCGATCAGATACCACCAAAATAAAGCTCTATTCATGGGAAAAAAGGACGCAAATTAATTGTCAGTTAAATGAACACAGCGCAATAACGCAAAAAAAAATGGCCGGGTCAGGAAGGGGGGAAATCCTCTGGAGGGGGAAGATCCTCTGGAGGGTGATGGGGGGAAATCCTCTGGAGGGTGATGGGGGGAAATCCTCTGGAGGGGGAAGATCCTCTGGAGGGCGAGAGGGGGAAATCCTCTGGAGGGCGATGGCGGGAAATCCTCAGAAGGGGGAGGGGTTAACAGCAACATGTGAAGAGGAAGATACAGAAGAGGTAAAAGATGATAAAGAACCTCTATCGGCATTATTTCGCCGTATGTCTCGGTTTTGTCCCCGACCACTCCTGTTTTTCAGACTCCATTTGTATGCTTTATCCTCTTGGAAGGCCAATTTGTCCTCCCAGAATTTTGGCTCTTTGGCTACCAAGGTCTTTCATAAACTGATGAAGCTTTTCATGTTAACCTCTTGGTGCCGGCCGAATGCAAATATGCGGCCTCCCAGCGTCTGGGCCTAGACGCCAAGCGGCCGCACATTTGTGTTCTATTAAAAAAAGACATATGTGCTGAAAGCGTGCGCCCTGTGCACTCCCAGCACACGTGTCCGGTACTCACAGAAAGGTCCCGATCTCCGTTTTCGATCGGGACCTTTCCCGATCATGTGACCACCGTGACGTTGTGTCACAGCAGTCACATGACCCTAAACCCCGCCCCACCTCCCAGCTTCTGAAACCCTTAAAGGGCCGAGAGGTACCGGCACCAAGGGGTTAAGCAAATTGGGGAAAAGACTTAAAAGGTAGAAGTGTGGTGCCAACTTCATCTATTTCCTTGTCTACCAAAATTAAATGTTTCCCGTATTCATTAATTGCTTCCTGTCTGCCCGCAATGTAATGCGAATGGGTGGCAGTCACAGGAAAAGTCACAAACTGGTACACTGCTCTGGATGTACTAACACAGGGGGGCGCTGCATGCCCGAGCAGGCACGCAGCACTTTCCACCCATGACACAGTGGAATGAAGATCCCTGTGAATGGGACTCGGTGATCCCTGTGATTGCTATGTGATCACATGATCACAATGTTAGCAAATGTTAGCAAAGCTGGTCTGATTTTTAACAGCTCTGCTTCTCTTCCTAATGAGCTGTGATTGGCCTACAGCTGTCACATGATACATGGGGCCAATCACATGACCTTGTGACCAGCTCCAGCCAATCGCAGATCACCATCTTGAGCTGTCAAGACCCCAATTCCTTCATGACGGTTCATGAATGAGTTAGGTTCATGAAAGCAAGCTTGGCATTGCAGGATAAATGATCTTTATTTCTCCTAAAAGCAAAGTGTACATAAAAAATACAAATCCCTGATCACCCCCCACAGTAGTACAATGTTACTATGGTAAGTATTTAAAAAATAATAATAAAAATAAGTTTAAAAAATAAAATAAAAAAAACTATATTGAGAATTAAAAAAATGTAAGAGTTTTTTTTTCAATTACTTGCCGACCGCTTACCCTCATTTTGTGGACGAGCAGCAGCTCTGCGCAAAGTGACACAATCTTACATCGTGCCTGCACCCCGTTGACCCCCTAGTTGGTCCAGGGAGAGAAGAGAGAAGACGGCACCAAGTAAAAGTGCTACATGTTACATTTACACGTTAGATTAACACATTTAACCCTTTGATAACCTCTAGTAACCCTTTGATCGACCCTATTAACCCTTTGATCACCTGTTACCCAGCCAGTGGCATTAATACAGTGTCAGTATATAGAATGTTTCACTGATCACTGTATTACTGCCACTAGAGACATCAGGGTCAGTTTTGCACTCATGCTATAGGTCACTGATCACCACCATTACTAGTATAGTGTTTGTATGGATCAATATAATGAACAGAATTATACTACTGCCTGCTTTGTATAGTGTCCCCAAAAATGCAGTGTTAGCAGGATCGGCCCCATTCACTGTAAGCACTAGAGTTTAGCTCCTTCCGCTGATTTGTACCAATTGGTTGTGGGCCAAAGCAATTTATATAGACAACAATACATCGACGCCCACCCAAATTCTGCTCTTGCCAGACAATTTGCATGGAAACCTATCATGGTTTCTGAACTTAAAACTCTTTGGGGCCTAATGCAGGCCATAGATGGGTCGAAAATCGGCCGATTTTTCGGCCGAAAATAAAATCGGCCGATTTTCGGATCGTTAGTGGGCTATTTGTTCGGCCGTTTTTCCGTATTTTGGCCGTTTTTTTTTATCCGGTAAAGTTGAAAAAAAAATTGGCCGATTTTCGCGGCAATAATGGGCAAATCGGCCGATTTTTTACCGATAAAAAATCTGCGCATGAGCAGTGACCTGCAAGAGGAAGACAAAAAGAAGAAGAGGATGAAGAAGAGGATGAAGATGATGATGAAGAAGAAGAGGATGATGATGATGATGAAGCAGAAGAAGAGGATGATGATGAAGAAGAAGAAGAAGAAGAAGAAGAAGAAGAGGAAGAAGAGACTGATGAAGAAGAAGAAGAAGAAGAGGATGATGACGATGAAGAAAAAGAAGAAGAAGAAGATGATGATGATAAAGAAGAAGAAGAAGAGGATGATGATGATGAAGAAGAGGATGATGATGATGAAGAAGAAGAAGAGGGTGATGATGAAGAAGAAGTAGTAGAAAAAGAATAAGAAGAAGAGGATGAAGAAGAAGTAGAAGAAGAGGATGATGAAGAAGAGGATGATGATGATGATGATGAAGAAGAAGTAGAAGAAGAAGAAGAGGATGATGATGAAGAAGTAGAAGAAGAAGAAGAAGAAGAGGATGATGATGAAGAAGTAGAAGAAGAAGAAGAAGAGGATGATGATGAAGAAGGAGAAGAAGAAGAAGGATGAAAAATAAGAGGAATTCCAGTCCGGCAAAAAGTGTCCCTGCAGAGAGCTCCGCTATTTCTTTGACAGTTCCTTGACATTTACAGAGGTTGCAACATTGTATCTATTTGTTTCCAAATAAAAACATCTGTATCCTAAATGGAAACAAATAGATACAATGTTGCAACCTCTGTAAATGTCAAGGAACTGTCAAAGAAATAGTGGGCTCTCTGCAGGGACACTTTTTGCCGGCTGTAGACGGGATGAAAATCGGCCGATTTTTTTTACCATTGATGGTAACGTCGGCCGCTTGAACGACCGATTTTTTGTTTTTTAAAAGAAAAATTGGCCGTTTTTCTCCCCGTCTATGGCCTGCATAATCCTCAACATGGGCATTACAGAAAATAATTAATTGAGGTCATATTGGTCCACATATTGGACCAGATTCATCATATGCCCTTGTGCTCTGCTGTTACTAATATATATATATATATATATATATATATATATATATAATGTGTGTGTGTCAAGTACCAGGAGTGCAGAGAGCACACGGAGACAGATTGCATGGAACCCGACGTACGGGCTTTTATTTGGGGAGATTTTTGTGGTACAGACAATAGATCCGTTAGTCCACAGATCAATATCAGACACAGCAACACAGTCAAGTTCTCTGGAAGGCAATATGAAACAACAAGGGGCCAATAGTCCACAAGGTTCAGTAGGACAGTGGGGTGGAGGTTTTGTGAGAATTGGCTTTCCTGGGGAGAATTGGGCTAAGTCTTTTGGGCAGCACGGGGTTAGTCCATTTACTGGATTCAGGGAGCAGGACACAGAGGGTTACAGTCCACACAGGCAGCTCCAGGCAGCGAAGGATTAAGTCTGCCAGGCTCACAGGCAACAAAGGGTTAAGTCCGCACAGGCTCATGGGCAACAAGGGGTTAAGTCCTCCAGGATCATGGGCAACAAAGGGTTAAGTCTGTCAGGCTCACAGGCAACAGAGAGCTAAGTCCACACAGGGGAGAGATCCAGGCAGCAGGCTCACGGGCAGCAGAGGGTTCATCCACAGCGAGGAGTTTCAGGCAGCAGAGAGTTAACCCCACATGGGAGGGATCCAGCAGCAGACTGGCAGGCAGGGGAGCCAGTCAGAGGAGAGAGATTGGAGCAATGAGGAGGCTGGCACGGAGCTCAGACCTTTCTCACTAACAGCAGGCAGGAGAACACACTGGACTGGTGCCCTGCTCTGTCTTAAGAACAGAGCCAGGCACGTTGCCGTTGCCATGGTAACCCAAGAGTTAGCGCCAGTCTACCATGGCAAAAAGGCCCCGCCCCCCCGCATCTCCAGACCCGCACAGGAAATGTGGCCTTTGTCCCTGTCAAGCACTGAGCGCAGGAAGATGTGCACCAGGGCACAGGGAGGGGGGTGACAAGAGGTCCTCCTGCAAGTGGATTCCCACAGCAGGGGGGCTGACTTTCTGGCAATCGCCAGGGAAGCAGGATGCTCCCTCAGCAGGGGTCCAGATTGCCGGTGACAGGATGGTGAGGGGCTGCTGGGGAGTGACTGTATTAGGGACAATGAGGACTAGAAATCCCAGCATGGATGGGACAGAAGAGTGAGGATCTACTGAGGGGAGGGGGGTGGCAGGCAGCAAACCCGTAGGAGGGGGGAAAGACCAGATCCGTGACAACCCCTCCCCCTCCATTCTACAAGTGCAGCCAGGGGAACCTTAACAGGTTCCCGTAGAGGCAATTATGGACTGCATTTATCTACTGGGGGTCTTGATGATGGGACAGCCCATCTGCATTGTGGTGCTTGGATAGTGAAATTGTAGGGTTGTAAGGCCAGGCTCCATCATAAGAGGCGGCCATTATCCCCGGAGACCCGATTCAGCCAGGTAAGGGGGTTATGGTCCGTGAGGATAGTGAACTCCTAGCCATACAAATAGGGTTGAAGTTTCTTCAATGCCCACACTATGGCCAGTCAATCCTTTTCTATGGTGGCATAGGCGACCTCCCGGTCTAGTAGCTTCCTGCTAAGGAAGGCCACAGGATGCTCCTCCCCCTCCTCATTTACCTGGCTGAGGATGGCCCCCAGCCCATAAGTAGAGGTGTCTGTCTGCACGAGGAACCTTCGCTGGCAGTTGGTGCTGCTAAGATGGGGTCATGGGAAAGGGCCTCCTTCGGGAGTTCAAATGCAGTCTGGCAGGCCGGGGTCCAGGTTACCATCCGGGGCATGGCCTTCTTGGTGAGATCCGTCAGGGGCTTCGCAATTGTGCTGAAATGGGGAACAAATTTACAATAATAGTTAGCAGTGCCCAGAAACGCCATAACCTGTTTCTTAGTCTGGGGGGTGGGCCATTCCCTAATGGCTTCAATTTTAGCCGGTTCTGGGCGCAGTTTACCTCCTCCCACCCGGTGTCCTAAATATTGCACCTCCGCCATCCCTATCTGGTACTTGACTGGTCGAATGGGGAGGCTGGCTCCTGCAAGTCGGCCCAGGACAAAGCCCACATGCCAGAGGTGGTCTTCCCAGGTTTCGCTAAAGATGGCGATGTCATCAAGGTAGGCACAGGCAAAGTCATAACAGCCCTGCAGAAGCTGGTCCACCATGCGCTGGAAGGTGGCAGGGGAATTCTTCATGCCAAAGGGCATGTTGAGAAACTCGAACAGGCCGAAGGGAGTGATGAAGGTGGAGCGCTCCCGACCCTCTGCGGATAAGGGGATTTGCCAGTAGCCCTTGCTCAAGTCCAGGGTAGTGACATAGCAGGCTCCAGCCAGCTGGTTCAGCAGGTCATTGATATGGGGCATCGGGTAAGCATCACGAACCGTGTGGTCATTGAGGCATCGGTAGTCAACACAAGTGGATGCTGCCATCTTTCTTGGAGACAAGAACAACAGGAGAGGCCCAGGGGCTCTGGGAGGGCTGAATAATTCTCAGATCCAGCATTTCATTCGGTTCCTGTCTCATAGTGTTCTTAACAGCTTCGGGGACACGATATGGGGCTTGTTGGAGGGGCCGGGTTCCCAGGGTCTCCACATGGTGAGTGGTGATAGTGGTCTTTCCAGGTCAGGCAGAGAAAGCGGAACTGCGCTGGCCCAGGACAACATTCATGGCTCTCTGTTGTCCCGGGTTCAGCTGCAGACTCAGGGGCACCTGGTGCACGTCAGTTGGATGGCGCGCTGCTTCCAGGAGATCCGGTATGGCTTCTTCATCCTCCTCGGAGGGTATTGGACAGATGGCCATAACAAGGGGGTTTCGGTCATGGTACTCCTTGATCATATTGACATGCACCATTTTCTGCCATCTCCCCCGATCATCTAGTCCGAAAACATAGTGTCATTCACTTTCCTAATGACTCGAAAGAGTCCCTCCCATGTGGATTGCGATTTGCTCTGGGGATTTGGGACAATCATGATGACCTGTTGGTTCTCAGTAAACTCCCGGGTGTGGGCCATGTCTTTTGCTGGGCCTCGGTTGCTTGGAGATGGTCAGCTGCAAGGCCAGCTAGTTGTCCCATCCTTTCACGCAGTTCCCAGACATAGCATACCACAGGGATCTCGGTATCTGGTAGTTGACCCTCCCAGTATTCTTTCAGTAGGGTCAGGGGGCCGCGGATCTTCCACCCATACAGCAGTTCAAAGAGAGGAAATCCGGTAGATTCCTGGGATACCTCCCGGTAGGCAAAGAGGAGGTGGGGCAGGTATTGTTTCCAGTCTGGCTCTAGGTCTACAAAGGCCCGTAGCATGGCCTTCAGGGTACAGTTGAAACGTTCACACAGTCCATTTGTCTGGGAGTGATAGGGGGTTGTCTGGATGGCCTGCACTCCACAGGTCTGCCAGAGGGATTGAACAGGGCCTGACATGAACTGAGTCCCCTGATCTGACAGGATTGCAGCAGGGAAGTCCACTCCTGTGAAAATGGTAACCATGGCTTCTGCAACTGTGGGAGCTGTGATGGTGGACAGGGCAACTGCTTTGGGATAAGGAGTAGCATAGTCGACGATGGTCAGGATGCACCGCTTTCCGGATTTGCTGGGGCAAACTAAGGGTCCCAGAATGTCGATAGCTACTTTTTGGAATGGCTCCTCAGTAATGGGTAGGAGCTGTAGAAGGGCCCGAAGGTCACCCGTTCTTCTATGTCTCTGACAGGTATCGCAGGTACGGCAGTAACAAGCTACCGATTGGGGCATCCCAGGCCAATTGAAGACCTAGGCCAACCTCTTTTCAGTCCGTAGCATTCCCTGATGCCCAGTCATGGGAATGTCGTGGGCAAGGTGTAGCAGTTGGGTCCGGAATTGTTGGGGTACTATCAGCTGTTTAGCCACAGTCTGGGGCCCCTCTTTGGCAAAGGTCTCTGCCACTCGGTACAGCAACCCATTTTCCTGTACTATTCTTTCGCCGGTTCCTGGACCAGTCAGCCCTACCTGGGCCCAGAAGCTTGTCAGAGTAGGGTCAGTGGCTAAGTCCCCTTGAAGCTTGTCCTGGTCCCATGTCACCCCAGTATTTTCAGCAGTTGAAGTTGAGTCACTGACCACAGGTAGTGGAGGTCCATCCACATGCTGGGGTGCCTCCTTACTCTCAGCGGTTTCCTGAAGGGCTTGACTTCGTGTGACGGCTCCAACAAAGTGACACTGAAAATCGCCCACATCATTCCCAAGAAGCACATCTGCAGGCAGTCCTCCCATTACACCCACATTGCAGCGTTTAGGCCCCAAGCCATAGTCCAGATTGACAGTAGTACGAGGGCTGAAGCGTTTGGTGCCCCCTGCTAGTTGGATCACTATCCCAGGGCCAGGCTGTAAAGCATCAGGGTGCACCACTTGGGGGTCCACAATGGGAATGAAGGCCCCTGAGTCTCGGAATCCCGCCACCTTTTGTCCATCCACAGTACCCACTTGCAAGTGTTTTCCTTGGAGGCTCTGGGTAGGGGCTCCCACTGGCTGTAGGCCAAAGACTCCTGGGGGGGTGTCCTTGAGATCCTGGTCTGAAGGGGGTGGTTGTAAGTCCTCGAGAGCCTGGTATAGATCTATTTCTGGTCTGTTTCTTGGCAGGGCAGCTGGCCTGGTGGTGACCAGTCTGTCCACAGCCAAAACACTGCCTATCTAAGACCGGTCTGGGGCCCCACTGCGAGGTTTCCAAACGAGGTGGGAGTAGGGGCCGTGGTGCTGGCACTGTTTGTGGGGCCATCCGATGATGGGGAGGCGTGTAGGGCACCGATGCAGGATTGGGCATTCTGGCCGCTTGGGATGCCTCGGCAGCAGGCTTCTTCCATTGTGGGTTAATGAGGAAAGCCTCATCCGCTAAGGCTGAAGCTTCTTCGAGGGTGGCAGGTTTCCGCTCACGCACCCACCGTCAAAGCTCGGGGGGAACTTAAAAAGGAACTGTTCCTTCAGGATGACCTGGATGATCTGCTCAGGGGACTTTGCCTTCTCCCCTTTCAGCCACCGGTGACAGGCTACCGACAATTTGTGTGCAAACATTTTGAAGGAGGCCTCTGGGAGGTGGGGGGTAGTCCGGAACTGGGCCCGATGTGACTCCGATGAGACCGTGTAGTAATCCAGTACAACCCTCTTTATCTCCTCATAGTTCCGTTTCTTGAGGGGTTCCATCATTCGGTATTCCACAGCAGCTCCTCCGTCAGGCAGCCCTACCACATGGCGAGTCCAATCTGTGGGTGGGACCTCCAGTAGTTCACATTGGTATTCAAAGTCCTGGAAGAACCCATCCACATCTCCGGTGTGCTCTTGGAAGGGCTTAAAGTCCTTCCTGGATAGTCTCTGGGCCTCCTGTGCCATATGGACAGGTATAGGGGCAGCTGCTTGGTTCTTTGCAGCTTCCCACTCTTTTTGTCTCTTTTGAGCCTTTTCAATGGCTGCCAGCTTCCTTTCTGTGGTGGCATCCTCCAATAGAATGGCCATCTCTTCCTCATACCAGATGACCCAAGGGCTCTTGCCGCTTGTGCTTTGAAGCTCTGGTCCATCTTCCCTCGAGACTGTTTGGACCCTGTCTGTGCCCGACTCTTCCCGTCGCCGTTGGCTGGCTTCCTCCAGCATCTGGACCAGCTGATCTTTGTTAAGTCCCTTGTAGTTGAGGCCCAAAGTTCTGGCCTTTTCTTGTGAGCTGGTTGCCATCCAGTGTCGATATTCTGGGACCTCCGCTTCCATCGTATACCGACTCTCATCTGCCATCTCAAGTGCTCTCGTCCCACTGCTGCCAACCAGTTGTCAAGTACCAGAAGCGCAGAGAAAGAGAGCACCCAGAGACAGATTGCACGGAACCCGGCGTGCGGGTGTTTATTGGGGAGGTTTTGGGGAAACATACAATAGATCCATTAGTCCACAGATCAACACCAGACACAGCAACACAGTCAAGTTCTCTGGAAGGCAATATGGAAAAACAGGGGGCCGATAGTCCACAGGGGTCAGTAGGACAGTGGGGTGGAGTTTTTGTGAGAATCGGGGTTCCTGGGGAGGATTGGGCAGCATGGGGTTAGTCCACTTACTGGATGCAGGGAGCAGGACACGGAGGGTTACAGTCCACACAGGCAGCGAAAGGTTAAGTCTGTCAAGCTTATGGGCAACAAAAGATTCATCCACAGTGAGGAGCTCCAGGCAGCAGAGAGTTAACCACACACAGGGGAGGGATCCAGCAGCAGACTGGCAAGCAAGGGAGCCAGTCAGAGGAGAGGGATTGGAGTAATGAGGAGGCTGGCATGGAGCTCAGACCTCTCTCACTAACAGCAGGCAGGAGAACACACCGGACCGGCGCCCTGCTCTTAAGTACAGAGCCAGGTGCATTGCCGTGGTAACCGAGACTTAGCATTGGGTTACCATGGCAATGGGCCCCATCCCCTGTGTCTTCGGACGGAGCATGGGAAGACATGCACAAAGGGACAGGGAGGGAGCCTGCATGTGGATAACCACAGCAGGGGGTCTGACTTTCTGGTGCTCGGCCATGGAAGCAGGATACTCCCTCGGCAGGGGGCCAGATTGCCTGCAACATAAGGGTGAAGGGCCAATGGGGGGTGACTGTATTAGGGACAGTGAGGACTAGAAGTCCCAGCATGGAGAGGACAGAAGAGTGAGGTATATATATATATACACACACACACACACACAGTTGTGTTCAAAATACTAGCAGTCAGACATCACTAAGCGGATCAATCACTGTTTTTGGTAGAAATGAAATTTCTACGTGGCAAATAATTTCCTAGCAGGTGTAGTAGAGTAATAGAAATCCAACAGACCCAACAGTCATGACATGCATGCTGCTGATTCTGTGTCATTGAATCACTCATTGAAAGGGGCGTGTTCAAAATAATAGCCGTGTGGAGTTCTATTAGTGAGGTCATTCATTCTTTGAACAACAGGTGGCAGTTATTGCCCTTATTTAAGGAAGGAAGGCAGCAAATGTTGGACATGCTGGTTACAGTGCATTTCTCTCTGAAATTCTGAGGAAAATGGGTCGTTCCAGACATTGTTCAGAAGAACAGCGTAGCTTGATTAAAAGTTGATTGGAGAGGGGAAAACATATAAAAGAGCAAAAAATGATCGGCTACTCAGCTAAAATGATCACAAATGCTTTAAAATGGCAAAATCTGAAAGATGTGGAAGAAAGCGAAAAACTACCATTGGAATGGATAGAAGAATAGCCAAAATGAGGCGGACTCAGCCAACAATCAGCTCCAGGAAGATGAAAGAAGGTGTGACGTTCCCTGTGAGGACTGTTACAATTAGAAGACGCCGATGTGAAGCCAAGCTATCTGCAAGAAGTCCCCGCAAAGTCCCACTGTTGGAGAAAGACGTGTGCTGAAGAGGTTACAATCTGCCAAAGAGCACATTGACTGGCCTAAAGAGAAATGGCGCAACATTTTGTGGACTGATGAAAGTAAGATTGTTCTTTTTGGGTCTAGTGGGCGGAGACAGTTTGTCAGACGACCCCCAAACACTGAATTCAAGCCACAGTACACTGTGAAGACCGTGAAGCATGGTGGTGCAAGCATCATGATATGGGGATGTTTCTCATACTACGGTGTTGGGCCTATTTATGGCATACCAGGGATCATGGATCAGTTTGAATACATCAGAATACTTGAAGAGGTCATGCTGGCTTATGCTGAAGAGGAAATGCCCTTGAAATGGGTGTTCCAACAAGACAACGACCCCAAACACACCAGTAAACGTGCAACATCTTGGTTCCAGACCAACAAGATGGACGTTATGGAGTGGCCAGCCTAATCCCTGGATCTTCATCCAATAGAAAACTTGTGGGGTGACATCAAAAATGCAGTTTCTGAGGCCAAACCAAGAAATAGAGAAGAACTGTGGAATGTGGTCCAATCATCCTGGACTGGAATACCTGATCACAGGGGCCAGAAGTTGGGGGACTCCATGCAACACAGATGTACAGCAGTTCTCAGAAACAGTGCGACTACAACCAAATATTCATGAAGTCATTCAAAGGAAATCAAAATCTAACAGAGCCAAAAATGTTAGAATTGTGTTGATGTCACAATATTTATGGACCTGACTGGATTTGGTGGGGAGAAAGTCCTGGGAAGTAGGGAACAATATAATTCACATGAGCTACGAAAAGTCCTGAACTTCTGGCGATCTCCTGTAAAGAACTCAGGCATAGGTACCTGGGGTTCCGGTAGGACAGAGGTTTCAAGGAACATACTGGTTGCTGTTTGAGTACTTGTGCCAGAGGTTACTGTGTCTGGGAGGACATTAGAGTCGGTTTGCAGTTTACTCTCCAGGTGCTTAAAATTTCTTTGTAGGTCGTGTATCACGTTGAACAAAGAAGTCACAGCTTGGCGAATGTCCCCCAGTTGTGAGGCCTCCCTTTCAGACTCCATCATTGGCTGACTGGTACTGTCACATACCTGATGGGAGACTGAATTGATGAGGTCGGCCTCATTTGTATCACTAGCCCTGACCCCATTGAAGTTGGAACAGAGGGCGTCTAGGGTCCAGGGGGACAAGAGCGCCAGAGGTTTGCTTGTGGCTCTTGCAGATGATGACCTTGATAGGCAGGATATCCTCTGATTTGGGTACTGTGGTGATAGATCAGGCAGGTACAGTGATTTGCCAGATGCACAGCAGAGCCAGGTATGTAGCCAGGACACAGGACTGGAGCGGAGTCGTAGGATAGCCAGGGTCATAACAGTCAGGCAGCGCGGTACAGAATCAGGAGGAAAAGCCAAAGTCAGGATCAGAGCCGAAGTCAGAAACCGGGGGGCAGGAGAGTACTCAGAGTTGGGTCAGGAACAAGCCGGGTCAGCACCAAAGGAAACGCACAGGAACAAGCAGGACACGGGGGGAGCTGAAGACCAGTCAGCACTGAATCTGGGCAGAGGCGCACCTTAAATAGCCCGTCTGGCGCCAATCTTCGCCGAGCATGTGCGCAATCGCTCATTCCTGCGTGCCTGCGCACAACCCTCATTTCTTCTGCAGGATCTCTTTCGTGCATGCGCGTTCCTGATCGTGATCCTTCTTGCCGGAAATCCCTTACAATAGCTCTCTATATGAGATGATTTGCCCCAAGTGACCACAAAAGTAATAACAGAGATCAGGCTATGCCACTTGAGAGCTCTCAGACAAGGGGACTAGGGTTAGTCCTGAGGAGAAGAATTTAAAGTTAAACACAAGTCTGCCTTCAGGATAAAGTTGTCTAACTATAGTCCTTAAAGTGAACCTTCTACCGGCTAGGTTGGGGCCCTTGAAGACATTGGGACTAGGACATGTCAACTTCTTACACATGGACACTATCAAAGGCTCAGACTAACTGTAGGTCTGTGACCCACTCACCACTCTCTCTGTCTGGAATCCTCCTGTATCGGTTGGCTGAAGTGTTGGAGGGGCCCTCCTTTATTTGCTGACTCTTACTTGTGGCAGGAAAGATGACAACACTCTGGCAGTTCACCTTTGTGATTCCTTAAGTGGGTCTGAATAGCAGCAGCCTGGTTCACAGACTGGAGATCCAGAAAGGGTACCGGAACAGCTGATGGTGCAACAAAGCCTAGCTTACTCGAGCTTGCTGGGTCAGGGTACATCAGTGGTCAGCATACTGCAGATCAGTGGCTCTTACCACTCCCAGCGAGACACACCACAGTCTTTTTTCAATCACTGATTAGTGTTCTCCACAACTGCCTTACTCTTTCATGGGCTTTTCTATTCTTAAAACGTCTCCTGATCTCAGGCATCAATGGATACTGTAGTCAATGATTCTAATCCCCCTCCAAACTACATCTCCCAGAATGCTGCAGCCCAAAGACAATCACAAGCTAAAAAGCACACCTCCTGCTGCTGCCATCTCGTGGATGAAAGGGAGTCCTGCAGCGCCAGTAACATTACTTTCTGTACATCCCCATACATTTCACACATCCCCTTTTAGTCACACTGTCATTTGCAATTGAGGGAGGAGTCAGGAAATATTTCCCCAGTTTAGTTGGTACCAGTTACCATTTAGAGAAAATGTTTTTCTTCCACCAGGGACTGTTTTAAGACATTCTAGCTTTCCACTTGGACCAGTCCTCTTGTTCCACAATGGTATTAAACTCCTGCTCTGATGCTAAAAGCTTGTGATAGCCTATTGGGAGAATTAACTTTCTGGGTATAAGATGCAAAAATGGTTCCCCCAGAGCCCAGGTAACACACTAGTTTTCAAAAGCTGTCATAGCACATAGACCTGTGGCCTTTCAATAAACCATTTACTGTAGATAGTGTGAGATTTGTTACCAGTGAAACAATTCTGCCTGAGCCATGTCTAATTTCTCTCTCCTCTCTCCTCATCCCCTTAATAAAATGATGTACTCTATGCAGGCACTTGTTTAACCACCACACAGAGGTACGTTGTTTCGTCAAGACCCTTGTTCCAGCAGGGCAGCGTCTGTGCCCAGGGCAGCCACCCCTTCTTCCTACCCCTTGTCTGCCATCGCTTGCTATGTGAGCACTTGTGTGGGCCTGCTCCCAAGCTAGCTCTGTGTGTCAATAGACATCTCATGGCCTGTGATTGACAATGGTAAGTATCACTGATGGGGGGCAAGTCTCTGATGGGGGTGCTGCTTATGATTGAGTGCGGCTTTGAACGAGTGCATAGAAGAAGCCGTTAAACATAGCAGTTGAACTAAAGCAGGAGAACTTCAGCAGCAGGAAGACACAACAACAGCAAGAAACTCTACTGCATGCTGGACAGACAGCAAGCAAACACCCTGGGAAACATCTCTTACATGCCTGAGTCCTACTCCGTGTACCTTTTATATAATACATCCCCTCTTCTCCTTTCCATATTACCATCCTCTGTTCCCAAATCTCATTTCTTTACCCCTCTGCTCCACCTCAAAACTTGTACATCTCCTCCTCTTTGCTATCATCTCCCTACTATTGCTCTCATCACCTCCCCAAAATGCCTCTTCCACTCCTCCTTCTCATTTTCATCTCCTCTGTTACCAAAATCCATTCACTATATCCCTCTGCTCCTCCCAAACAATTGTATATTGTGTCCTCACTGCTTCCTTCACCCCTCCACCCACCACCTCCTCCTATTACTCCACTCTCCCACTGACCCGAACACCTCCACTGGTAGTTTCTCATGCTCCTGCACATCCCGCTCTCATGCCACCTATCTCACCCTTCTCCTCCTAATCGCGGGGGACATCTCACCGAATCCTGGCCCTCCACCACCTCCCTCACCTGCACAACACCCTCCTGCCTCCACGTCCGGACGCAACCCCCGCAACTTAATATCTGTCCCCCTGCTCCCTAAAATCTCCCCCCTGTTTTCATGTGCACTCCTGAACGCCCGATCGGTGTGCAACAAGCTTACTGCCATCCACAACCTCTTTCTTTCCCGCTCCCTCAACCTCCTGGCCATTACGGAAACCTGGATCCAGCCCACTGACTCTACCTCCCCTGCTGCACTCTCCTACAGAGGTCTCACCTGGACCCACTCACCCAGGCCTAACGGTCGTAAAGGTGGTGGGGTTGGTCTACTCCTCTCACCGCAGAGCACCTTCCGAGTCCTCCCAAACCCCCCTCCCTATCGTTCTCCTCCTTCGAGGCCCACTGCGTCCGACTATTCTCCCCAACCCCCCTGAAGATTGCTGTGATATACCCGCCTCCTGGATCCATACCCCGCTTCCTGGATGACTTCTCCTCCTGGCTACCCTTCTTCCTCTCCTCTGAACTACCCACCATCATCCTTGGGGATTTTAACATCCCTGTCAACCTCCACAACTTGCACAGTGCATACAATCCACCACCCACTCCAACGGTAATATCCTTGATCTCGTCTTCTCCAACCGCTGCGCTCCCCACAACCTCACTAACACCCCCTTCCCTCTCTCTGACCACAACCTGATTACCTTCTCTATCTCCTCGTCCTCCAACGCCTACCCCTCCAAATGTCACACTACTACCAGCCGTAACCTCCGCAACCTTAACCCTGCCCCCCTCCACTCTGCAGCTGATCAACTCCATGACAGCATCCTCCCCCTGTCCTGCCCCGACTTGGCCATGACTGCCTACAACAACACGCTGTCAACAGCCCTTGACTCACTAGCGCCTTTAACCACACGCAACATCAGACCCCGACCTCTCCAGCCCTGGCAGACTGATCACACCAAAAACCTCAAATGACACAGTCGTGCCCTGGAGCGACTATGGTGCAAAACCAAATCCCAACAAGCCTTCACCCGCTACAAATCTGCCTTCTGTCTTGGAAATTTGCTTTAACAAATTTCTCCTTACTGTGAGTACTCGCAGTTGGATGCGCAGAAATCCCCCATAAAGCTGTGCGAATCTCGCTTACCACGACTGCAGCTAAACTACACGATACCTGCCCATCCAACTGGGTTAGCTCTGTTGAAATGTAGGGGATGGAGCTCCGTTACCCTAGAATGATCACACGACATTCTCAGGTTGATGGTTGAATTCACATAAGGGCAGTTTTCATTCTCCCCTTTGGTTTTATTACAAATACACACACGCCCCCCACATGAATAAGGTCAAACCCCTCCCACAGAACAATGCAATGGGGAGTGCCTATACACAGGATGTACATTCCGATTGGAGCATAGCCTTTCCTATTATCTATCACTGGTCCTCCCCCATGAGCCTTCTGAGGTCAGCAGACTTCCTCCCCTTCCCCCCATGAGCCCTCTATGGAGAGCATATCTCCTCCCCTTCCCCCCATGAGCCCTCTATGGAGAGCATATCTCCTCCCCTTCCCCCCATGAGCCCTCTATGGAGAGCATATTTCCCAGCTCCTAGCAGTATGTCCATTCCCTGTACAAGCATCCCCTAGGAACATCAGTCTGTACCTGGATGGGCCCGATACGATCTTTATTAAAACACATCCATCCAGATACAGTTCAGATTGGTAATGGGTTGTAAGATATGCATAAGCCTACACGTGGAGTTCGTACCGCTTGCGTTACAAAGTCCATGTGGTACTATGCTGCTGATATGTGGATACAGACCCGCGGTCTACTGCCAGCGGCATTCGCATCGAATGCCGTGGTGGTATACACGCCGGTCTATAAGCGCAGATCCGCCATCTCATCCATTACCGAGCTGAGTACTGTAATACATACATTGTACATGCGCATGGCCCAATTGCAGCCTTCAGAGCTTTAATTAAGCCACACGAGAGACATATGAATAACACGAATATATGACACATTTAAAGTTCAACCAACAATACAAAATTTCCATGACACTTCCACACCTACACCTCCTCCCTCCACGCTGCCAAACAAGCCTACTTCCTGACCCTCATCAAGGCCCTCTCCTCCAATCCTCACCAACTCTTCTCCACCTTCAACTCTCTACTCTCGCCACCCCCACCTCCACCCAGCACCTCACTCACTGCCCTTAAGATTGCCAATCACTTCAAAAACAAGATTGACGCAATTCGCAAGGACATCGTCGCAACTCACATGCCCTCTCAACCCGTCCCCTCTCACACAGCTACCCCCTCATCCCCCCTCCCCCTTGACATAACCTGCAGGGACTTCATCGCTGCTCATACTCCCTCCAGCCCCATTCCCCCTCACTCAGCTACCCCCTCATCACCCCTCTCCCACGGCTCCACCACTGCTCTGACCTCCACTTCCACCCCACCCTACATTCCTCATACTGAAGCCCCACCAACACTCTGCACCTTTGACCTTACTACCATCGAGGAAGTCTCCAAGATCCTCTCTGATGCCCGCCTCACCACCTGCCCCCTCGACCCTATCCCCTCACAACTCCTACGACCTCCCCCCCCTCCACCCTACGCTCCCTCACCCACATCTTCAATCTCTCCCTCTCCTCCGGCACTTTCCCCTCCCCTCTGAAACATGCACACATCACCCCCATACTTAAAAAGCCCTCCCTGGACCCCAATGACTCGAACAACCTCAGACCCATCTCCCTGCTCCCATTTACGTCTAAACTCCTCGAGCACCTCGTCTACACCCGACTATGCTCTCACCTCAACGACAACCACCTCCTCGATCCCCAACAGTCTGGCTTCCGTCCCCTACACTCCACCGAAACCGCCTTACTCAAACTCTCCAACGACCTGCTAACCGCCAAAGCTAATGGCCACTATTCAGTGCTCCTACTCCTTGACCTCTCTGCGGCCTTCCACACAGTCGACCACCCCCTCCTCCTCAAAAAACTACACTCCCTCGTTCTCAGAGATTCTGCTCTCTCCTGGCTCTCATCCTACCTGTCACAACGCTCTTTCAGCGTTACCTATAATGCTACCTCCTCCCCCTCTCTGTTGGGGTCCCTCAAGGCTCTGTCCTAGTGCCGCTTCTCTTCTCCATCTACACCTCCTCCCTTGGCCAACTCATACACTCTCACGGCTTCAACTACCACCTCTATGCCGACGACACACAAATCTATCTCTCAACCCCCCACCTCACCCCCTCGGTCTCCGCCCGAATCACACACCTACTGAGCAACATATCAGACTGGATGTCGCTCCACTTCCTCAAACTGAACCTCTCCAAAACTGAGTTTCTTGTCTTCCCCCCAGCCCGGACACCACCCCCATTGACTTTTCCATCACATCCAGCAATGCCACCATCAAACCCGCCCCGCAGGCCAGAGTACTTGGTGTCATTCTGGACTCCAACCTATCCTTCCAGCCCCAAGTCCAATCTTTAACACACTCGTGCAGACTCCACCTCCGCAACATCGCCAAAATCCGCATGTTCCTAACTCCTGAAACCACTAAACAGCTCATCCACTCCCTCATCATATCACGACTCGACTACTGCAACTCCCTCCTCACTGGCCTGCCTCGCCGCTGGCTATCCCCGCTTCAGTCGATCCTGAATAGGGCTGCCAGACTCATTCACCTTTCCAACCGCTCCATTTCCGCCACCCCCCTCTGCCAATCCCTCCACTGGCCTCCACTCAGTGTCCTCCACCCCCCTCTGTCAATCCCTCCACTGGCTTCCGATTGCGGAACGGATCAAATTCAAAATCCTAACGCTGACGTACAAAGCTTTCCACCGTACTGCCCCAAACTACATCACCGACCTAATATCCAAGTACCGCCCAGCACGCACACTCCGCTCCTCACAAGACCTCCTTCTCTCTAGTTCCCTGGTCTCCTCCTCCCATGCCCGCCTCCAGGACTTCTCCAGGGTGTCACCCATCCTCTGGAACCCCCTGCCCCAACCCATCAGATTATCACCTACTCTCCTCTCCTTTAGACGCACCCTGAAAACCCATCTCTTCAGGGAAGCCTACCCCACCCCCTGCTAACTTACCGACCTCCTCCACTCTTCCTACCACTCCATCCCCCACAGCTATCTCCTCCTGTGCCACCATCCCCTCCCTCCTAGATTGTAATCTTGAAAGAGCAGGGCCCTCAATCCCCTCATGTTTTGCATTGTATTGGTATTGTTCTGTCACATGTTCTGTCCCCCTTTGTAATGTACAGCGCTGAGCGAACTATTGGCGCTTTATATATACTGTATAATAATAATAAATAATAAGGAGGGGGCTGGGGGGCTGCATACAGAAAGTTTTTTACCTTAATGTATAAACTGCCTTAAAGTAAGAAACCTTCTCCCTTTAGAACCACTTTCACCATACAATGATCTGCTGGAAGCTCTGTCTGTAACACGCTATAAAGTGTCTCTGCCAGGTTTTGTGGCTGGAATGTAGCAGAGAAACGGAGTCACATGTCTGCCATGCTCCATCACATGTACCGTAGGTGTCCCCTTCTGTCAGGTTTTAATTCTTTCCAAGTCCTAGTTGGGGGAATTTCCCTTTATTTCCTGCCTTTGTGAGAATGATGATTGGGAAATAAAGAGAAAGGTAATCACTCCTACAAGGACATGGACAGCAATGAAAACCCATTTTTTCATACAGTATAGACCAGGGTTTCTCAACCAGGGTTCCATGGAACCACAAGGTTCCTTCAAAGGTTGAGCAATGTGCAATTGTTGCCTATCAGATAAGTTCCCACTGACACTACTGATCTTTAGCTACCTGTAAGGGGGGGGGGTGTCAGGACAGGGCTGTGGAACGGACAGGTAGGCCTAGTGGCAGGGCAACGCACTGACTGACGACAACCACCACCAACAGACTGAAGTCCCTCAGGGCGCAGAGTCTAAGTCCCAGGCTGCCCTTCACCAGGGCCCCTGATGGTGGGGATGGACTTGACGCAGCCAGGAACCAGGTTGCGGCCCCCGAGACACCCCGGCTGTGGTAATGGCCGCCGCCAATGGTGTGTAGCTGGTAGGAAATGACAATAGCGTAGTCAGGCAGGCCGGGTCGACAACAACGGTACAGAACAGTAGACAAGAATCACAGGTCATGGGCCGGGTTCAGCAACGGAAGGTCAGATCAAAGGAAAACACAGAGAAGGGTCTAGTCACAAGCCGAGTCAGATACCAGAAGAGTCACGAGAGTATACACAGAGCTGTAGCAACACAAAGACACAAGTGCAAAGAGCATGTGCGGATCACAGGCTTATATGTATTCAGCCACACCCCTCTGGGGGATGAACCTCAGAGACCTGAAGGCATAAAAGACTCCCACCATGCTCTGCAGAAACCCAAGATGGATGCCAGTACATGAAGCCGTACAGTTTCTGGCAATGGTAGGACCTTGACAGTACCTCCTCCTCAAGGGCCCCTCTGCGGCTCAACAAAAGGCTTCAGAGGAAAACGGGCATGAAAAGCTCAGAAGAGGGCAGGGGCATGGACATCCGCGGAAGGAACCCAGGAACGCTCCTCGGGACCATAACCGCGCCAATGAACCAGGAACTGCACCCGACCACGCACCAATCGAGAGTCCAGGATCCGGCTCATACTCCTCATGACCATCAACACGGATGGGATGGGGCTGAGGCAGAGAGGCAGTGAAGCGATTGCAGACCAGAGGCTTCAACAGGGATACATGGAAGACATTGGAGATCCGCATCCCAGGAGGAAGAGCAAGAGCATAGGCCACCAGATTCACCTTGCAGAGAATGCAAAAAGGGCCAAAACGGGGGGCTAGTTTAGGTGCGGGCACCCGCAGATTGAGGTTGCGAGTAGATAACCACACCCGATCGCCGACCTGGTATGAAGGAGCGGTCAGCTGTCTGCGATCAGCCTGGAACTTCTGGCGCTGTGCCGAGTCCCTCAAGGACCTCTGGATCTGCCCCCATGAAGAACGCAGGGCAGCAAGATGGTTCTCCACAGCCGGAATGTCGTGTGTTGAGGACCTCTCAGGTAGTACCGCAGGTTGGAACCCATAGTTGGTCATGAAGGGAGACATCCCGGAGGAGGAGTTGACAGCCGAGTTCCTGGCAAAACTCTGCCCAAGGCAGGAGATCAGCCCAGTCGTCCTGATGGTCCAAGATATAACAACAAAGGAATTATTCCAAGGCCTGGTTGGAACGCTCCGCAGCCCCATTGGACTGCGGGTGGTAGGCTGAAGAGAAGGAGAGCCTAATGCCCAACTGGGTGCAGAAGGCGTGCCAGAACCTGGACACGAACTGACTCCCACGGTCCGAGACAATCACCTTGGGCAACCCATGCAGGGAAAAAATCTCCCTAGAAAAAACCGTGGCCAGTTCTTGCGCTGTTGGTAATTTCTTGATTGGAATGCAATGGCACATTTTGGAAAAGCAATTGACGACCATAAGAATGACCGTATGACCCCGAGACACAGGGAGGTCTACAATAAAGTCCATGCCCAGGTGTGACCAAGGATGCTCCCCATTGGGAATGGTTTGCAGAAGACCCATTGGAAGATGCCGTGGAGATTTATTCTGAGCATAGATCGAACATGCCGCTACATAAGAGGCAATGTCGGCACGGAGAGTTGGCCACCAGAATAAACGAGAGATGACCCAAGACAACTGGTTCCTCCCTGGATGCCTGGCAGTTTTGGAGTTATGGTAGGTACGCAGCAGATGGGTGCGCAACCCCTCGGGTACAAAACATCTACCCTCCGGTCTCTCTGGAGGAGCGTCAGTTTGAGCCGCCAAAATCTGCTCCCCAAGGGGAGAAGTCAGACTGGTGCGAATGGCAGCCAGGATCTGATCCGGAGGTATGACCGAGGTTGGCTCAGAGTCCTCCCTGGACAACTCAGAGTATTGCCGCGATAATGCATCAGCCCTGACATTCTTGGAACCAGGCAAATAGGAGACCACATAGTTGAACCGCGACAAGAACAAGGCCCATCTGGCCTGATGGGGTGTCAATCTCTTGGCCTCCGAAAGATAAGTCATGTTCTTATGATCGGTAAGAATGAGGACCAAAACCGCGGAGCCCTCGAGCAGGTGCCTCCATTCCTTGAGAGCCAGAATGATTCCCAACAACTCCCTATCTCCAATCTGGTAGTTGCCCTCTGCAGAGGAAAGCTTTCTGGAGTAGAACCCACAGGGAAGTAGGCGTCCATCGGGCGACTGACGTTGAGACAGGAGAGAGCCTACTCCCGTTTCGGATGATCAACCTCGAGGACGAAGGGCAATCCAGGATTGGGATGAGACATCGGAGCCGAAGTGAAGAGCCTCGAAAGCTACGATGGCCTCGGATGGCCACTCGTGAGGATTACTGCCCTTCTTGGTTAGGTCTGAGAGAGGCTTTGCCAGCGTGGAGAAGTTCCTGATGAACTTCCGATAGTAGTTGGCGAAACCCAAAAAGCGCTGAATGGGCCGAAGACCATTGGGACGAGGCCACTGCTGAACCGCCGCAACCTTCTGAGGGTCCATGGAGAATCCCTCCGCAGAAATAATGTAGCCAAAAAGGCAACTTGGGATCGATGGAACTCGCACTTCTCGAGTTTACAAAAAAGTTTGTTCTCACGTAATCGTTGCAGCACCTGCTTGACATCCTGGATATGGGACTCCATGGAGGCAGAGTAAACCAGGATGTCATCGAAGTAAACTATCACGCACTGCTGCAACAAGTCACGAAGGACATCATTTATGAATTCCTGAAAAACCGCGGGCACGTTACACAACCCGAAGGGCATCACCAGGTATTCATAGTGACCGGTTCTGGTGTTAAACGCGGTCTTCCACTCATCCCCCTGTTTGATCCGTACGAGGTTGTACGCCGCCCTAAGGTCGAGTTTGGTAAAGACTGTTGCTCCCTTAAGGCGGTCCAACAACTCAGTAATCAAGGAAATCGGGTAGGCATTCTTAGTGGTGATTCGATTGAGACCCCTATAATCGATTCAAGGCCTAAATTCACCACCCTTCTTCTTTACAAAGAAAAAGCCCGCTCCTGCTGGGGAAGTAGACTTACGAATGTGCCCCCGGGAAAGCGCATCCGCAACGTACTCCTCCATGGCCTTATTCTCCACAACCGAGAGAGGATACAGCCTGCCACGCGGAGGAGTGGCACCGGGTTGCAAGGATATGGCGCAGTCATAAGGACGATGAGCAGGTAAGGCACCAGCGCGTACCTTATCAAACACGTCCAGGTACTCCCCATAATCGGTGTGCAACGCAGAGTCTGAGGAGGCACACAACACCTTAACCGGCCCACGGATGCACCCGGCCCCACACTGTGGAGACCACGAGAGAATCTCGGCCGTTCGCCAATTAAAGGTTGGATTGTGCATCTGGAGCCAGGGATACCCCAAAACCACCGAATAGTGTGGGGAAGAAATCACCTGAACACAGGCCAACTCCCTGTGAACAGCCCCAATGGCTACTTCAACTGGCATAGTCTCGTGGGACCGCCCAAGAGAGGACAACATTGATCAGTGGTTTATCTTTGCGGAACGCTGGGGACGAGGAGACTCCACCCAAGATCTGTCCCCGACAGGATCTCAGGTGCGAGCATTTCCCGGACGGACCGGACAGGACTGCCGAAAGTGCCCACCAAAGCCACTGTACAGGCAGCAACCCTCCCGACGCCGAGCGGTCCGCTCTCCCTCGGAAAGGCGAGCAAACCCCAGCTGCATGGGCTCACCATCAGACAATCTATTCCCAGGAGGTGTGGGAGGAGAGGGAGGAATGGGTGGGACAGAAAACGCAGGTGCCAGTCGATTGGAAGGCCTCCTCAGGCGTTCCTTGAGTGAAGGCCTCTCCCTGAGCCTGGTGTCAATCAGGATCAGGAAGGAAATTAGTGCTTCCAGCTCCACAGGCAATTCCTTGGCTGCAATCTCGTCCTTCAATGCATCAGAAAGACCCTGAAAAAACGCAGCCACCAGAGCCTCATTGTTCAAATCCACCTCTGCCGCCAGGGTACAAAACTCTATGGTGTACTCGGCAACGGTCCGTGAACCCTGATGCATAGACATGAGCAGCTTGGCAGCCGAGGCGGAGCAAGCCGGTACGTCTAATACCCTATGGAAGGCATCAACAAAACCGGAAAATTTGTGAATCACCGGGTCATTCCTCTCCCATAAGGGATTTGCCCAGGCCAAGGCCTTGTCTGAGAGTAGCGATATTAAGAAAACCCACCTTTGACCTCTCAGTCGGAAAAGCGTGGGGTATTAATTCGAAGTAAATCCCCACCTGGTTGAGGAACCCACGACACTGACTCGGCTCACCCCCAAAGCGCTGTGGAAGAGGGGCTGAACCAGTCATACCTCTGGGTGCCGCAGCAGCCACAGCGGTAGGTGCAACAAGCGGAACAGCAGCGGGAGCGACCACCGGAGTGACAACCGGCCTAATAGCACCAGGAGTAAGGTGCGCGGTGCGTGCAAGCAGAGTTTGCAATGCCTGAGCGAACTGATCCAAAAGGAGATCCTGTTGATCCAGCCTGGCGACCAACATTGGAAGCGAAGGCTTACCTGCACCGTCAGGATTCATGGCACTTGTGTAATGTCAGGGCAGGAGCTGAGGAATGGACAGGTAGGCCTAGTGGCTGGGTAACGCACTGGCTGACGACAACCACCACCAACAGACCGAAGTCCCTCAGGGCGCGGAGTCTAAGTCCCAGGCTGCCCTTCACCAGGGCCCCTGATGGTGGGGATAAACTTGACACAGCCAGGAATCCGGTCCCGGCCACCGAGATACCCCGGCTGCAGTAATGGCCACCGCGAATGGCGTGTATCTGGTAGGAAATGACAATAGCGTAGTCAGGCTGGCCGGGTTGACAACAACGGGACAAACCGGTACAGAACAGTAGACAAGAATCACAAGTCACGGGCCGGGTTCAGCAACGGAAGGTCAGATCAAAGGAAACACAGAGAAGGGTCTAGTCACAAGCCGAGTCAGATACCAGAAGAGTCACGAGAGTATACACAGAGCTGTAGCAACACAAGACACAAGTGCAAAGAGCATGTGTGGATCACAGGCTTATATGTACTCAGCCACACCCCTCTGGGGGATGGACCTCAGAGACCTGAAGGCATAAAAGACTCCCACCATGCTCAGCAGAAATCCAAGATGGACGCCAGTACATGAAGCCGCACAGTCTCTGGCAAAGGTAGGACCTTGACAGGGGGGGATTCTTCCCAATGTCCTCAGGTGTGAGGAGCATTCTTCCCACTGACCATCACACTAATGTATCAGGAGTTGTAGATATAGTCATTTTTAGCCGGGGTTCCCTGAGACCGGAAAGTTACTTCAAGAGTTCTTCTATGTTGAAAAGGTTGAGAAAGGCTGGTGTAGACAATCGTGAAATGTTTTAGTGCTTTGCCCCTGTTGGGGAGTTTTCTGAATATTGTGTTCCGATAAGCATTGCTAATGAAATAGAGAGTAAAGGTAAATTGGTGAGAACATTTTGAAACAGCTAGAAAGACTGCAGAAAGGATCTACCAATCCTGTACAACGGAGTGCTAAGGGGTTCAATAATTCTGTACCAATACAGATCCTAATCAGCATGTCCCTCAAACTCATTAAACACCATAGCTCATTCTACTGACCAATTTTTGTTGTGAATTTTCTCTAGAAGAGTGGGTCTTGTGTCCAAACACCCAACAAATCAAATCATATATGACTCATTCGCCCCTATTGGACATCCCCAACCTGGGATGTAAGATATTTTACTAGAAAAAATATATATATATTTCTAGGGAAATATATCTTATAATTGAATAATTGTAATTCTGAACTACTGAAGGTGTACTGAGTAAGAAATATAAGAATAAACCAACTTTGTTAGATCAGCTACACTGCTGGATATAGATTTCATATTTTCAGATTGATGGTACTATTACCGTTCTTTGTTCTGTAGTGTAAATCGGTCTCAGTCGATGTTTCTATTCTTCCGTTCTTTGTTCTGTATTGTAAATCGGTCTCAGTCGATGTTTCTATTCTTCCCTTCTTTGTTCTGTAGTGTAAATCGGTCTCAGTCGATGTTTCTATTCTTCCCTTCTTTGTTCTGTAGTGTAAATCGGTCTCAGTCGATGTTTCTATTCTTCCGTTCTTTGTTCTGTAGAGTAAATCGGTCTCAGTCGATGTTTCTATTCTTCCCTTCTTTGTTCTGTAGTGTAAATCGGTCTCAGTCGATGTTTCTATTCTTCCCTTCTTTGTTCTGTAGTGTAAATCGGTCTCAGTCGATGTTTCTATTCTTCCCTTCTTTGTTCTGTAGTGTAAATCGGTCTCAGTCGATGTGTATAAAGTTCTGGTGATTGTGTCTCCTCCTGGGCAGATCTGCCGGTGACTGAGAGGATCTGCCGTGTGCCATGAGATGTTCTCTGCTCCTCTGTGTCTGTTACCTGCTCATCCTCATCCTTCACATCACATACTATGGCATTGTATTGACCCAGAGATCAGCACCTCATTGTAGACTTACTATGAACAAGCCATTGTTTGAGTATGAATATTACCAGAAGGGAGACGTGATTATCGGAGGACTGATTTCTGCTCACTTTACTACTGAATTTCCGATACATTTATATGAAGGCGATTATTTTGATTCATTGTTATGCTTCTCTTATTGTTACTTGTAAGTCTCTTTTCATCATCTTTGCTCTGTCTGTATGACTCAACAAAGAGAAAAAATAATGCTTTGTCTTCATTTTCACTGTAATATTTTATGAAAATGTACAAATGTTTCTAATGATGTTTTATACATTTTCTGATTACTTGAGCCCAGTCTGTGTTTCACCAAAAAATAAATGTGATAACTATGGCTTGCATAATACTTTGTCTTCAGGCCGTGCTGGGATTTCTGATAGATAGTCATGTCATGTGCCTATTGATGGCTCCTGCAGAATGAAAATCTTGATGTCTCTCTTTCTGCCAGGAGGGAGGGAGGTGTGCTGTCATTTAATAGCTTATTAGTATAGTCTCCTACTATTCAGGGATGGTCACAGTCAACAGTACAACAAATGGCCGCTGCCCCAGTCTATAACTGGCCTTCACAGCAAGGAGCACATGGAAGGGCGACGCATGTCAAACAACAAAACAGAACAATTCCCGGCTCTAACTTGCCAGCTAGCCTGCAAACAAACCAAATTAACCTGTCTAGCAGTATGCGTTAGAAACAGGGGTTTAGTTAGCATACGTTTGCAAATACATGCGTAAGCTACAGAGCCTCGTCACGGCACCCCAATATTCTGTAGTTCCTAACTCTCCAATTTTAAGAGCCCCCATAGTAGAAGCACATGTATTTAATGGATAGACCAAGGGCAGGTGGACTGGGGTGCCATGGTGAGGCTCTGTAGCTTACTGTTTGTACTGTTGAATTGTTGGTGAGGGGGCGCACTGGACACCTTGGCTGCCGTTGTGCTACATGCTGGGTGTTCAGTGCACTCCTGTACCTTTTAAGGTGGGGTGGGCTCCTTCAGGTTCATCTGTCCTTCGTCTATCCATTAAATACATGTGCCTCTAGTATGGGGGCTCTTAAAATTGGAGAGTTAGGAACTAGAGAAAACTGGGGTGCCATGATGAGGCTCTGTAGTTTACTGTTTGTACTGTTGAATTGTTGGTGAGGGGGTGCACTGGACACCTTGGCTGCCATTGTGCTACATGTTGGGTGTCCAGTGCGCTCCTGTACCTTTAAGGTGGGGTGGGCTCCCTCAGTGGCCTTGATCTATATATTAAATACATGTGCCTCTACTATGGAGGCTCTTAAAATTAGAGAGTTAGGAACTACAGAATACTGGGGTGCCATGACGAGGCTCTGTAGCTTGCAAATGTGTGCTAACAACCCGTTTCTAACGCATACTGCTAGACAGGTTAATTCGGTTTGTTTGCAGGCTGGCTGGTAACTTAGAGCCGGGAATTTGTCTTTTTTGTTGTTTGACATGGTCACAGTCAAGCCTATTCACAACACTGCAGTAAGTCAGCCTGGTGAAAACTTAGGGGTATACGTATAAAGCAATGAATGACATTCAACAAATATTCACTGCAGGTGATTCTCCCTGCTAAATTTGCTTTAAATGACAGTGATTGATTCACCAGCAGTGAAAGATTGGCAAAGTCACATTTACTGCTTTATAAGTATGGCTTCTTGTTCCTCATGCTCACTATTTGCTTTCACTATGGATGAGCAAATCTAGGTTCAGACTGGTCAGCCCCCTGTTCAGCTGGAGCCAAGCATCATACACAGACGTGGTATTTCTATGGCTTCTATATGGCCGCTTCTCTCTGTTAATGGTCACTAAGGAAGCAGTGGGTGCTGGCTCCTGCCACCTTCCTAGGAACCGTTGGCTCTGTCCTCATCAACATGGTGACAAGATACTTTGCCAGGGGGTGGTATGGTTCTGGCCCACTCTCTTTTGTATGGTTCAGGAGGGCTCCCACCACCTTCCCTAGCCATCCAGGCTGCATGCTTTGATTAAGGGTCTGAAATGGATTTTTGGGGTAACCCCAATCATTTTTTTTTAGGTGTGAGGTCCCCCATTAAAATCCACACCAGACTCAAACACTGTGTAGGGTGCGCTACAAAGCAAAAAAACAAACTTTAAATTGCAGGTTGATGACGTTACAATACTGACTTCTTTAAGACATTTTCAAAGGTCTGCAGAATACATAGCAATTTTTAGTACAAAATAATAAATGCACATTTTTTGCTGGTAAAAAAAATGTGCATTTATTATTGTTTTCTGCAGGAGCCTGTAAAGCATTACACCATGGTGGTGCAGGTCTCATGCAGATCTGTCAGTATTATTTGTTTGCCCGTACGGGATGTACGAGATGTGCGGAGTGTACGGGGTGTATGGGGATGTACACAATGTATGGGATGTATGGGGTGTACGAGATGTACGGGGTGTACGAGATGTATGGGGTGTACACAATGTATGGGATGTACGGGGTGTACGAGATGTACGGGATGTATGGGGTGTACAAGATGTACGCTGTGAACACGATGTGTGGGATGTACGGGGATGTATGGGATGTACAGGGATGTATGGGATGTACGCTGTGTACACGATGTATGGGATGTACGGGATGTACAGGGTGTATGGGATGTACAGGGTGTACAGGGATGTACCAGGTGTATGGGATGTACAGGGTGTACGGTGTGTACAGGATGTACGGGGTGTACGGGGATGTATGGGGTATACACAATGTATGGGATGTATGGGATGTATGGGGTGTACGAGATGTACGGGGTGTACGGGGATGTATGGGGTGTACACAATGTATGGGATGTATGGGATGTATGGGGATATACAAGGATGTATGGGATCTATGGGATGTGCTGGGATGTATGGGATCTGTGGGTTGTACGGGGATGTATGAGGTGTATGAGATGTACAAGGTATACATGGATGTACGAGGTGTACAAGATGTACGAGGTGTATGGGGATGTATGGGATGTACGGGATGTACGAGGTGTATGGGATGTATGGGATGTATGGGATGTACAGGATGTACAGGGTTTACACGATGTAGGGGATGTACGGGGATGTATGGGATGTACGGGATGTACGAGGTGTATGGATGTATGGGGTGTACAAGATGTACGCTGTGAACACGATGTGTGGGATGTACGGGGATATATGGGATGTACAGGGATGTATGGGATGTACGCTGTGTACACGATGTATGGGATGTACGGGATGTACAGGGTGTATGGGATGTACGGGGTGTACATCGATGTACCAGGTGTATGGGATGTACAGGGTGTACGGTGTGTACAGGATGTACGGGGTGTACACGATGTATGGGATGTACGGGATGTACGGGGATGTACGGAAAGTACGCTGTGTACACGATGTATGGGGATGTACGGGGATGTATGGAATGTACGAGGTGTAAAAGATGTACGGGGATGCATGGGATGTATGAGGTGTACGGGATGTATGGTATGTACGAGGTGTACGGGTTGTATAGGATGTACGAGGTGTACGGGTTGTATAGGATGTACGAGGTGTATGGGATGTACGGGATGTATGGGATGTACAGGATGTACAGGGTTTACACGATGTAGGGGATGTACGGGGATGTATGGGATGTACGGAATGTACGAAGTGTACGGATGTATGGGGTGTACAAGATGTACGCTGTGAACACGATGTGTGGGATGTACGGGGATGTATGGGATGTACAGGGATGTATGGGATGTACGCTGTGTACATGATGTATGGGATGTACGGGATGTACAGGGTGTATGGGATGTACGGGGTGTACAGGGATGTACCAGGTGTATGGGATGTACAGGGTGTACGGTGTGTACAGGATGTACGGGGTGTACACGATGTATGGGATGTACGGGATGTACGGGGATGTACGGAAAGTACGCTGTGTACACGATGTATGGGGATGTACGGGGATGTATGGGATGTACGAGGTGTAAAAGATGTACGGGGATGCATGGGATGTATGAGGTGTACGGGATGTATGGTATGTACGAGGTGTACGGGTTGTATAGGATGTACGAGGTGTACGGGTTGTATAGGATGTAAGAGGTGTATGGGATGTACGAGGTGTACGGGTTGTATGGAGTGTACATGATGTGTGCTGTGTACAAGATGTACAGGATGTATGGGATGTACGGGGATGTACAAGGTGTACAAGATGTACGGGGATGTATGGGATGTACGAGGTGTATGGGATGTATGGGAAGTACGGGGCAGGGGTGGACTGACCATTCGAGCACTCAGGCACTGCCCAGGGGCTCGGGGTCAGTAGAGGGCCCCCATGAAATGCCCCTGGTACCTTTTATAGGCTTTTTTTGGGTGTACTTTGAGTTTGGCCAAGGACAAAGGAGCCCCATGATCCCCTATTGCCGGGGGGCCCCATGAGTTGTCAGTCTGCCCCTGGTACAGGGTGTACAGAATGTACGGGGTGTACATAATGTATGGGATGTACGGGTTGTACAGAATGTGTGGGGATGTATGGGGTGTATGGGATAACGAGGTGTACGTAATGTATGGGATGTAAGGGGATGTATGGGGATGTATGAAGTGTATGGGATGTACAAGGTGAACGGGGATGTACAAGGTGCACAGGATGTGTGGGGTGTATGGGGTGTACAGGGATGTACGAGGTGTATGAGGTGTACGAGGTGCAAGAGATGTAGAGGGTGTATGGGGGTGTACAGGATGTAAGGGATGTACAGGGTGTATGGGGGTGTACAGGATGTAAGGGATGTACAGGGTGTATGGGGGTGTACAGGATGTATGGGATGTACGAGGTGTATGGGATGTATGGGATGTACGGGGATGTATGAAGTGTATGGGATGTACAAGGTGCACGGGATGTAGGGGCTGTATGGGGTGTACAGGATGTACGGGGGTGTATGGGATGTACAAGGTGCACGGGATGTATGGGCTGTATGGGGTGTACAGGATGTATGGGGGTGTATGAAGTGTATGGGATGTACAAGGTGCACGGGATGTATGGGCTGTATGGGGTGTACAGGATGTACGGGGGTGTATGAAGTGTATGGGATGTACAAGGCGCACGGGATGTAGGGGCTGTATGGGGTGTACAGGATGTACGGGGGTGTATGGGATGTACAAGGTGCACGGGATGTATGGGCTGTATGGGGTGTACAGGATGTATGGGATGTATGGGGTGTACAGGATGTACTGGGTGTACACGATATATGGGATGTACTACGGGGATATATAGGGATGTACAGGGTGTATGGGATGTACGGGGTGTATGAGATGTACGGGGTGTATGAGATGTACGGGATGTACTGGATGTACGGGGTGTATGGGATGTATGGTGTGTATGGGATGTACGGGGTATATGGGATGTACGGGGTGTACGAGGTGTATGGGATGTACAGGATGTACGGGGTATATGGGATGTACGGGGTGTATGGGATGTACGGGGTGTATGGGATGTACAGGGTGTATGGGATGTACGGGGTGTATGGGATGTACGGGGTATATGGGATGTACGGGGTGTACGAGGTGTATGGGATGTACAGGATGTACGGGGTATATGGGATGTACGGGGTGTATGGGATGTACGGGGTATATGGGATGTACGGGGTGTATGGGATGTACGGGGTGTATGGGATGTACGAGGTATATGGGGTGTATGGGATTATGGGATGTATGGGATGTACGGGGTGTATGGGATGTACGAGGTATATGGGGTGTATGGGATGTATGGGATGTACGGGATGTATGAGATACAAGCAGATATACTGACAGGAAGAATGAATGAACTACCATGGAGCTGCGAGTTCATTGAGGACTACGAGCCGACAGCCACTAAGGATTTTAGGACTTGTAGTCCCTCCTTCACAGAGGACTGTAAATGAGTAATGCGGCCAGGTGGGCAGGGCCCCGCATGGGCATGTTTTTTTTTAAATTTGACAGCTAGGGAGAGGATCCCCTGGTGGCTGTCACAGCGGGGATTGGGGGGTGCGGGGGCCAGTCTGATCATTACATGTTACATGTTACCCCCTGAATATGGCTGTAACATGTTAATAAATGTCAGTGCTGCTGTCTCAGTTTTTGTCCATCACTGAAATGCGTCACTTCAGAGGACGGATTAAAAACCTGCACTACTCTACAATACCTGGTTATGTAGAACAAACACATGAGGTGCGGTCTGAGAGAACAAACTTACACAGGAGTGCCGGAGCCAACAAAATACATACTATTGTAAAATAATAGTGCAAAAAACCCCACACTAGTCTATTAAAAGTCTTCAGCATCAACAAAAACTGAACCCATCTTCCACAAGGCCATGGAAATTATTCTGCACAAAAATGTGTTCACTCCTCTACCATGAGCTCAGGAGGACAAACTCTCCCCTCCTTGGTAGGACCTTCAAATTATAAAAGGTCGGAATGGGCAGATCACCCTTTAACCACTTCCAGTCCGGACACTTCCCCCCCTTCCAGTCCAGACACTTCCCCCCCTTCCAGTCCAGACACTTCCCCCCCTTCCAGTCCAGACACTTTCCCCCCTTCCAGTCCAGACACTTTCACCCCCTTCCATTCCAGCCACTTTCCCCCCCTTCCAGTCCGGACACTTTCACCCCCTTCCATTCTGGACACTTTCACCCCTTCCATTCCAGCCACTTTCACCCCCTTCCAGTCCGGACACTTCCCCCCCCCTTCCAGTCCGGACACTTTCCCCCCCTTCCAGTCCGGACACTTTCCCCCCCTTCCAGTCCGGACACTTTCACCCCCTTCCATTCTGAACACTTTCACCCCCTTCCATTCTGGACACTTTCACCCCCTTCCATTCCAGCCACTTTCACCCCCTTCCAGTCCGGACACTTTCCCCCCTTCCAGTCCGGACACTTTCACCCCCTTCCAGTCCGGACACTTTCACCCCCTTCCAGTCCGGACACTTTCCCCCCCTTCCAGTCCGGACACTTTCACCCCCTTCCAGTCCGGACACTTTCTCCCCCTTCCAGTCCGGACACTTTCACCCCCTTCCAGTCCGGACACTTCCCCCCCCTTCCAGTCTGAACACTTTCCCCCCTTCCAGTCCGGACACTTTCCCCCCTTCCAGTCCGGACACTTTCCCCCCCTTCCAGTCCGGACACTTTCCCCCCCTTCCAGTCCGGACACTTTCACCCCCTTCCAGTCCGGACACTTTCACCCCCTTCCAGTCCGGACACTTTCACCCCTTCCAGTCTGGATACTTTCACCCCCTTCCAGTCCGGATACTTTCACCCCCTTCCAGTCCGGATACTTTCACCCCCTTCCAATCCGGATACTTTCACCCCCCTTCCAATCCGAATACTTTCACCCCCCTTCCAGTCTGAACACTTTCACCCCTTCCAGTCTGGACACTTTCCCTCCCCCTTCCAGTCCGGACACTTTCCCCCCCTTCCAGTCCGGACACTTTCCCCCCCTTCCAGTCCGGACACTTTCACCCCTTCCAGTCTGGACACTTTCACCCCTTCCAGTCTGGACACTTTCACCCCTTCCAGTCCGGACACTTTCACCCCTTCCAGTCCGGACACTTTCACCCCTTCCAGTCTGGATACTTTCACCCCCTTCCAGTCCGGATACTTTCACCCCCTTCCAGTCCGGATACTTTCACCCCCTTCCAGTCCGGATACTTTCACCCCCCTTCCAATCCGGATACTTTCACCCCCCTTCCAGTCTGAACACTTTCCCCCCTTCCAGTCTGGACACTTTCCCTCCCCCTTCCAGTCCGGACACTTTCCCCCCCCCTTCCAGTCCGGACACTTTCCCCCCCCCTTCCAGTCTGGACACTTTCCCCCCCCCTTCCAGTCCGGACACTTTCCCCCCCCCTTCCAGTCTGGACACTTCCCTCCCCCCCTTCCAGTCGGGACACTTCCCCCCCCCTTCCAGTCCGGACACTTCCCCCCCCTTCCAGTCCGGACGCTTCCCCCCCCCTTCCAGTCCAGATGCTTTCCCCCCCTTCCAGTCCGGACGCTTTCACCCCCTTCCAGTCCGGACGCTTTCCCCCCCTTCCAGTCCGGACGCTTTCACCCCCTTCCAGTCCGGACGCTTTCCCCCCTTCCAGTCCGGACGCTTTCCCCCCCTTCCAGTCTGGACGCTTTCACCCCCTTCCAGTCCGGATGCTTTCCCCCCCTTCCAGTCCGGACGCTTTCCCCCCCTTCCAGTCCGGACGCTTTCCCCCCCTTCCAGTCCGGACGCTTTCACCCCCTTCCAGTCCGGACGCTTTCACCCCCTTCCAGTCCGGACGCTTTCACCCCCTTCCAGTCCGGACGCTTTCACCCCCTTCCAGTCCGGACGCTTTCCCCCCCTTCCAGTCCGGACGCTTTCCCCCCCTTCCCCTGGACAAAATGTATTCAGTTATCTTTTTAATACAAAATAAAATAACCCAAATTCGGTTATAACCAAAAATTATAATTCTAATTTTTTTTACATGTTTATTTTATTTTTCTATATTATTTATGGATTTTTTTTTTTTACATACTGTCACCCTAGCAGTGTGGGGTCACCATGGTGACACTGTACTACTTGTGGGAGGTGATGAAGATTTTTTTTTTTCCACTTATTGCTTTTACACCCTTAAAGGCTGTATAAGCAATCATTTCTCCTTCTCTCTGGCTGCATTCCTGCAGCCATTGAGAAATACTGTGTGAGCTGTGATTGGTCACAGCTTGTCACATGGTACAAGGCTGTTGTGAATGGCCCTGTACCATGTGACCTCTGTCAGAAGTGACATCTTGCTTGCTACTCTTCATGTGATCACTGATTGGCCAATCAGTGATCACATGATCAGGACCTCACACAGAGGTCCCGTACAATGATCGGTGTTCCACTGTGTGAGGACACAGCAGGCACCGGATCGCAGTGCTGCTCCCAGGGAGCACGCACAATCAGGGGGCAGGAAGGCCATTTATAAATGGTCACCCGCCCCTGCACTACCACTGTCTGGCCGTTTAATATGGTTAAGTGGTTAAATTATGATTTCATTTATTAAGGAAAAAAAGCTGTCCAAACCCACCTCCGGACACAGCGGGCACCGAATCGCAGTACTACGTGCACAAGCAGGGAGCAGGGTGTATGTTTATAAATGGTCACCCGCTCCTGCACCGCTCCCGTCCGGCCGTTTTTGTACATGAGCCGGAAGGGAAGTGGTTAATTAGCCGGGATAAGCTGCACTAGAGGGTTGAAGGTCTTCCCTATCATCAGGGCCAGCTCCAGGGACATGTACAGCATTGCCACTCAGAAGAAAAAAACAAACAAACCATAGTGCTCTCTATTGAATTCTTATAACCAGATTGTTTATTACAAATCCACTCAAAATCCAAGGAGCACCTTTGGCCTTTAAAGGAACATAAACTACGCATGTCATTTCCTGACTACCTTTCACATTGGTGGAAGCACTGGAGCACCAGGACAGAGGAAACACCTACAGAATTACCCCATTTTGGAAAGCAAATGTCAGGTTTCTATGGTAGTGAGCGGTAGAGTGGTAGAAATCCAACTCGGGGTTCCCAGTCTGCTTCTTCACCAGGGCCCCTAATGGTGGGGATGGACTTGCAGCAAACTGGAACCGGGTATGCCCAGCTGATGAAGCAAAGTCCACTCACATGTGCAAAGTACAGATGGAAGGAAACAGAAGAGGATCCAAGGAGACATGTTGAACTCAGGAAAATGGTAGACCAAGCTGGGGTTGGTACAGGGGTAGTCAGGCACAGAATACAAGTGTATATAAGAAACAAAGAGAGGGCGCACGGGCCTAGTGCATTACCTTTAGTGCATTACCTTTAAAAATTAGATTTATTATAAATAGCAAAATACTCACAAGAGAAATAAAATCAAATGGAAAGCATGTCGCAAAGGATGCAATGTGGTCCAAAACCCCTGGAAGTGGTCTGGTGGGGGACTGTAGACCTCTAGATATCTGGTTTTGATGCGTTTCGAGGTTGTACCTCTTCCTCAGAGCCAGTGTACACTAGGTAATGCATTAGGGCCGTGCGCCCTCTCTATTTCTTCTACACAGTTCTCTTTGGATATTCCTGGTCCATTGAGGGCAGCAAGGCTTGCATTCCTTTCATACTCATGTGGGGATTTTGACATTGTGGATTCCACTGTCCAGCGCAGGAGTACATGCATTCAGCTGCTTTATTCTTCTTTACAGAATACAAGTGATACAAGGAAAACCAGAATCACAGAGAAACTAGGAAGTTGCTCAGGCAACGCCAGCTGCACTGAGCATGCCTATTGTAACGTACCTGATTGGAGACTGAAATGACGAGGTCAGCCTCACTTGTGTCACTAGCCCTGACCCCACTGGAAGTGGAACAGAGGGTGTCTAGGGACCAGGGGGACAAGAGCGCCAGCAGATGTTGTTTGCCCTCGATCCCCTCATGTTTTGCATTGTATTGGTATTGTTCTGTCACATGTTCTGTCCCCCTTTGTAATGTACAGCGCTGAGCACACTATTGGCGCTTTATAAATACTGTATAATAATAGTTTGCAACTGTCAGGGTCCTACCTTCCTCAGAGCTGGTGCTGCTCCATGTGCTGGCATCCATCTTAGGTTTCTGCAAAGCATGGTGGGAGCCTTTTATGCTTTCAGGCCTCTGCGGCTCCTCCTCCAGAGGGGTGTGGTTCATCACATTTAAGCCTGCTGTCTGCACTTGCTCTTTGCATTCGTGTCCTGTATGATTGTGTAGCAGCAAGCTCTGGTTCTACTCTCGTTGCTCTCCTAGAAACCGACTCGGCTTTGACTAGACTATTCTCTGTCTTATCCCTTTATCTGACCTCCCGTTGCTGAACCCGGCCCGTGACCTGTGTATTCTTGTCTACCGTCTTGTACTGTCTGTCCCACTGTTATCGACCCGGCCTATCCGACTACGCTATCATTTCCCATCTGGTTCCCACCAGCTGTACGCCATTGATGGCGGCCATTACCGCAGCTGGGGTTACTCGGGGGCCGCGACCTGGTCCCTGGCTGTGTCAAGTCCATCCCCACCATCAGGGGCCCTGGTGAAAGGCAGCCTGGGGCTTAGACTCTGCGCCCTGAGGGACTCCGGGCTGTGGGCGGTGGCTGTCGTCAGTCGGTGCGTGACCCTACCATTAGGCCTGCCTGTCCATTCCACCGCTCCTGCCCTGACAGCAGCTCTTGCAGTTGGAGACTTTGGAAGACTGATGAACCTCCGATTCAGGCACAGTAGTAATATGCACAGCTGGTATGGTAGGTTGCCAGGTGTGCACCAGAGCAAGGCAGGAAGCTGGGATAGGAGACAGGAGCAATGTCCTAGGAATAGACGGGGTCATCAACGGGTGGACAGCGAGGTACCAAATCAGAAGCACGCCAAAGTCAGGAGTAGAGCCGAAGTCAGGAACAAGTATCAAGCAGGAGAGGAATCAGAGTCAGGTCAGGAACAAGCCGGGTCAGCAACAAGGAAATCACACAGGAATGAGCAGGAAATGGGGAACAGCTGAAGACCGGTCAGCACTCAGCACAGGCAGAGGCACCTCTTAAATAGTCCATCTGGCGCCAATCTTCGCTGTGCATGTGCATGATCGTGCATTTCTATGCACATGCGCACGTCTATTCACCAGCCGTCACACGGGAATTCCCTTACACCTATATACAGGGGGAAGCAGGACAGGAAGTGATAGAAGGGAAGGGGATATAAATCCACAGTAGAGCAGGCGATTCCCATAGGTCAGTGGTGGGCAACCTTTTTTTTCAACTGAGCCAAATCTCGCCAAAACCACAATTGAAATTTATTTTGAGAGCCACATTTTTAAAACTGAAAATACATCCCCCATATAGTAATTCATCCCCCATATAGTAATTCATCCCCCATAGTAATTCACCCCCCATATAGTAATTCATCCCCCATAGTAATTCATCCCCCATAGTAATTCATCCCCCATATAGTAATTCATCCCCCCTATAGTAATTCATCCCCCCTATAGTAATTCACCCCCCCATATAGTAATTCATCCCCCCTATAGTAATTCATCCCCCATATAGTAATTAATCCCCCATAGTAATTCATCCTCCATAGTAATTCATCCCCCATATAGTAATTAATCCCCCATAGTAATTCATCCCCCATAGTAATTCATCCCCCATATAGTAATTCATCCCCCATAGTAATTCATCCCCCATAGTAATTCATCCCCCATATAGTAATTCATCCCCCATAGTAATTCATCCCCCATAGTAATTCACCCCCTATATAGTAATTCATCCCCCATAGTAATTCATCCCCCATATAGTAATTCATCCCCCAAAGTAATTCATCCCCCATATAGTAATTCATCCCCCATATAGTAATTCATCCCCAATAGTAATTCATCCCCCATATAGTAATTCATCCCCCATATAGTAATTAATCCCCCATAGTAATTCATCCCCCATATAGTAATTCATCCCCCATATAGTAATTCATCCCCCATATAGTAATTCACCCCCCATAGTAATTCATCCCCCATATAGTAATTCATCCCCCATATAGTAATTCACCCCCCATAGTAATACATCCCCCATATAGTAATTCATCCCCCATATAGTAATTCACCCCCCATATAGTAATTCATCCCCCGTATAGTAATTCATCCCCCATAGTAATTCATCCCTCATATAGTAATTCATCCCCCATAGTAATTCATCCCCCATAGTAATTCATTCCCCATAGTAATTCATCCCCCATAGTAATTCATTCCCCATATAGTAATTCATCCCCCATAGTAATTCATCCCCAATATAGTAATTCATCCCCCAAAGTAATTCATCCCCCATATAGTAATTCATCCCCCATATAGTAATTCATCCCCCATATAGTAATTCATCCCCCATATAGTAATTAATCCCCCATAGTAATTCATCCCCCATAGTAATTCATCCCCCATATAGTAACTCATCCCCCATAGTAATTCATCCCCCATATAGTAATTCGTCCCCCATAGTAATTCATCCCCCATATAGTAATTCATCCCCCATATAGTAATTCATCCCCCATATAGTAATTCATCCCCCATAGTAATTCATCCTCCATATAGTAATTCATCCCCCATATAGTAATTCTGTGAGGGACCGCCGAGCGGCACCACTAGCACTCCACTGGTCAGGCGTGCCGAGAGCGCGGAGTCTAAGCCCCAGGGTACTTGTTCACCAGGGCCCCTGATGGTGGGGATGGACTTGTAGTACCCCGAGACCAGGTCGCCTCTACTGAGCACACCTGTCAGTGGTAGTGGTGTTCGCCAGGGGCTCCAACCAGGGAGAGCCAGATGTGAGGAGGTCGGGTGACCCCGATGGGATGGATGGATGGCTGAGCAAGTGCGTAGTCAGACAGGCCGAGTCGGTATTGTAGAGGACGGTAAGGTACAAGGGAGCAGGCAGAGAATCGTCGGGTCACACGCCAGGTCAGCAACAGGAGGTCAGATCTAATAAGGGGCATCCAGGGAGAGAGGTCAGGCAAGCAAGGGTCTGGGCAGGAGAAATCAGCAAGGTCAAAGGCAATCCGGGTCAATAACTTACTAGGCACAGGTACAGGAACACAGGAAGCAGGTAAGACCAGAAGGCAACGAAATGACAGCTCAGGGACCTTTAAATATCCCGCCCTGCGCTGCCATTGGTGCCCAGCGGGCGGCCGCGGCTTCTACTGCGCATGCGCGAACTCGAACGCCGCGGCCGGCCCGGACCTAGTGCCCGCGTACTGGGTGGAGCAGTGCGCCTGCGCCGAGCCCATCGCGGCGGGGATTGAGGAGATCCCTGACATTGCCCCCCCCTACGGGCAACCTCCGGATGCCCACCCGATCTCTCCACCACGGGTGATCACGAAGAAACCCCCGGACAAGCCTAGGTGCATGGACATTATGGGCTGGCTCCCACGAATTGTCCTCAGGGCCGTAGCCCTTCCACTTGATGAGAAATTGGGTCTGGCCCTCCCTTCGTCGGCACTTCAGGATTGCCTCCACCTCGAATTCGTCTTCCTCTTCAACCGTTACGGCCTCCGGGGGCCTGGATACCCGTTCCGGGAAGGCATCAGGGACTACTGGTTTCAATAGGGACACGTGGAAGACAGGGTGGATCTTGAGTGTCTCAGGGAGAACAAGTTCATAGGCCACCTCATTGACCATCCGTTTGATGCAAAAAGGGCCTATAAACTTAGGTCCCAACTTCTTTGACGGGCAGAGCAATCTCAAGTTTGACGTAGCCAGCCAAACCTTCTCTCCGGGTTGCAATACCAGATCCCCTCTTCGCTTCCTATTAAAAGCCCTCTTGTAGTCTTCTTGGGCTTGACGGATGGCTTCCTGTAGTTTCCTATTGTTGGAGGTGAAGAAGGTCAGTGCATCCTGTGTCGCTGGAATCGGGCATTCCGGGACCAAGTCCGGGAGGAAGACAGGATGAAACCCATAGTTGGCGAAGAACGGGGACTGCCCAGTTGCTGAATGGCAAGCATTGTTGTACGCAAATTCTGCCAAAGGGAGGAGTGGCACCCAGTCGTCCTGAGAGAATGATGTGTAGCATCGAAGGTATTGCTCCAGGGTCTGATTGGTCCTTTCGGTCTGGCCATTGGTCTGAGGGTGAAATGCCGAGGAAAGGGACAGCTTGATATCCAGGGCTTTGCACAATGCCCTCCAAAACCGCGAGGTAAACTGCACCCCTCGGTCCGAGACGATGTCTTCGGGAACCCCATGCAGTCTAACGATCTCTCGAATGAAGACTTGCGCCGTCTCGGCTGCTGATGGGGTTTTCCGTAAAGGGATGAAATGGGCCATCTTGGACAAGCGGTCCACGACCACGAGAATTGCTGTGTGGTTCAGTGAAGGTGGAAGCTCGACTATGAAGTCCATGGAGATTTTCTGCCAGGGTCGTTCAGGGATGGGCAATGGACGTAGCAGGCCCCACGCCTTATTCCTTGAAGGCTTGTTCCGCTGGCAGATGGCACAGGAGCCCACGTAGTTCTTACAATCCTTGGCCATGTCCGGCCACCAGAAGGAACGTCGGAGAAGTTCCAGGGTCTTGACCGGCCCAAAATGTCCTGCCAGTGGATGGTCATGGCAATGTCCCAAGACTAAGGTTCGGGCATCCTCCGGCACCACAATCCGGTCCTCCCTCCATAGGAGTCCCTCCTTGTCCTGGAGGGGGGCCCCATCGGAGGTGGACATTGCTGTGGACGCTCTCAGGATCTCGGAGTGAAGGTTTGTCTGAAGGGCCAAGAAATTTCCTGCAGGAAGAATAGTGTCGGGCACTGGAATCTCCTTGGTGTCCTCGTACATGCGTGACAATGCGTCAGGTTTCGTGTTTTTCGAGCCGGGCCTGTATGTGATGTGGAACTGGAACCTCGAGAAAAACAATGCCCACCTTGCTTGTCGTGGGCGTAGATGTTTGGCCGTCCTCAGATATTCCAGGTTCTTGTGGTCCGTGAATATCAGGATGGGGTGGGAGGCACCTTCCAGCAGGTACCTCCATTCTTCTAAAGCGGTTTTGATAGCCAGTAGCTCGCGATCCCCAATGTCGTAGTTCCTCTCCGCAGGGGTAAGTTTCCGTGAGAAGAATGCTACTGGGTGAAGTAATTCCTTGGCGCCCTTCCGCTGGGAAAGGATGGAGCCAACCGCATTTTCAGATGCATCTACTTCTAAGATGTAGGGCAGGGAGGCGTCGGGATGACCCAGAATGGGTGCCGAGGTAAATAACCTTTTTAGTGCTTCAAAGGCTTCCTGTGCCTCGGGCGTCCATCTGAATCGCGTCCCAAGCTTGGTTAACTGAGTGATGGGGAAGACCAGACCCGAGAAGTTCTTGATGAACTTCCGGTAAAAATTTGCGAACCCAATAAAACGTTGGACACTTTTCCTGTCCGTGGGTTCAGGCCAATCCAGGATCGCTGAGACCTTCTGAGGGTCCATTGCGACCCCCGTGGTGGAGATGATCAGACCCAGAAATGTAACGCTAGCCTGTTCAAAGCAGCATTTCTCTGCTTTAGCGTACAACCCGTGCTGCCGCAACCGCCCCAACACCTTTGATACATGTACCCTGTGCTCCCCCAGGGAGGATGAAAAAATCAAAATGTCGTCTAAGTAGACGATGACAAAGATGTCCAGGAAGTCCCTAAAGATGTCGTTCACAAAGTGTTGGAAGGTGGCTGGCGCATTGCACAACCCGAAAGGCATGACCAGGTACTCAAAATGGCCGAAACTTCCACTCATCCCCCTCCCTTATGCGAACCAAATTGTAGGCTCCCCTTAAGTCCAACTTGGTAAACACTACTGCAGCTTTTAGGCTCTGGAATAATTCAGGTACCAGTGGTAATGGGTAACGATTTTTAATGGTGACCCTATTCAGCTCCCGATAGTCAATGCATGGCCTCAAAGTCTTGTCCTTCTTTTCTACAAAGAAGATCCCTGCACCTGCTGGGGAAGTGGAGGGACGGATGAATCCCTTTCGGAGGCTATCCTCAATATAGTCCTTCAGGGCCCCTAATTCTAGCTCAGAAAGGGGAAAAATTCGCCCGAACGGAATTTCCGAACCGGGCAACAGATCAATAGGACAGTCATATGGGCGGTGGGGGGGTAGAGCATCTGCTCCCCGTTCACTGAACACATCAAGAAACTCATGGTAGGCTGCAGGAATCACTTGTTTTAGGCTGTCATCCCCTTCAGAGCACAGGAGGACCTGGGGGACCTCCGGGCCCGAAGTTCGACACAGTTCCCGACAATATGGGGAAGGGAACGAGACAACCCCAGTCTCCCAGTCAATTTGGGGGTTATGGGCCCGCAACCAAGGGAGCCCCAGAATGACTGGGAAAAGGGGTGATGCAATAGCATCCAGGCGGAGGAGTTCCCGGTGCTGACCGGCAATGGAAGTCACAATGGAAGGGGTCTCCTGGTTAACCACCCCTGACTTTATCCGGGAACCATCAGCCAAAAAGATGTGAAACCCCTTCTCCTTTGGGCGGAGGGGAATACCCTGCTGGTGAGCAAAATTGATATCCACAAAACAGCTGCATGCCCCCGAATCAACTATGGCCGTCACCTCCACGGTCCTTTCTGAAAGCTGAAAGGAGAGGGGAACAACTAAGTACTGGGACGGGTTCATATTGCCAACAGATAAAGAAGATGAGGTGAACTTACTCAGTTTCTGCGGGCAGGAACGCACCATGTGACCAGCTTCGCCGCAGTACAGGCACAGATTCTGGGAGCGTCTGCGCTGGCGTTCCTCAGGCGATAGTTTAGGCCGAGCCAGGCCTAGCTGCATGGGTTCGGGAGCATCTTCAAACGGCAGGTTCTGGATGCTTGGCCTAGTATGTTGACTGGATCCCTGAAATGACCCCCAGGGATTTCCGCGACCCTGACCAGACCTCTCCAATCTGCGCTCCCGTAGTCTACGGTCAATTTTGATGGTAAGTGCAATCAGGTCCTCTAATGTCTCGGGCACCTCCACCCGGGCGAGCTCGTCTTTCAGAGCCTCTGATAGGCCCATACGAAACTGGTGCAAAAGTGCGAACTCGTTCCAACGAGTGTCACCCATCCAGCGCCTAAAGTCAGAGGCGTATTCCTCAGCCGCCCGCCGACCTTGTCGGAGTGCGTATAATGTGGCCTCGGCCGAGGCTGCCCGTTGTGGGTCATCATATAAGATGGCCATAGCGTTAAAGAAGCTGTCGACCGTAACCAGGTGAGGGTCATTGTTTCCCCTTAGTCGGTGGGCCCAGTCTTGGGGTTCACCCTGCAACAGGGAGACAACAAACCCCACTTTCACTGATTCCGTCAAAAAGGTCCGTGGCTGCAGTTCAAAATAGAGCAGATAGGAGTCACGGAATGACCGAAAACGTGTGCGATCCCCATGGAAGCGCTCGGGTAAGGGTACTCGGGGTTCCGCCATAGGGAGTGATGTGGGAGGCCCAGGAGCCGGCTCATGGACTGCTGCGACCGGTGGTGCAGGAGCCGGGGCCTGTGAAACAGGAACAGATATGGTGCAGGCCTGAAACCGATTCTCGATCTGCAGACATCTGTCCTGTAATGTGTTTACAGCTTGCGTCAGGGTAGCCAGGTGCCTGCAAACCTCGTCCAACGGGGAGAGTCCTCCTCGAGGCTCAGTCATGGCCTTCTGGTACTGTGAGGGACCGCCGAGCGGCACCACTAGCACTCCACTGGTCAGGCGTGCCCAGAGAGCGGAGTCTAAGCCCCAGGGTACTTGTTCACCAGGGCCCCTGATGGTGGGGATGGACTTGTAGTACCCCGAGACCAGGTCGCCTCTACTGAGCACACCTGTCAGTGGTAGTGGTGTTCGCCAGGGGCTCCAACCAGGGAGAGCCAGATGTGAGGAGGTCGGGTGACCCCGATGGGATAGATGGATGGATGGCTGAGCAAGTGCGTAGTCAGACAGGCCGAGTCGGTATTGTAGAGGACGGTAAGGTACAAGGGAGCAGGCAGAGAATCGTCGGGTCACACGCCAGGTCAGCAGCAGGAGGTCAGATCTAATAAGGGGCATCCAGGGAGAGAGGTCAGGCAAGCAAGGGTCTGGGCAGGAGAAATCAGCAAGGTCAAAGGCAATCCGGGTCAATAACTTACTAGGCACAGGTACAGGAACACAGGAAGCAGGTAAGACCAGAAGGCAACGAAATGACAGCTCAGGGAGCTTTAAATATCCCGCCCTGCGCTGCCATTGGTGCGCAGCGGGCGGCCGCGGCTTCTACTGCGCATGCGCAAACTCGAACGCCGCGGCCGGCCCGGACCTAGTGCCCGCGTACTGGGTGGAGCAGTGCGCCTGCGCCGAGCCCATCGCGGCGGGGATCGAGGAGATCCCTGACAAATTCATCCCCCATATAGTAATTAATCCCCCATAGTAATTCATCCCCCATAGTAATTCATCCCCCATATAGTAATTCATCCCCCATATAGTAATTCATCCCCCAAAGTAATTCATCCCCCATAGTAATTCATCCCCCATATAGTAATTCATCCCCCATATAGTAATTCATCCCCCATAGTAATTCATCCCCCATATTGTAATTCATCCCCCATAGTAATTCATCCCCCATAGTAATTCATCCCCCATATAGTAATTCATCCCCCATATAGTAATTCATCCCCCCTATAGTAATTCATCCCCCCTATAGTAATTCATCCCCCATATAGTAATTCATCCCCCATATAGTAATTCATCCCCCATATAGTAATTCAGCCCCCATATAGTAATTCATCCCCCATAGTAATTCATTCCCCATATTGTGTCATTTCACTTACCTTTGCTCCGCACGTTCCTCTCGCCGTGTTCCCGCGCCGGTCTTCAGGGCGGACTGTGAGAGGAGAGGAGTTCGTCATGCTGCCCCGCCTACATCCTGACAGCCAATGTTTGCCACGCTCCGCGGGCCGGATTAAAAGGTCCGCCGGGCCGTAGTTTGCCCATTGCTGGGCTAGCTGCAGAGTCCTGACTTTTGGGGCGGCTGCCCGAGAAGAGGGAGGGGAGTGGGCGCCCGGCACACAGAAGAGCCGCATTAAAGTGTGTAAAGAGCCGCATGTGGCTCGCGAGCCGCGGCTTGCCGACCACTGCCATAGGTGAACACAGAAGACAGCAGCGCATGTGAATGAAATCAGATTTAGCAGATCCACTGGAGCAAGGAGGTAAGAATTTCACAAACCGGAAACTACAGGCTAGACCGAGACAGCGACAGTGCTGTGAACAAGTATTTGCTCCCTTCCTGATTTTTTTTACATATTTGTTACACTTAAATTATTCAGATTATCAAACAAAATTTAATATTACACAAAGATAACCCGAATAAATACAAAAGGAAGTGTTTTAACCTCTTCCAGCCCGGACACTTTCACCCCCTTCCTGTCCGGACACTTTCACCCCCTTCCAGTCCGGACACTTTCCCCCCCTTCCAGTCCGGACACTTTCACTCCCTTCCAGTCCGGACACTTTCACTCCCTTCCTGTCCGGACACTTTCACCCCCTTCCAGTCCGGACACTTTCACTCCCTTCCTGTCCGGACACTTTCACCCCCTTCCAGTCCGGACACTTTCCCCCCCTTCCAGTCCGGACACTTTCCCCCCCTTCCAGTCCGGACACTTTCACTCCCTTCCTGTCCGGACACTTTCACCCCCTTCCAGTCCGGACACTTTCACCCCCTTCCAGTCCGGACACTTTCCACCCCTTCCAGTCCGGACACTTTCACCCCCTTCCTGTCCGGACACTTTCACCCCCTTCCAGTCCGGATACTTTCACCCCCTTCCAGTCTGAACACTTTCCCCCCCTTCCAGTCCGGACACTTCCCCCCCCTTCCAGTCCGGACACTTCCCCCCCCTTCCAGTCCGGACACTTCCCCCCCCTTCCAGTCCGGACACTTTCCCCCCCTTCCAGTCCGGACACTTTCACCCCCTTCCAGTCCGGACACTTTCCCCCCCTTCCAGTCCGGACACTTTCACCCCCTTCCAGTCCGGACACTTTCACCCCCTTCCAGTCCGGATACTTTCACCCCCTTCCAGTCTGAACACTTTCCCCCCCTTCCAGTCTGAACACTTTCCCCCCCTTCCAGTCCGGACACTTTCACCCCCTTCCAGTCCGGACACTTTCACCCCCTTCCAGTCCGGACACTTTCACCCCCTTCCAGTCCGGACACTTTCCCCCCCTTCCAGTCCGGACACTTTCATCCCCTTCCAGTCCGGACACTTTCCCCCGCTTCCAGTCCGGAAACTTCCCCCCCTTTCATTCCAGGCCAATTTTCAGCTTTCAGCGCTCTCACACTTTGAATGACAATTGCGCGGTCATGCAACACTGCACCCATATGAATTTTTAGCATTTTTTTGCGACAGATAAAGCTTTCTTTTGGTGGTATTTATTCACCGCTGGGATTTTTATTTTTTTGCTATATAAATGAAAAAGTCCAAAAATTAAAAAAAAAAAGTGTTTAATTTTGCAAATAAATAATCTTTCTTCATAAATCTTGGCCAACATTTCGTCAGTTATCTTTTTATTTAAAAAAACACCAAAATTAGTTTATAACCCAAAATTACAATTTTTAAAATTTTTATTTAATTTTTTTATATTATTATTTATGGGTTTTTTGTTTTTTTTTTAACATACTGTCACCCTAGCAGTACAGTATCACCATGGTGACACTTTACTACTTGTGGAGGGTGATGAAGATTTTTTTTTTCACACTGATTGCTTTTATACCCATAAAGGCTGTAAAAGCAATCAATCCTCCTTCTCTCTGGCTGCATTCCTGCAGCCATTGAGAAATACTGTGAGAGCTGTGATTGGTCACAGCTTGTCACATGGAACAAGGCTGTTGTGAATGACCCTGTACCATGTGATCTCTGTGATCATTCACAGATTTCAGAACTAGTAAGCAATTATGTCAGAATTGACATCTTGCTTACTACTCTTCATGTGATCACTGATTGGCCAATCAGTGATCACACGATCGGGACCTCACACAGAGGTCCCGTACAACAATTGGTGTTCCACTGTGTGAGGACACAGCAGGCACCGGATTGCAGTGCTGCTCCCAGGGAGCGTGCACAAGCAGGGGGCGGGAAGGCCGTTTATAAATGGCCACCCGCCCCTGCACTGCCACTGTCTGGCCGTTTAATTTGGTTAAGTGGTTAAATTATGATTTCATTTATTAAGGAAAAAAAAGCTGTCCACACCCACCTGGCCCTATGTAAAAAAGTAATTGCCCCCCCCCCATGTAAATCATGAATGTACTGTGATAAACCACATTTTTGGAAAGCTGATTTACATTTGGCACACCAAGGCCTGATTACTGCCAAACCTGTTGAATCAAGAAATCACTTAAATAGACACTGTCTGACAAAGTGAAGCATGCTAAAAGATTTTAAAAAGCAAAACATCAAGTTGTGATCCACGATGAAATAACAGACGTGGTTACACATGTGTTCAGAATAGCACCAGTTGCACAACTCCCGATGTACACAGGACAATGTCTTTTGGCACACTGACTTATGAAGGTTGGTGCTCCCTGTGACTGTGCATGCAGCCTTGTGCTGCCATCTGTTGGCGTGTTACAAAACTAGTCTTGAAACTTTTTGATACCTTGTAGAAGAGAAAAAAACAACAGAATAAAATAAAAATTTTAATTTTGAAAACAATACATTCTAATTAGAATTCAATGCTTTTCGATTTTGTCAAATTAAATTCAATTTGAACGAATATGGAAAATTTCAGTCGAATTCGAAAACGAATAAACAAAACTAATTCAGAAAAAAAATTAAACAAAGTTAACAAAACAAAATTATTTAAACAATGAAACAAAACCTACGGCTCTATTCTATTCTATTCTTATTCTGTTCTGTTTCATTATTTTCTTTTATTTTCTGTTCTATTCTGTTCTGTTTTCCTCCATTCCTTTCTATTCAATTTGATTTTACTCCTGTGTTCAAATTCAATTTTGTATTAGGATTCAAATTTCAGACAAAATTTTGAATTGTTGTTTTGGATTTATTTAAATGCATTACTATTGTAGTTCAGAAATTCGGATACATCTAAATCTCCGAAAAATTATTAATTCATCTGAATTTTCGATTCGGGAAAAAAACAAAACCACCTGTCTATAATGTAAAGTAAGCAATAATCAGGAGCATGTCATGATCAGCCCAGTGTAGGGAGTGCTGTGGTCAGAAGCAGGAAAAATGCCAAACAATGTATATAAGTACGGGTGTACCTCGGATTACCAACGCCTCGGTTACAGTAATTTTCGGTTTACGAATAAAAATCCATTAAAGATAACTCCTCGGTGTACAAATGAATGTTTTTCACAATACGAAGTGTATGTCGGTGCCGATTTTTAAATACAATTGCAGCTTTTTTTTTCTTCACTATAGCTCACAGGATTAGCTGTCACTTTCCCCGGAGCAAAAAGGAAACTTTTTTCTTTTAAGAAACTAAAAGGAAACATTTATTTTAACTCCAAGAAATCAACTAGAAGGAAACATTGTTTCTTTTAGCTGGGGGGGAAGTGACAGCTGAATCTCTGAGCTATAGTGAAGGGAGAAAAAAGCAGTAATTACATTTAAAAACCGGCACTGATCTATAGTGACATCAACTTTTTTTTCTACTTTTTTCTGACCTCCGGAAAAGATTAATTGGTTTGCAGTGCATTCCTATGGGAAGCCGCGGTTTGGGTTACAATTTTTTTGCAAAATGAAACATCCCGGAGAACGCATTAAATTCATAAACCGAGGTACACCTGAATGTAACATACAATAGTAGCGGTGATGTACTGTGCAAATCTGCTCGCCCTTGTACCTCCTGCCTCCAACACTTCTCACCTCTGCACCCCCTGGAACCCTAATTCCACACTGCTCCCCCTGCAATCCTCTTCCAACACTTCTCACCTCTGCACCCCGTGGAAACCTAATTCCACACTGCTCCCCCTGCAATCCTCTTCCAACGCTTCTCACCTCTGCACCCCCTGGAACCCTAATTCCACACTGCTCCCCCTGCAATCCTCTTCC